>NW_024412395.1:61391727-61509734 GCF_014898765.1 Herpailurus yagouaroundi | reverse complement strand
ATGAAATGAAATGAAATGAAATGAAATGAAATGAAATGAAATGAAATATTTTAGGAAGAGGCAAGTCTTCCCTGGGTCTCCAGCCTGCCAGCGTACTTTTCAGATTTTGCCTTTGCCAGCCTCCATAAAATCATGTGAGCCAATTCCTTAAAATAAACCTCTCTCCTTTTTTATCTATCAATCTTTGTATTTCCATACATCCTACCGGTTCTGTTTCTCTGGAGGACCTAATACTGTAGGGTTTTAAGGATATATTAAGAATGGATGTGAAAACAGAGAGGAAGGAGTCTGAACTACTTGAGTAATAGAAGATATGCTCTAAAAGTCCTTAGGAAATGGAAAAACAAAGATAAACTGGTTAGGTGTTTTGCATGCTTTCTGTACACAGAACTGCATAAAAAGGATGATTAATATGAGGCATGTTCAAAGATTTAAATTTTCATAGTAACTTAAGAGATGCCATGCTGGTGGTTGTGCTCACATTAACACAGCTGCAATTCTTTTTTCACTCAAGCCGAAGACCCAGGAACAAATTGGGAGAGAAGCTGAAATAGTAGAAAGTAGTGAGGAACCAAACTAACTTACTTTCCAGTCCCTGGAGATAAAGTCAGGTTCAAATCCTTACTTTGTCTTGAATTTGCTGTACAGTCTTAGAACAGGTAATTCATGAAAACACTGTTCTCATATATATACAAATGGGGATAATTATACTTCTCGCATGATTATAGAGATAATTAAATAAGAGGATGCATGTGAATATAAAACCCACATCATGTTGGGCAAGAAGTCGTTAACAAGTAATGAATATTTGTTGCTGCCAGGGAGCATTGTAAAGGACACAAAGTCTTAAGTGACTCTTCCTGGCAGGGGACTTCCAGCTCTCTTATCAGAACAGAGGAAAGGACAAAGGAAAGGGAGAGGGGAGAGGGAGGGAGGGGAGGAAAGAGGGAGGCAGGAGGGAGGGGGAACTCTGATCACCCTGAAATAAAATGACTGCATGTAGAAAGAGAAAGTAGGAAGAGTGTCCAAGTTAGTGGATGCAGAGAGCTTGAGGTTCAGGAGCAACTGAGGAAGAAATGGAGAAAATATTTCTTGCTTTATTTCTCATTTGTCACTGTAGGCATAGTGAGGTTAATTTTTTACTAGGACTTGAACAGCTGGCACCAGAAATCCTCCTAGGAAGAGATGGTCTTTGTTCAGTTAGAAGTCTTGCTTGTGTGCTCCTTCCCCCCTTGGCTCGGAGCTTGGTGCCAGCAGGAAACATGATGTGAAGGAAGGGGAGCTGCTCTGCACTGGATGAAGGGAGAGATTTTGTTTTCTCCCCTCTGGATGGAATGAGTAAAAGTCAGATTGAAGGAGGAAGGGGAAGCCAGCAATACCTGGGAGAAGCTGAGAGGCATCGGTGAACCCCTTGGGTGGTTTGGTGGAATGGCCAAAGAAGAAATGCCTGATGTGACTGTGCTCTGTTAGGGTATTTACTTTGCTGTTGTAGACAGCAAGATGGAGTCACTCATGCCAAGCGGTGGCCCCTGTCAAGCAGCGATGCAAACAGCCAAGGACATTGCAGCTAAGACCAGATATGTCCAAAACCAGCCCAGGCTGAAGACACTCAGAACTGACAACCAGCAAAACCAGAGGCCTACAAAAGGCCAAGACTGATTAAACTCTTAACTTTTTAGGGGAGAACTTTTGCAGCAAACTATCAGACTCTCCAGATGCTGACCCTGTCACTTGTGACCATATCACAAAAGCAACTGCCACTGAAGGCCCTGCCCAAGTGATCTCTGACCACAACAAACCCTTCATTGAGTGAACATAAGAAGCGGTAAGTGCCAAGAGCTGACCCAGACCAAACAGAGACCCCATTTCAGTCTCGCGCTCATGGACTGACTTCATATTTGGTTTGTTAACTTCCTATCCCTGGTTATATCTTGTTGGTTGTGTAACTTTGTATTGAGCTTTGCTTTGTATGACATGTATGAAGCCACTTTATTTATTGATTTATTTTAAATGTTTAAGTTTATTTATTTATTTTGATAGAGAAAGAGAGCAAGCAAGCAAGCACACAAGCAGGGAAGGAACAGAGAGAGAATCTCAAGCAGGATCCACACTGTCAGTGCAGAGTATGATGTGGGGCTCGAACTTACCAATCCTGAGATCATGACCTGAGCCAAAATGAAGACTCGGACACTTAATATACCAAGCCACCCAGGCATCCCTGAAGCCAATTTAAATGCATACTGAAAAGTCATTGAGTTTGCAATCCTGAGCCTGCCTTACAATTATGATAACCTTGCTTTGTGATCGAATAAAGCTGACATTATGAAAAGACACAGCCCATGTGTGCACCTTCATAGTATCCTGGAGACAGTTGCAATGCGAGTTCCCACTGCCATTGTCCCCAACACGGAACTTTTGTAGGAGGTGAGTTCACGGATGTTACAAGGGGCTTTTATCGGTATATTGTTTCTTTTATTCTCAGAAACTTAGATTTTGAAGACCCCAGGGCAGAAGGTGTTGGATGGGTCTCCTAAGTCTCAAGGAACCTACTAGTTTTCAAGAACTCACTTTTCCAAACTCATTTCTCATTCCTTCTCAATGCAACTATTCTCCTAAAACTATTTCTCAGCACATCACCTACCAAATGCACTTTTTTATTGTCAGAGGTATTACCATTGTCCCCTCCCATCTTCTTCTCCCTGTTAAATCTCTTTCTCTTTTTTTTAATGTTTATGTATTATTTTTGAGAGAGACAGACAGACAGAGACAGAGAGAGAGAGAGAGAGAGAGAGAGAGAGAGAGAGAGAAAGCAGAGGAGGGGCAGAGAGAGAGGAAGACAGAATTGAAGCAGGCTCCAGGCTCTGAGCTGTCAGCACAGAGCCCAGCGCAGGGCTCGAACTCACGCACTGCGAGATCATGACCTGAGCTGAAGTCGGACGCTGAACCGACTGAGCCACGTAGGCGCCCCTCCCTGTTTAATTTCTATACAAGATTCAGTTCAATAGCCTTTCTTCCCTTAAGCCTTCTTGATTAGTCTAACAGAGCTTTTCTCTCCACCTCCATCCCTCACTTGAATGTCTTCATCACTTCTGTGTGTCATTAATTTGCTCATGAATCCTTATCTTTTCATATCCATATACCTCAGTCTCTAGACCACTTCAGAGAAGGGGCAGTAAATTCAGCACAAGTAACCTGTAACAGAGTAACCCATGATGGTTTAATGTTGTAGACTCAAAGGCCAAGTTGTCCAAGTTTCTCAGATTTTCAGTGATATGTTTCCAGTAGAACCGTTCATAAAAATCAAATTGGATTCTCATTTCTTTGAGATTTTATGCCAATTCCATGTCACAATGCTTTGGCTAAGACTCCCAAGTTAACCATCATAATTACAAAGAACAACACATGCTATGTTGGGAGGGTAGGACTTGGTCTCCCCAGTGTGTAGAGCAGATCTGCTCTGTGTACTGCTCAGATAGATGATCAGTGAAGTATCCTTGCAAAGGACTCCCTATTAGTACTAAGTATAGTTTTTTGGGCACAACATGTTTTTGGCTGAGGGTCTTCAATCAACATCTCACGCCTTTAATAACATGGAGAGGTGCAGCAAATTATTTTTTGATCACTCTATAATACAGAAATAATGGAATTTTGGAGCCACAAAGCTGTTCACAGAAACACTTTGCTTTCTCGTGGTCACTTTCGGTGTCAGATGACACTGTTCAAGAAATCAAGGTAATGATGACATACCATGTTCCCTATGGGACCCATTTTTGCTTCCAGCTTCATTGAGCATTACATTGGCGTAGCATTGCATAGCACTATCTTTGGCTAACTCCAACAACAACCACTGCAGATTACAACTACAGAAATTTAAAAAGAATAATGCCATGAGAATCGAACACAATATGAAATACTCCTCTCACTAAAGCACAGAAACTCTTAACCATCAAGTGATACCTTTTTAGAAGGCCATTGTTATAATATACGTATCTTGACTGCAGCGATGATCATAAGCAGATAAAAATGATGGCTTTTTGTGTCTCTATCTATCTCAGAATATCTATAAGAAAATGAACAATAGATGGTTGTAGAATAACATTTAGAAGGGAATGCTCTTGCCAGTTATCCTGGGAGTAATGCCTCCACTGCCAATGACACTATATTGCAACAATGGCGTGTCTACAAACGTCTTGACCAATTATTTTGACTTGTGGGACCATACTTTAAGAAACACTGCTTTGTATCTCAGACAGCAAAGGTCTTACGCTCTCTACAATGAGAAATGGAAATAATGTTGCTGGGTCTGCCCCCTCTCTACCCCAGTATTGTTCCAGACCTGAGTCAATCTGGGCTCTAAGGCAGGTAATCATGTTGAGAGAAAGAGCATGCTGTACTATGTAAGGAAGGACTTCAGTGCTGTATTTTTAGTGATTCAATTGTGTGGATAAGTTTCCCTAACTAAAGAGTTAGCATTTGATGCAAATTGAGGAAGAATGATTGGTTTCCTGGCACTTCAGTACGTAGGATCATTTTTATTTTTTATTTTATTTATTTATTTTAACATTTATTTATTTTTGAGACAGAGAGAGAGCATGAACAGGGGAGGGTCAGAGAAAGAGGGAGACCCAGAATCTGAAACAGGCTCCAGGCTCTGAGCTGTCAGCACAGAGCCCGACGCGGGGCTCGAACCCACGGACCGCAAGATCATGACCTGAGCCGAAGTCAGATGCTTAACCGACTGAGCCACCCAGGCGCCCCCATAGGATCATTTTTAGAATTGGGGCACAGTCCTAGCAGCACAAGAAACATCGTTTCTAAGATAGGGTGGCTTGTGTTCCTGTTTACTATGGTGTAACAATAGGCCACAGGCTTTGCAGTTACAGCATCCTGAGTTTGCATCCTGCTTCTGCCCCTTGAAGGTTCCCACCTTGGGCAAATTAGTCTCCATAAAATCTCTTACGCTGTGTGTGTGTCTGTGTGTTTTAAGCAATCAAAGAAATCTCATATGGAGACGACAAGGCACAGAAGCAGTGAGTTCTCACCCTTTCTTACTCCCTTTCTCAGTAGCATTTCCTGTCTTGATTAACCATATGACTGTGTAGTAAGTCACCCACACTAGAAGGTTCAGGGTGGTTTTTAAAACTTCACCCCTTTTTCACGTGTCTTATCCAATTAGCCACCAAGTCTACCAGCTCTGCTCCTGAAAACCTTACCGACTCCCACCTGCTCTATTGCAGATGTTTATACTTGGTGCATCCTTTATCTAGAATGTCCTTCCCCTTCTACTCCTCTCTAGGAGAGGGATGTCTCATGCTCTCAGAATGTCACAAAGCCTTTGATCATTCAGTGCTGCCCAGACTTCCCGAGGATAACAAGGCAGCTATGTGCCCCACAGTGCTACAGGCAAAACTGTGACGCTGTACAGGTGGATTACTCCCTACAATGGAGTCCCTTCCTCATCTGGACCCTTTCTCTAGGGGTTAACGAGTGACCTTTTAACACAAGCTCTGGTGGAGTGCTGAAGATGGTTGTCATCTTTAATGTATATCACCAATACCTGCCTCTGCCCTCTTGAGACTCCTAGGGCTGCCCAAGTAAAACAGCCTACTCCCATCTCTCCCTGGGGCTAACCTCTTAGGAAAGACAAATGAATCTCCTGGGTCACAGATAAAGCCATGGTTTCAATTTGCGTAAAGGAGTTTCCCTTGAGTGTAGTTAACAAACGGAATTAAGATACAAAGACCATCTATGCTAATTAGAAATAGACCTAGAAAACAAAAAATCAAGAGACCTTTCCAGAGAAAAAAGATTTCTTTTCAAGAAGGAAAACCTGAATTACCTATTTAAGAATAACTATGTGGAATTTAAGAAACAAAGCAGATGAACAAAGGGGAAGGGAAGGAAAAATAAGATAAAAACAGAGAGGGAGGCAAACCATAAGAGACTCTTAAATACAGAGAACAGACTGAGGGTTGCTGGAGGGGAGGTGGATGAGGGATGGGCTAAATGGGTGATGGGCATTAAGGAGGGCACTTGTTGGGATGAGCATTGGGTGTTATATGTAAGTGATGAGTCACTAAATTCTATTCCTGAAATCATCGTTACATTATATGTTAACTGACTTGGATTTAAATTTAAAAAAAAAAGAAAATTTTTAGATACATGAATGAATGAATGAATGAATGAATGAATGAAAAACATTTCAAATGACCTACCTTGGAACATAGCTACTCTATCTCCCTACCTTGGTTTCTCCAAATAGTTTCTGAAAGCTAAACACCACGAATTACATGTTAGGAAACCAATAAACATTTGTTAAATAAGCGATTTTCAGAAACCAATCAATTGGTTTTCAAAATTCATATACAGGTAGACCTAGATATAAAAAAGTACAATTACACAAAATATGAAGTGATGATTGGAACAAAATCCAAGAGGAATGTTGTTGCTTTCAACTCGCTGCTGCCCGTTCCTGGAACCTAATTGTGAAGTCTTGAATGTCAATGACTGAGAGCACAGTTATAAACCCAGCGGTGGCTAGCTTAAAACTGGCAGGGAGAGAAAAGCGGCATGTGTGGGCCCCAGAGACTGGTCCATCATAAATGGACTTAACAATGATTAAGAGATTTATTCAAACATTTGCCAAATCAAAGACAGCTTCGTGAGGTTACTACAAGAATGTATCCTGGGACTCTGGTAGAAGCATTGATGCTTCTGTAATATCATGATAAGGAGGCTTTTCTAGGGCACAAATTCCCTACCGCTTTATTATTCTTCCATGGCATTTTTAAAAGGTCATTTATGGTTGGAAATGCTTATGCCAACTAAAGAAATAAGTCCCCTGTAAGAGGGTGAAGTAGGTACAGTTAATCACAAGATTAGAGCTAGAGAAAGAACAAGGCTAGTCAGACTGTCTAGGCAATAGGGTTCCTTTGCTGGAAACAAAGATTATCAGGAGCTGTTTGATACTGTGTACATCCAAAAGCCATAACTGGCATTGACAGAGCACCTACTCCGTGCCGGGCTAATGCAGAGTTGTGCTACACTCTTTGCAGCCCTGGTCTCATCCGATCCTTACAGCAACCCTATGAAAGAAGCACTAGTTATTACGTTTTACAGATGAGATATTTAAGCCACAGAGAGGTTCAGTAATTTACCCAAGGTTAAAGAGCAAACGTGAGGTAGAGAGCTCATGTTGTTAACTGCCACACTATCTGGCCAGTCTTACTACGTTATACTGAAATTTGTTTTAGCTCATCAAATTTTGTTTACTTCTCATAAAGTGAAAAAACAAAACAAAATCTTGTTAAAAGCTTTAAGGTAACTATCAACTCATTCTTTCTGTCTACTCAACATAAAACTAAAAGATTTAATCAATCCAGATAAGTGAATTATACCGTGAAAAAGGTACCAGGGCACTCAGAGAAAGGGAAGGTGTTGTCTTCATGAAAATGAGGTTGTGGAAAAGCCAGCAATGTTCCCAAGGTCTAAAAGTTGTCCCATTAAAAGCAAAAAGAAATCAAAACTGTACAAATGGCTCCAGACTGTATGAATGCAAGACCTAGTTAACATCTTTTTATTTTAAACTCATAAAACTCACAGCAATTTAGATCTACAACCCTCTCCCAAATAGCAACAATACTAAATGTAGAAATAAAATTGATGCAAAACATTTGCTTCTACTTCCTTAATGTCACATTTGAAGGTAAGAATGAGCACTTTTTTAGTCAAAAATCCCCACCCCCTCTCCCACAGGAAATTATGCCAGCGAGTGGGATACACATGGCTGGCTGGGCAGAGGATCTAGAACACAGTTAGGTAGGACACCGCCTGGTTGATGAGCACACACCTCCCTGAAAGAGGAAGGAGAAAATGCTGAGCCTGGGTTGGGCTGAGAATGGTAAGAAACAACTCCTAAAGCAGCTTCAGAAGCATCCGGAACAGTGTGCCTCATCAGCTAGCCCCTCTGATGATGGGCTGGGGGGGGGGGGGGGGAGGTCAATTTTACCAGGAGAAGGAACAAAACCAAAACCTCAAGCTCCTAGCAGTGAAGTCGAAAAACTACCCCCTCAATTATGCTTCATCCACAAGAATGTATTAAAGGCACGAAAATGTGACAGTCATCAGGTTAGACACTGAATATAGAAAAATGACAACTGTTTCCAAGGAGCCTATTTGTAGTCTAGCATGAGACAAACAAGATCTTCAACAGTCCCCAGCTGCAGGGAAGGGTGGGGGGCTGCTGAGTTCATCGGGAATAGAAAAGGAGAAACATGGGTTCATGATATGGAGGAGAAATTGGGCTCTGCCAGCCTTGATAGCTCCCACCTCCACAGAGGACACAGCCTTTGTGTGAAGTGCTGGCACCCACCACACAGGGGTGGGGTGACAGCGGCAGTAGCCACGGCCACGGCCAGTGGGTTCTCAGGCCTACGCTGAGAAGTTCATCAGAAAAAGTCCAGGTAGCTGCATTTCAACAGAAGGAACTTTCCAAGCAACATCTCCTTTATTAACTAGAGACATTTGAGGGACCAAAGCACAAAATATCTGTTGACACATCTTCTGATGGGCCCCCAAGGCCAAGGACCTAGGGGAATCATGTCTGTTATGTATAAGGCCATCTTATACATAACAAGTAACTGGTTAAGTATTTCTTGAGCTACTATCAGCATGCTAGACCCTGGGCATGCAATGAAGGAGTAAGAAGGCATGGTCCTTGTGGTCACCTGCTTGAGATGCTCAGGTGGGGAAGACAGACAGTCAGCTAGCTAGATACCCAAATGAGAAAATATCCTAATTGCAGACTAAGCTGATTTCTCCTAAAAAAAGAGGAGAAAAAGAAAAAGAAATGAGGGGCACCTCGGTGGCTCAGTCAGTTGAGCATCCGACTTTGGCTCAGGTCACGATCTCATGGCTTGTGAGTTTGAGCCCCGCGTCGGGCTCTGGGCTGATAGCTCAGAGCCTGGAGCCTATTGCAGATTCTGTGTCTCCCTCTCTCTGCCCCTCCCCTGTTCGCACTCTGTCTCCCTCAAAAATAAATAAAACATTAAAAAATAAATTAAAAATAAATTTAAAAAACATATAACAAAGGAAACTGGCCTAAGTGGGTTGGTGAGGGGGAGACAGTTTCCCATGTGAAACTCTTTTATACTAATAGAACAGTATGTAACTGAACTGTTAGCGTTGAAAGTTATTGAAGAAATCCATTCACCATAGTAGATGACCTATAGGATTCTAGAAATATGTAGGGAAAAGAAATGTGCTCTGGATTGATTTGTTCAGATTAGCACTGCTAAGCAACCAGCCTCTAACAAGCAATATTTGATGGATCTTATTATTGCAGTCTCATATAGTAGTTGTTAGGAAATCAGGGTTTCTTAACTAGTTCCGCTTCTAACACCCAGGTGTGGTATGCGATGCTTTGTTATTAACAGTTCTCACCAGTTCCCAATAAGGAAAGCTAACGTTCTTAAGTTCGTGCCCATGGAGAAATTCCACAAACCACAGCACAGGGTAGCTCAAATTGAATGGCTGTACATTCATGAAAGGAATAAAATGAATTTGAAAATGAAAAAGGTATGATCTCCAGACTGAACATGTTTTAAAATGTATTTTTAAACATTACATTTACCATATTTAATCTTTGAGACAAATTAAATTGTGATAACGCTTAAGCAGAAGCAATTATTTTCAAATACTGCTCTGTGAAGAGTAAGGAGCTGTAACCACATTCCTCATAATGATGATGATAGCACATTCAGAGAGACTGAAGAGAGCCGATTTAAATGGAAAGGGAGCCGCTGGTTAGAAAACAAAAATCTGAGTAACAGTTCTGTACTTTAGGTTGTTGCAGTAATGATTACAGCCGAAATTCCTTTCAAGGGAACTTACTTTAAGTTATAATACTTTTATATTTAGCCTATTTATCTTTTAACTTATCAAAAATAGAATACGCATTGTTCTAAGGAGATACGAACTTTGAAAGTGAAAAAATTTTAAGAATTCTCAAGTTCTTAAAATATTTCTGTCGAGGGGCGCCTGGGTGGCGCAGTCGGTTAAGCGTCCGACTTCAGCCAGGTCACGATCTCACGGTCCGTGAGTTCGAGCCCCGCGTCGGGCTCTGGGCTGATGGCTCAGAGCCTGGAGCCTGTTTCCGATTCTGTGTCTCCCTCTCTCTCTGCCCCTCTCCCGTTCATGCTCTGTCTCTCTCTGTCCCAAAAATAAATAAACGTTGAAAAAAAAAAATTAAAAAAAAAAATATTTCTGTCGAAGTTTTGAAGAGGTTTTCCAAGACAAGCCTGCAACATTTAACATAGTATTGGGGACGCCTGGGTGGCTCAGTTGGTTAAGAATCCGGCTTCAGCTCAGGTCACGATCTTGCGTTAAGTTTGAGCCCTGTGTAGGGCTCTGTGCTGACAGCTCAGAGCCTGGAGCCTGCTTTGGATTCTGTGTCTCCTTCTCTCTCTGCCCCTCCCCCGCTCACACTCTGTCTCTGTCTCTCTCAAAAATAAACATTAAAAAAAAAAATTAAAACAGTATCATTCCTAATTCCCGTTGAATATCCTTAAGCAAGTTGGAGATTTTAAGAAATTCAACCCACCACGGCCAGGAATCTGTGACATAAATAATTTTGAGGTCTGTGCCTACTGAAATTATGTTGTTTATCCTCCTATAAATTAGTATGAAAGGCATCAATACAAAACCTTGATCTTACTGTGTGTGGCTAAGCTTACAAAGACAAAAAAACATCATGAGAGCTTAAATGACATCTCCTAGCTCATATTGTTTTGGCAAAAAATAAGAATATTGGGCTCACCTTTGCGGCATGTCAGGAGGTGCCCACAACTCAGAATTTCAGCACATGCTGGGGTTCCAGCTCGGTGAGAGTTGCAGACATGCCTTGTGAACATGTTGTCGAAAGCACCGCTACCCCAAGTCTGTTCTTGGCATCAGAAGTCAGAAAGACAAATCCGTGGTCCAAACTACTCAATTAGAATCTCTGTGGTGGGGCCCAGCAATCTCTCCACGTGATTCTTGGTTGCACTCAAGTGCAAGAACTTCTGGTCTAATGGACCCCCGCAAGCTGCGTGAAAGGACTTGCTACAGACAAACAGGTGAAGGAGTTTAAGTTCCTCCACTGACAGCAGCATGGACATCACCTGGGAGCTTTTAGAAATGCAGAAACACCTGCCCCAACCCTACAAAATCAAGAATCTGCATTTTAGTTGGCAACCTCCTCTGTTCTCAGGAGGTTTTAATCAGCCCTGCCTGCTCTTAAGCAGTAGCCACAGGGCTCTGGGCTTCTTTCACTCTCTCCTCCATCAGGATCTCCAGTTACCCAACAACTTGCTTAGCCAAGGGTGGACAGGGATGAGGAGTGATTTTTCTAAGCCAATGAGCTTTAGTGTATACTCACTGATAAAACTCAACGTGTTACAGATTCCTGTAAATATCAGTATTAAAAAGAAAAGGTTTCTGGAGGTGACTATATTTTAAGCCAAAGAATGAATCTCTAATGGTAAGATTCTAGGCACAGCGAGAAACTGTAGAGAAAATAAAGATTTTGTGAAAAGTATAGTTTTGATACGCCACAGATCAGGCCAGAGATGAGCTGAGCTGGTCTCAGTCTTCACTTGGATTCCTTTATATTAAACAGAGAATTCACCCCCAAATGGGACTCCAGTCACCTCTACTAATCAGTCACCTAGATTTGTTGCAACTAGACCGCAAGCCCAGTGTTCACTGTGTTTTAGGCTTGTAACATTCTCGTGGCTCGAGCAGTCCAAGAATTAAACTGAGCACACACCTGGGGTGGGGTGACTTTGCATCAGTAAATAGTATCTGCACCGGTACTTTGCAGCACCCTGAGGAGTCCTGGAATCGCACATTTGCTTCCTCCATCCACCTACCCCATTGCCCAATCTGGAAATCCAGGTTTCCAAATATCACGGTTACAGGATGGAGACAGTGGCCAGGAAATACACACAGTTTAAAAAAACCTTTCTAGGCAATTCTGATGCACATGCCCAACTTCTCCAACTGATAATCACTGATCAGCTGTGTAAGTTTTATTATTGTCCATGAATTTGATATATAATTCAATGGTGGCTACTGTGTTATTACTTGAAATGATCCATATCACAAAAGTGCAAGTTTTTTTCACACATGTGAAGTTATTTTACATCTCAGTTTGATCCACACATGATTTGATATATAGAAGTTCTGAATCAAAACATTGGTTCACGTATGCAAAATCAATAGCTCTTAGGATTTTTAATTTTAAAAGTTTCTCTAACTTTACTGTAACTCTTTTAATCTTGAAGCTTTTAAAATGAAAACACAGACTGAGGGGAGCTACAGTTAACAGACACTTCTGCATCAATATTTAGTTAACATTGACAATGCACTAAAAACTAGAGCAAACAGCCTCCTGGGGTTTGGACAATCATTTATTTTCAATTAAAATTCACAGTAAAGTTTGAAAATATGACCCTGTACTGCCAGTTTAAGCTTGGTTTCTGATTTAACTGACATATTTGAAGTAAATAAACCAAACCAAATCTTCTTGAATTTCACTTGTTTACAACATACCTCACTGATATGAAACAAGCCTTTATGAAATGGAGATTGTGGCCAATTTTTAAAAGATGGACAATAAGGGAGAAATCATTTTTTCTCTTTATTTATTATAAAAACAATATTACCACGTAAAGGGGAAGATTAAACTCACCCACAAATCCACCACCCTAACATCTTTTCTGTGTATTCTTTAAATCTTTATCTACAAACATAATATTTACATAGTTGTAATCTGCCTATTTATACAATTTGGGGAAAATCACTTTAAATACTAATATACAGGATTATATGTAGACTCCTCTTGAAGGATATTATACAGTGTAAAACCTACACTATGCCTCATGATCCCCAAATACCCAAGAGCTTAAAACTTGAAAACTAAATTACAACTGCCTTTCTTTCCCTCTCCACTTGAGTACGTGAACTAAGACGACTCTCACATGAGGTGAGTTCATCATCTCTAAAACAGTATATGGAAAATATAGTTGTTATTGTCTTGGTTCAGCACATCGTCTTTGTATCATCCTGCTAAAATCTTAAAACTACATCTCTAACACCCCCATACTAACTTAACCGATAACCACAATGATTCTTTCCTATTTCACTCCTCTTGAACCTGTTTTATAGGCAAGGAAGTTAATACAAACGATAGACGAAGGGGAATCTGCACGTACGTACACTTCCATACCTAAACAGCACTATTTAGGTAGAGTAGGTTCTGTGTTTGCAGAAATAGCAGCCTGGGTCCGCGAGACGCCGACTATGTGGTCTTGGGCCATTTTGTCCTCTTGCACTTCAAATTACTCTTCTGGAAAATGTAAAATGAATATTTGCAATCTATCTCTTTGAGGCTATTATGGCAACATCAGAATACAAGTGAAGAATGCTGCAATCCTCAGACAAAAGGGTTCATTTTTTATTAATATTGATTAGGACAAATATAACTTATTACTAACCTATATGCTAAAAGTTCTCTGTATCATTCTCATTGAAAATTAAAAATGAGTTCACCTACCCCGTATGTTTCAAGAATGGATCTAGAAAAGCACGCGGAACCAGTTTCGTGTAGTGACACACTGACATCTAGTGGAGATTTATGGTGCGCTATGGGACACTGCAGAGCCCCAAATAACTTCACAGTGCTGGTGGGACCCGAGAAAAGCAAAAGCTCTTCTTTTGGTCTTTATGCAAAGCATCAAGAAAAAATATGTGAATTAAAAAATAAAGGTACACTTCTTGTAGACTAAGATTTTTGTTGCCAAAGTAAAAACACTGACCGATTCTCAAGAAACTGAAAAGTTTACGGGATGATATGAGGGGGTGGCAAAGATCTGGTTGGTGTTGCTGTTGTGAGATATCCCCCAAACCCTCCCTCTGACTCAGTTTAAAAGAGCGAGGATGTATAACTGTGTATTCACCTGCTCTTTTCCTTCTACAGTGAATGCAGGGAAGAGCTGGCAAGGAAGGGGAGAAGGTAAATGTGGGGGGAGTAGACTTTCTAGGTTTTTCATGATGTCCCTTGAATTAATTTCTGTACTTCTTTGCGGTGAGCATTTTATTAAATCCAGAGGAAAATTTCCTTTAAGCAAATATACGTGTAAGCTTTTTGGCATATCACTAAGCATTTATCTAAATACACTCATCTAAATATACTGCATTTACTTTGCAACAAAAATATAAAATACAATGTTTCTATTACCCTGAGCTTTCACAAATACGTAGCACCATCAGCAAATTATGGCTTTGCATTTCAGGTCTGTCCTTTCCAAAGGCTACAGGAAATACATGTTGAGTGGCCTTAGGAGAAAGTCAACTTGGCACCTACATACTCTAACATGTATTTAAATTAAGATCACAAATATTCATTGGAAGGTTGTCACAATCACATTATGTCTGCTACAGTACTAGTTACATGTAAATGTTGTCCCCTCCTCCCCCTTTAGTGAATGTGGAAAGGACGGTTTCATCTACTCCGGCCCATTTCCTTGTTTTCTACAGAGCTCCAAACACTGGATGGGACTTCTTTACACCACTGTTTAAGGGCTTCATTATTCCAATGAACAGGAAAGGCTGAAGAGGAAGAGTTCTGAAAGCTGGAAAAAAAAAATTTTTTTTTTTTTAAACTGCTGTGTGCTTAGCCTCTGGTTCTGGGAGACACTTCACCACACCTCTTCTGAAAAGAAAAAAGAAAGAAAGAAAAGAAAGGAAAATGGGTGGAAACATCTTACTGTTGGTCTGGAGGAAATAGCATGGAACTAAAAGAAACCTCCAGGATCAGGAAATGTGTGATTTTTCTCTGGAGAAGAATGTGCATGAGTTTGTTCCCACCACACCCAGAATGCTTTTAAATTCTTTAACTTCTTCACTCTTTCGTGGATGTCTGGGAATCGGAAGAATCATCTAGAAATGATTAGACTAGACCAGATCTGACATGTAAAATCCTAGAAAAATCTTAAGGCAGCTTAAGACTCAATCTTAATTATAATCAAACATTCTTTAGTAAATCTGTATCTGTTATTGGTGGTGTTAAATTTAAAAGAAGAAATATACTCACTTATGTCCTTCTTGGTAATTAATAGCAAACTTCCATCTTCAGAGCCCAGAGACAAAAACAAACAAAAAACAACAAAAAAAGATGCGACACAACCTATTAGCACAAGCAAAAACAATGTTCTAATAGTGAAGCTTCATGCTGCACTCAAACATGTAATTATTCATACAATTTGCAATTGTCTTGTTTTGCTGCTTTAAAAAAGTCTTTCCAGATTGCTTTTATGATGCCCAGTGTTTTACCACTCATTTTTCCCCATCACTAAATGTTTCTGCAGTGTTATTGTCTTTCGTTCAATTATAGAATTAAGAAAATTCAGGCCCAGAGACATTTAAAAAAAAAAAAAAAAGGAACACCTACAGAGCAAGACATTAAGAAATTTGAAAGCTTACTCTACCACAGGGTGGTGGTTAATTAAACTTTTGGCTGCAGAGTTCAGTATCCCTAAGACCCACAGTACGAACTGAAATAATTATTGGGTGTTTTACCCACAAGCAAACTATTGTGATAAATCAGTGACTTCTAATTACACTAATTGGTAATACAACTTTAAAAGTTGTATTTAAAAGTTGTGACCTCCATATCCATTTCTTTCAAGAGAAAGTGTCAAAATGCCAGGCTACAACGCTTGGTAATTAGTTTTCATATATATGTAATATGGATTCCACTTGAGGATACAGTTTTGTTTTGGAAAAGGTGATTTTAAAGACTCCTGGGCAGGACCCCAACTTTGGAGCTAAGGTTTACAATCCCTACTGTGTTGAATAAGCAGAGTCCAGTGATTTTCAGAGAGGTCATCAGTCATTGTGGGGAGCGGGTGTGTGTGTGTCCTAAATCACTCTTCTAGTTCCGTGTTCCCAAACTATGCATATGCCACTCTGTGGTAGACAGGAAGGGGGTCTTCCAGACATCTGCAAAGTGAACATGCTAAAGCAGAGGCAACTTACTATAAGAGATTGGTCCATGGGTATGAGATGTGAAAAGACCGAGAGCTGTGGTCAGGGTAATTGTACACAACACATTTAATGTCAGAAAAAGAATTTACAGTAACATTATAGACCCAATACTAATATCCCCACCACCAGAATCCACCAGCCTTTATGGTCTTGGCGTCCCAGGAAATGTAGAGAAAACAGAGACAAGTCTGATTTACAGAATCTGAAGAAACTTTTTATTGATCTCTTTATCCTTCCAGCATTATGAGAGCAGGCAATACAATATTTTAACCCAAGCTCAGAAGAGTATACCTTTCCCCAAAGTTTAAAATGGTCTGGACATTTTCTCTGCGGTATAGCAGCACCCTCTTCTAAATCAACCATCATTGTCCTCCATCAACACTGTAACCCATGACCGACTGCAGAATAGGGTGCTTTGCTATTTTTCTTGAGATCCCCACTGGAGTGTTATCTTGTGAGCTTCTGGCATCCTATATTTAACACCCAGCATTCCCCAAATGATAACTACAGAGTTATGAAAGAGTTATGAAGAGAAAAAGTACATTTCTAGCTAATCACCAAGAAGGCTCTAACAAGCTGCACATCAGAAAGAATACAAAACGATTTCTAATTTTAAGTAACAAAATATAGGGCTTTAGAGATGTTTTTCAATGCAGTCTTCCAGCCAGGCCTTAAATAAGGAAATGCTGTCTTAGTGAGGTGCCTAAGAAGAGGTGTTAACCAGGGGGAATAAACGGAAACTGAGGACAGATGACCAATATAGACTTAAAAAACCTCTGTTCCTTTAAACTCCCTTCAGCAACATTTGGAAAGCTTCCCTTTTGATCTTAACTAACATTAGCTTAGCTAACAGTTAACTTTAAATCTGCAAAGTTTTATATGCCTGTGTTTAAATGTGGCCAAATACTTGTTAATCTTAGTAGAAACATTATCACTGTAATGAAAATAAAAACAAGTTGGAGCCATATGCCAAACTGATACACGGTGCTTATCCACTGATTATGTACTTACTACACCTGTAATGTCATTTCATGAAGGTGCTTACAGTTAACATGTAAGCTAAAAAAACATTTCCAAATATTCAAATCCAGAAAAAAAAAAAAGTACAAAGTTGCCCACTCATCACTGAATTATTCTGGACTGAACAGAAGGCTCAATTTCAGCACTGCCAAATGCTCTTAGGCACAGAAGCAATGCACCATCTGTCTTGAAGCACCAAGTATATCAATTCAGATTTCAAATACTGGTGTGCCTTGCGGTGTATCTGAAGCAATCCATTTGCTGATGCTTGAAACTTCACATGGCCAGCAACAAGGTTGCATGCGTCAATACTTTGAACCGCTACTTGGAAAAGAAATTGTAAAAATGTCAGAGCATCAAACGAGTTGTGGTCCTAGGAGCAGAAAGCCTTGAAGAGTCAGAGGATTAAGGAAGTGTTCTCAATAAGTCACTAATGCTATTTCTCTGAGAAAATATTTTTAAGTGATAGATGGAACCGCTGCCATTGGCAAGAGCGACCCTGGCATTTCACTACAGAACGAGGGCATCTGAAGCTGCTATTGAAATAGATGCTGCTGGACTCATCACGGGAGCACATGGAGGTCATGACACAAAGCCAGGGTTCTAAGGGGGTTGGACTTTATTCTGTAAACAATGGGCAACCACTCAAACGCGTCTTATGAGCAAGGAGTATCCTGATAAAGAGCTTACTCTGGGAAGATTAATGTGATAGGGGTGTGAAGAAGAGACCAGAGTCCTTTGCATGGACAAGAGGTTAACTTAAAAGGCTCCTAGAGACAAGGGATAACTGTGAGGGCCTGAATAAGACAAGGACTAGAACACGTGGCTAAATCTAAGCACTTAGAAATTAAAATTAAAAAAAAAAAGAAAAAGAGGCTAGAACTGGAAAGGAAAACAGACCATGAAAACACATTCTTCAGAAATAAGGGAAAAAGAAAAGGCAATTAGCCTGTAGAGTACATGTGAAATATTCTAAAGGATATTGTTATGATGAACTTGAGAAAGAAGAGGCATACCCTATTTCTTTAATTTCAGATCATAAATACAGCTGGGTTTAAATGTACAATAATAATCACAGCAAAGGTAGTGTTCAGCAAGACTCAATCAGGAAAAGAAAAGTTAACTTGTAAGTATTTGTTAACTCTTGACTCTCTAGGCAAAATTAAGTGGTTGAATCGATCATGGATCAGGCCTGACTGGGTTTTCAGAGAAAATAAGCTATGTCCCCTTTCTTATGTATGAACCTTGGGGAGCAGAAAGTCAGGACTGTAGCAGGGAAAGGAAAGCTCACCAGGTGGGGGCCTTGGTCATGGCTCACTGCCCTATGGGTTCTCTGGATATGAAACCTGCTCTTCAAATTCCCTACTTCCTGGGTAAGATGGGACCCAACAGGATGAAGGCCTGCAACTACTCAGGAACTGTTTACTGTGAGACTAGGTTGGAAGTCAGGGTAACAGGGGTTGGTGTGACTATGTCTTTCTTTGACCATCACATCCACAAAGCAGACTTGGGGTAAAGAATGCTCAATTTCCTAGACTCATCTGAGTAAGCAAGAAAGGACCTTTGATAAGCCATTTTGCTCTGCCCAATGCAGAAAAGTCTTCTGCCACATCATCTAGAGGTGCTTCCAAAGCTCTCTGTACTTACCTAGAACATCCCTTTTCTCGACTAGACTATGATGAGCTCCCTAAGAGACCTAAATTTCTCCTGTTCCCATTTATAGCAGTTTAGCATTCAGTGAATACTTAAAATTCCTCTAGTTAAAGTTGGTGTCAAGGTAGATCCTTCAATGACAAGGAAGATCAAAGGAAAGAAAATATTAAGGTGCTTAAGACTGAAACCAACTAACAATTGCTGACCATATTTGGATAAAAAGAGCCATTCCAAATGCTACTGGAATTAAAATTGCTTCATTATTAACATGTAACTATGAAATTGAAGGCCCACCTAGATAAAAAAAAAAAAAAATCACTTAATCATACATGTATTCTCCAGGGCACAGAGGAGTCACACAAGCACATTAGCTCTGGTCCTCTCCCAGCTCAGTTTCAGCCAATAACCACCTCCTATTTCATGGAGGTATAAAAGCAACAAGAAAGCTTCCTTCTCCATCTACCCTCCAGCCTGGACCTATCTGCTCGTCCTTTGCCGATTTTCCTGTGAACTATGGATGGGATGACATTTTGCAGTTCCCAGCAAAGGACAACCACTTCCTGTGTTAGATCCCATTCCCTCCTGCCTACCTAGGATAATTCAAGAATTTGGTGAAGACCTGGACTGCTGTAAGTGGGGGTACTACTTCCCAAAGAGTTCTCGAGTCTAGTCAGAGAGAAATGTCCAAGGCAAGTGCAGGGAACTTTGGAAACACCCTCGGCAAACAGCATAGCAGATGATCTTCTCCAGGACATTGCCCCTCTACCCCACTCATTCGTTTCCCCCCGCTTCAATTTTCCCATGAACAGTTTTTCCTATGTTAAAAAAACAAAACCCAAAACTCCCAACTATCCCCTATTTCTCTACTTTACTGCAACATTGGGGTCTCCAATTTCTCTTTCATTACCTGTGGCACCCCCTCCAATTGAGCATTTGCCCTCACCACTCCAATAAAACTGTGCTAGTGAAAGTCACCAATGCCCACCACCCATTGACTGCTAAATAAAATGGGCATTTTCAGTCCTCAGCTTATTTGACTTAGCAGTTGCCCTGTATCCAGTAGATCACTCCCACCTCCATGATACTCCTCACTTCCTTTCCAGGTACCCACATGTTCCTGGGATTTTCCTTTTCTTTCTTCTTCCTGCACTTTTGTTGATTCCTCCTCATCTCCTCAGCTTAATGTCGGAGTGCCCAGACTTCTTTCTTCTCTAGCAGCACTGACTTCCTCAGTGATCTCATACAGTCTCACAGCTGTATCACCTATCCACTCTGGAGTCCCAAATGTACATGCCTGGCACAGAACTATTCCCGAATTCCAGACTGGTGTATCTGCTGCTCTGACACCTCCATATGCATACTGAAGAGGCATTTCAAACTTAACCTGTCAAAGAACAGCTCTCATTTTTTCCCAATCCTGCTCCACCTCCAGATTCCTCATTTTAGTTGATTCCAACTCCAGCCTTCTTAATTTGCTTAGGTGCCAAATGTTGATTCCTTTTCCACACCACTTAGTTAAATGCACCACTAGCCAATCTTGTTAGCTCTACCTTCGATCAGAATCTGATCACTTCTTACCATGTATTATTAGCACCCACTAATGCTATTCAGGTAGGAGTCATCACTAGCCCTTACCCTGCTCTCCCCCCTCTTACTCTCCTCCACCAAGGCCCTTCCCTAACAGTAATCAGAGATTCTAATAAAACACATCTTATCTTACCACTTTTTGGCTAAAAAAAAAAAAAAAAACCTTCCAATGGCTTCCCATCTTATTTAGAATACTACCCAAACTCCTTACAACGGACTACAAGACCTTATGTGGTCGGTCCAGCTGTCATGGTCCTGACCTTGCCTTCCACGCTTTTCCTAGTTGCTTCCTCTTTCTTCTCCACCTTCCCAACTTTTGCGGGCTTTGTGCATGCACTGGGCATGCTCTCAACACAGGGTTTTTCATTTGCTATTCCCTTTGCCTGAAATACTCTTCCACCATGTGGCTTATCCCCATCTTTAGCTCCTGATTCATCGTTTGGATCAGATCTTCTCTGACTACCCATTTTATGACTGCACTGCAACCTTCCCTTTCCCCTGCCCACCAACACCCTCCCTCTTTTACTTCCCTGCTCTAATTTTCTCCATAACACTTACCATCATGGTTTTTGTTTTTAAAACTTTGTTTCCTTGCAATGTCAAGTAAACACCATAAAGACAGGGATTTTCATGTGCTTTGTTCACTGCTAATCCTGAGCACCTAAAACAAATTTAGGAGAGTATACAACTAGTAACTTATTAACTAAGTTGACTGGATCCTTGATTTCTAGGGGCTCATGATCAAGACAGACAGACCACATACAAACACAAATGAAACGTGTCATTAAAAAGAACATCATCTCACATGTATGTTTAAAATGACTTTTACCATTTGGGAGCTGAGTCGCCACAGTTCAGCAGATGGCAAAAGTGCTCTGAAAACATGATTAAGGAATCAGAACAGGGGTACTCGACATGTAGCTTTATTCCCTCACTCCCTCATGTTCTTCATAATTACTCTTCTTCCTCACTTTGTAGATGAAAACATGAAATGCTCATGTAAAGATTTGTCACAACACTCTGATTGTCGGGACATCTCTTGGTGCCCAATACCTCTCCGTAACCCATTTCTCCACAGTTTACCATTTTCCCCTCCTGGTCTGAGGTGGGCCTGGAGCAACAGGCAGCCAGCCTGAGTTCGCTCAGCCAATCCGTGAAATACTCATGTTACGGTGTGCGAGAAGTTGCTGGAATTACATTTCTGGAATTAGGGAGCTTCTACCCAGTCACCTTTCAAGTATATCTATTGATGCAGAAATAACGGGGCAATAAAGAAAAAAAAAATGGACCCTTTGATTCTTAATTCTATCCCCTTATCTCACAGAAGCTAGAAGTGAGGAAGAAAAAGAAACAAAAAGACAGAGACTGTATTTCAATAACCACCTTTCAACGCTCAAGGACTGCCCCCTCCATACTATATAGTATACTAATTCCTTTCCCCTGAAATATTTCTCTTAACAGAACTTTTCTCAAAGGCTCTAACTTTTCACTTTCCTCTTACAGTCTCCTCAAAGAATACTGTAAGCAGGTATTCCTTTGTATCTTTTTTCTTTTTACCAATAAAAGAGAATAGAAGAAATAGATCAGTTAAGAAGAGAGTTATGGCAATGGAAAATTATGTAAACTTTACAGGACAAAAAGCATTTTGGTATACTTAAGGTCTTTTAAAATTACAAGATTAATTCATTCTCCATTATAAACACGTTATGGGTTATGGCAACAACCCACTGAAACTTCTATTTCAAGTTGACAGGACTATGCCCAACATCTACTACATACTAAGCACTGAATCAGTATAAGGGGGAATTAAAGAAGACATGACTGATTTGCTTCACGTGGTCTTTGGATAACCTTCTGGAAAAGATTTATACCCATAATATTAATTCATCCAGCAAATATACATCATGTTAGATATTAGGCTGAGATAACAGAGACAAAGAGTATAGCTATTATCTTCTAAAAGCTCGCTATCCAGAAACGTGTATAAGGTGTTAAACTGAATGTAATAAAATGCCAAAATGCATGCTGCAGACACTGGGTACTAAGAGTAGTTTGAAAGACAGTAATTCGTTTAAAAGCATAAAAAAGTATTAAGTATGTTTAGTATCATATAGATTGGGTAAAACTTACCGATTATACTAATATTTTCATAACTAAATCGGCAGGGACATCTGTTCAATTTCTCATTCAACAGAAAATGGAAACACATTAGCAAAGATGTGTTCTCCTTTGCTAAGATGAGGCAAAAATCTTATCTGGGCAGGAAAATGATGAACTATTTAAGGATGTGACAAGGTATTCATCTCTGTATGCATCATAGTGCCCGAAAGGATCTTCAATCAGTAAACAATCAAAATCTGTAGAATGAACTGGAGGTCAGTTAAGGGGTTGTACAGCATAACCAACCTCCACCTACCGCCCCCCCCCAATTGGAAGAAAAAAAAAAAAAAAGGGAAGAAAAAGAAGGATTCTTCCCGAGGAAGCCACCTGGCACTTGGAAATACACATATGCTTGACTTCCTTTTATTATATCTGAGATCTATGCACATGGGCTCTCTGAAACAGACAGACTAAAAGTATATGATAGTAAAACAGAAAGGCTTCATGAAAGGATGTGGACTTGAGATAAACTTTAGGGATGGAGGACTTAGGGAAGGAAAAAACCTGCTTTTCATGTTTTGTGCTGGGTAGGTTGGCATAATTGGCTTTAGCTTACTGGATTTCAACAAGGTAACCTATAGCTGTGGAAGATTTAAATTGAATTTACACTTGATCATAGCCAAAAGGCCGAGAAGCGATAGATTTAAATTGAATTTAAATTTCTCCAAATATACTAATTGGTAATATCTAGATTTGTTGAACAATTCCGTTCCTATGTCACTGTGCTGCTCGTTTCTGAATATATTCAGGGCTAGGACGCAGAGCTCTGCTGCCTAATCATAGTCGAATCACTCTTTCTCACATACAACCAAATTAATAAGTAATGTCAAGGGATGTTTACACTGTCCTTGTACCTGTATCTGAGTAATCTATTGCCTTTTTTCCCCCCAAATTTAGCATCTGAATGGTCTTACTAATATAACTTGAAAGACAGTAATTTATTTAGACATGAAACAAAACTATTTATTTATATACTCATCTCAATAAGGAATGCTAACTTTCAATAAGTGGATAATGTAATTATTATAGACTCATTATCTCAGCCTCAAAATAATCTGCAGTGGTTTTATAAAAATAATGTTTTCATATCATGCCATAATTCTGTCTAAAGATCACAATATAAATGTCAAGTGACAATGTGTTAATGTACTGCATTAACATAACACAGCTTAATATACAAAGTCATAAGACTACAATTGAATTAAATTTTACATTATAGTCATTCTTGTATTGTTCTAAGAATGTACTTGGACAAATTAGTGGGCAACACCTCAAAGATCTTATTAGAAAGAGTAGCATATACATGTGGGTCAATTCAAACCACTAGTGCCTAAAGAATTTTATCCCTGTGACGACTTAAGATTTCCTGCCTTGAAAAAAAAAAAAAAAGGCAATGTCTAATGTCTAGACAAATAATACATCTTTGTTATTTTGAAACAGGTAATTATTAAATGTTTGACAGACTTATCAATATAAATTTCCTGATGTGGTTTTTTGTGATGAATGGTTAAAAAAAAAAAAATTAAGATAACATTATTTAGGGGCGGCTGGGTTGCTCAGTTGGTTAAGCGTTCTGATTTCAGCTCAGGTCATGACCCCAGAGTCCTGATATTGACCCTGCTTAAGATTCTCTCTCCCCCTATCACTTCTCAGACTTTTGGCTAAGATCAAGTGAAGATTCTCTCTCCCTCTGCCTCTCCCCCACTCATATGTACTCTTTCTCAAAAAGGATAACTTTAGCTCGTGTTCCCAATTTAAAAAAAAAAAAAAATTTAATGTTTATTCACTTTTTGAGAGACAGAGACAGAGCATGAGCATGAGCAGTGAAGGGGCAAAAAGAGAAGTAAACACAGAATCCGAAGCAGCCTCAAACTCACGAACCGTGAGATCATGACCTGAGTTGAAGCCGCACACTTAACTGACTAAGCCACCCAGGCACCCCTCATGTTCCCAATTTAAAAAAGGGAAATTAGTAATGTCAAAAGTATTCCTATGACAAATGTCTAAAGTAGAAGATAAATAAACATGCCTCATATTCACTGGAATCAATCAATAAAATCTTATTTTGTAAGGTCACATTTGAAACTTTAAAATAGAGTATTAAAATAAGAATTTGATACAATGCAAATTTTACTTTATCCCATAGTCATTTTCAGAAGTTATCAACCTATGTATATCTAATTTTACATATATACATATATATAATCAACATGAGCTGTGATGTTATGCACTGAAACATGGTGAAGAATGGAGACTGTACTTCCTCATCATATTAGCTGTGTAATCTGGGCAAGTTATTTAACCAGTCTATGCATCAGTTTCACTCCGTCAACCAAAGATCACTGGAGTGTCTCCTGTCCTAAAGCTCTTTAGGGGATATTAAAGGAGATAAGATGCATCAGTAACTAAGCGGTGCTGGCCTGCAGTGGTATATACCACATGGCTCCTCTGAGGGCACATGACCATAATCAGAACACTCCAGGCTCAATGGGATGCTCAGTGCCTTGCCTACTGTTGAACACTTACAAAGTGACATTTGGACTTTTACTTGTAAAAACTGTTCTTAATGGATAAGAAAAAAATCTGGGTTCTAAAATATCACAGTTTACATCTTAGAGCAAAGTTTTATGGGAATAAAACCTACCCTGTTTGTAGTATACATAGATGAATACTTATGTGACTAAAAAGCGGATCTACAGTTTTCCAGAAATAGAAAACAAGGTAAAAAATTCAGAATTTTAAGGGAACTTGATAGGAAGAAACCAAACGATAATTGTTATTTTTCAGTCCATTGGAAATTGTAGCCTGTTTCCTGAAAGAGAAAGCAGAACAAGTGTAACAATGTTACAGGATTAGAACTACTGAGTTTGAAGAAAATAATCAAATTCAACTTTCGTTTCATAGATGAACAAAATAAAACTCAAAAGAAGTTGGGAGTGTTTTATTCAAGGCCACAAAGGTAGCTTGTGAAAGAGCCACAAATATTTTTAGGGAACCAGTTCCCTCTTCTCTGTCCCCAGTGAGTATGGGGTAGAGCCTACAAATAGCAAAATAGGTTGGTGGTAGTAACTAGGGTGCTAACAAATAAAGGAAGTCCAATGACAGCATCCCAAACATCCTAATATTCAGTATGATGAAAGCCTTTCTAGCATCAAGACAGAAGTTCATTACTCTAGGATGCAGAATGTACATTACCGGAAGAGGGAAAAAATAACCTTCTGCGACACACCTACACAGAAAACCTTACAGCTTACATAAAAGGTCCCTGGCTCTCATCACATTGACTTGAACTCCATTATAGATTATTACCACCTAAAATAGTCAAGGCTCAGAGGTTTTCATAGATCCAAGCCTGAATCCTTCAAAACACTACCTATTTGCTTAGTGTTCCTTTGTAATATGGAGATATTGGGGGGGGGCCCCGTAAGTGAAAAATAGGCATATAAATGTACTTTTATTTTTATACTAATTTAAGACTTCTGTTGACCAATACTCAAGTTGGAGGTCCACTATTCTTAGTAAGGGTGTATGCAACTATAAATGTTTTACCTTATGATCCTGAAGCAATGTATTTTTATGCTAATAACTCCATTCTATAAGTTTTAAAATGGTACTCTAAGAGGCTCCATATTTAGGACTGGAAAAGACATCTGTTCCATATTGCACAACCTTGGCTACAAGACCAGAAAATTACCTCAACAACTACTGTAGTAAAAAAATAAATAAATAAATAAAAAATTAAAAAAAAAAATAAAAAAGGCACATCTATACTATTTACCAAACTTGAATATTGCAAAGTAATTAACTCCTATAAGAAATCTAACATTTAATAATTGTAACCAAAAAGAAGGAATTTATATGATCTGTAAAACCCTTAAAATTGGTTTGGTTTTGTTTTTTCCAATTGAGAAATAATGCCGCATCTGCACACTAATCCAGAGTTCTAGTCCACCTTCAGGGCAGACAATGGTTTCTATGTTCAACTCTGCCTCTAGCTCTACCTGCTGGCTAAGTGCCACAAAAAGAATGGTAATGCACACCATACACCACAAAAAAGCTAGACAGGATTGGAAGTGAAGTAAAAAATACACCGACACAGCAGCAGTATCAGATTAAAGTTATTTGACAATATTGTCCAATGGTGGATGTTAATCACCAATTTGGAAACAAAATGTTCTATAAGATAATACCAGATTCCTGAGGCAGGATTTCATATTATCTTGTGCTCAAATATGGTCTTATCAAAGTAGAGCTTCATGTGTTTTGAGATCAATGGTTTAAAACCCAGTGTTGCATCTTTAAGCTCATTATATTCTCTCATCGGTACTTAAAGGGAAAAAAAAAACTCTACACATTTAACAAGATTTCAAATGTTTTCAATTTAACTATTCATTTATTTGTACTGGTCCTTAGTAGTCAATCTTCATATCCGCATTTTTATTTCATCAACAATCATCTCAGACACACCTTCTAACAAGATTGACTTAAAATATTACGACAGGAAACTATGCCTTCAGGAGCATGTTTATTGTGTTTGAGATGATACATCAGGTGCTCTCTGAGCTACAAAGGGTAAAAGGAAATCCTCTCATTACAAACTGACAAAGGTAAAAGGTAAAACATTTTTCACAACAGCATGAACCACATACTCAGAAATAGATCTGGGTTTAATACAAATGACGTAATTCCTAGTCATCTACGGCTACTTTTATAACTTCATACAGATAATGAATTAGGCTAAAATGCACTATAATATTTGGTAGACTTCAGGACCAGTATCCTTAGTACATCACAAAATACATTTTGATATCCCAAAGAAGCAAGACTTGCAAGTAGGCGTTTTAAACATAACTAATCTACAGCTACAAAGTTCTACTCTTGATAGCATTTACCTTTTTGGGGAGGCTCCCAGTCTCCAAAGGATAAAAGCAGAGAGTAGAATCAGTATAACATATACACAGAAGTCCGTATTGTAAAGGCTATAAAGATTTGCAGCACAGTGAGAAGAGGCCCTCTGCTCCTTCACACTGCATACAAATTATGTGAATTATGTGGCGTATCTCTTGGTCCACTGTCTGGCTATCCTGTCATGTTCTGCTCTGTTGGTCAAATACTGAGTGGCTATGCTTCCAACCAGAGGATCCGCTGAAAAAGTAGAAAGAACATTAAAAGATACATTATATTATATGGAGTCTTAATGTCACAGTTTTAAGAGTCGATTAAATCAAAACACTAATTTTCTAGGCAGCACCTCAACAGATATATAATGGCTAAATTTTCAAAATTAAAATACTTAACATCACATAATCAGCTGTATATTTTAATATTCAATTAAAAAAGCCCTTTTAACTAAAAACAATGCATGTTAAGTTACTAAATTTGATTTTAAATGTACGCCTTTAATAAAATATAAAAACTATTTTTCACTCTTGGCATTTTATTCAGTAATGCTAAGATGATTATATTTCTACCTTCTCATGGATATTTAAAAATGAAATTTATAGGGACGCCTGGGTTAAGCATCCAACTTCAGCTCAGGTCATGATCTCGTGGTTCATAAATTCAAGCCCCGCATCAGGCTCTGTGCTGACAGCTTGAAACCTGGAGCCTGCTTCAGATTCTGTGTCTCCCTCTCTCTCTGCCCTTCCCCCACTCACTCACTCCCTCTCTCTCAAAAAATAAACATTAAAAAAAATTTTTTTCAATGTAATTCTTAAATAAAAACTCAAATCTTGGGGCGCCTGGGTGGCGCAGTCGGTTGAGCGTCCGACTTCAGCCAGGTCACGATCTCGCGGTCCAGGAGTTCGAGCCCCGCGTCAGGCTCTGGGCTGATGGCTCGGAGCCTGGAGCCTGTTTCCGATTCTGTGTCTCCCTCTCTCTCTGCCCCTCCCCCGTTCATGCTCTGTCTCTCTCTGTCCCAAAAATAAATAAACGTTGAAAAAAAAAAAATTTAAAAAAAAAAAACTCAAATCTTATAACACAGTGCTACTCAGAATGTTTCCTTCATTCTGCAACAGTAGGATCCAAATCCTTACCCTTATCTCCATTTAAAAACTTGTCATTTTGTTTTAAACAGAATTCTAAACTAAAACTGAATCTGAGCTGTAAACTTCTACTCTGAATTTGTTTTTCAAAAAGGTAAATATGTACACACAGCATAATATTTAAAGTGCACCAAAAGAAAGCCAGTGAAAGTAAAGCCCTCTTCCCTCCCGACTCCCAATTACTCAAGAAGCTTCTCTACCTAGCAAACAATGTCACCTGCTAACAGCATCTCTATTCAGGGACAGTATGCACACGTACACGCATTTAGAACAGGACTGTTATGCATACGTACTTTTCTTCGGCGCCTTGCTCTTCCACTTAATATATCTTAGAAAGCTTTCTGTATCAGCTCATTTAGAGCTGCCTTACTCTTTTTAATCCTGTTTTTCTACCTTTGGCATATGTATAACTGTTGGGTTTCAGACAACAGTAAAAGCCTTTGGTGATTAGCCCAATATTTAGAAAGAGTAATTCTACTTCTTTAAAAATGACCACTTAGTTAGACAGATAACATATGCAAGATCTCAGGATTAAACGTCACTTTCTCAAGTCAACTACACATGTTAATGCATGGCAATTATGCATTTCCTTTTTTTTTCTTTAATGTTTATTTATTTTTGAGACAGAGAGAGACAGAGAATGAACGGGGGAGGGTCAGAGAGAGAGGGAGACACAGAATCTGAAGCAGGCTCCAGGATCTGAGTTGTCAGCACAGAGCCCGACGTGGAGCTCAAACTCACAGACCGTGAGATCATAACCTGAGCCAAAGTGGGACGCTCAACGGACTGAGCCACCCAGGCACCCCTATGCATTTCTTAAAAATGTTATGGATTATATATTAATGACTTTGCATTTCTATAATCATAATCCTAGTCCAACTCTCTCATCAACTATCATTTTAATATCCACTATTACTACACCTAAAACAACCAACTGTAAGCCAAGAAGGGAGAACAAGAAGCTCTTCATTACTCATTGGTAGCTTTTAAAGCACATGGCAGCATGGAAGGAGCAAGGAAAGGATGCACTGGTGTCCGAGTCATTATTTTACTCCTGGCAAATATGATCTGCAGAGCTACATTAATTCAGAAAAAGTCCATCAAGGACAGAAAGAAAGTAACTATAGGTAGCACGCCATTAATAAACTCAAGAAAGTTATTGTGAAACTTCTGGTCTATCTAACTGAAATGGCATTGATCATTTCCTTGCAAAATGCTTTAGGCTAATCTTTCCACCAGTAGCACTTACTTTCTCAACTTAGTTAAGGTAACCAAGAAAACACATTGGTTTTTGTAGCCTCACTGTATGTGTTAATAAAGATTTGCTTACCAGGGTTGCAATCTGTCAAAAGTGAACAAATCGACAGCAAAACCTTTGAAATAGTCAAAGCAGGACTCCAGTTGTCTTTAAGGATGTCCAGACAGATGACTCCCTGACTGTTGATGTTGCAGTGATAGATTCTGGTGCGGAAAGTAACCTAAGGACAGTTCCATTAAAAACAAAGAAAATGAATGCTTTATTACCAACTAAAACTCTCACCAACAAAAGTGAAGGGTAACACAAATACTAAATAGAAAATAATTTGACTGAAGAGCTAATTAAACACTAGGTGGAAGTAATATCAAAAGTAAATGGTTTCTATTTATTTAATTCAGTTGAAAGACATTTCTTTTACCCAGTAGAGCAGGAACTTTCTTGATTTCACACCAAAGTGAGCAGCTGATTTGGATGGTTTTCTCTAAATGAATGATACAATAATTATAGGTACCTATGACCATATATGTACCATATACACATACATGTACACACGTGCACATACAGCCCTCTGTTTAAACATGGCAAGTGAGAAGTGTTTTACTGCCAAAGGAAAAGAAGGAACTGGTGAAGAATTTTTTTTTCACCATAAGACAAAAGTTACATCAGTTTCTTAGTAGAAAAGATAAGTATCAACTCTGCTAATATCCTGTCATGTATCAGAAAATACTGGACAAAGATTTAAAGGAAGGCTGATGAAATCACCAGTCTATTTTTCAGCTTTTCAATTCTCCAGCTAGTTCAATGTCTTATTAGACTAAGAGAAAAAAATAAAACAAGCAAGGTACTTAAGGTACTGAATAAAGGAAACTAATATATCTCGGAGATATATGAAAAAAGAGAATAAATCATAGGAATAAATACTGGCAAGTTTCAAAAACAGTCACAAACATTAACAGGGTGGTTAATTCTTAATTTGGAGTTGCAGAGAAAAACAAAACAAAACAAAACAAAACAAAACAGTTCCTGATGTCTTAGAACTAGCAGCGTACTATATGATCACCCACATGGAGTCTAGAAAGAAAATATTAAAAGCCCTCAAAAGTGTATTTCTGATAATGATGCATAATTAATTAAAAACAAGAAAGACAGCAGTGGTCTAGTAAGGGAGAAGGAAGAGACTGTACTTCTAGAACCTGTCTAATAAAGTACACATACTAGTTATATGGATCTTAAAATGTGGGCTAGTTGAAGTGGGCTAAAAATGTACAATACATACCAGATCGGATTTCAAAGACAGTACCAAAAAGAGAATGTAAAACATCGCATTAACAATACTCTTACATTGATTTCATGTTCAAATGACAGTATCTTTGGTATACTGGGTTAAATGTTAAGATTAATTTCACTCTCTCTCTACTTTTTTGTTTTTTTTTTTTAAATTTTGGAGAGAGTGGGCGTGAGCAGGGAAGAGGGGCAGAGGGAGGGAGAGAGTATCTTAGGCAGGCTCCACAATGAGCATGGCTCAGCAGGGCCCAATCCCAGGACCCCGGGACCCCGGGACCCCGGGACCCTGGGACTATGACCTGAGCCAAAACAAAGAGTCAGATGCTCAATCAACTGAGCAACCCAGGCGTCCCTCTATCTTTTTTAATGCAGCTTGTCGAGTATTTAAAACTACACATGTAGCTTGCATTGTATTTCTATCAGACAATTCTGTTCTCGAATATGGGAATAATATGTTTAGATCATTGACAGCTGACTACTCAATAGATATGTGTAGTTTACAAACATGATGCAATATATAACTTTGAATCCTTTCAGCTATTAATAATCAATGAACAGAAGATAATTAAACTTGTACTATTCCGTAGAAGTTCAATACTTTATCTGAACTTCAAAAATAATCAGAACTGTATAGAAATAATTGTACCTAACACCAAGATAAGAGCAGAGGTATTATTTCTTTTTCACTTGTCCAACTACAGATCCAAATAATGCTTCATAATACTGTGTAAGATATCTCAGGCAAGAAAAATGAACATGGAAAGGTTAGAAAATTAAAATACTGAGACTTCAGCAAAAAGAAGTAACATGCTAAAATAAAACATAACCACTATATTAACCAAAACAATTGATAAATCATATACAGAACTATAGTTTGAAACCTGTTAGAAAAAGAAAAATAGAACTCTTTTCCTTTCCCTGATATACAAATATAGTTTTGTAGAAAATAAACCTTGCAAACTTTTTTCTGCTAATTTTGCTACCATATAAAAACCAATTTCAAGAAAAATGAGGCATGTAGAAGTATCACTATTTACAAGTACAGCCATGAGCTATTTTGCTAAGGTTTTGTTTTCTGTAATACAAAAAACTTAACCACTGAATGCAAATTGAGCAGTTAATGATATACCAGCATTTAACATGTATCATTCTGAATGTGAATACAATTTGTAGTATTATTAACATGGGGGCTTTGTTCCTTTATTTGATCTAGCAAGACATACTCTACATACTTGGGAACATTAAATAAGACAATCATTTACAGATCTTAAATTCAGATGAGATAGTATAGTATTCAAAACACTGGTAATTCCAGTAGACAGCAAATACCTCTAGGTGATAGGGAACCTTGGTGTCTGTACTTTGAGGTAGATACCACTAGGTGGAACTGTTGTTACATTATTAGATAATGGAGAAATAACCCTGGGTTTAAAAAAAAAAATCCTTAATTTTTACTCTCTCTCTTCTCCCACCCTCACCAAGCATGCATGTGCACACAAGCATTAAATTGCTATATGTGTTTTAAATAGTGTAGCGGACATAAGAAACTATGTTGAAAAGAAAAACATTTCATCATAGTTAAAGGCCTGATAACAATATACTTTTCCCTGACATGTCAGAAGTCTCTGTAACTAGACCTAATTATGTTCAGGCTTAATATTGGCAGTTTTTACCTGCTGGCTTGACCATTTTATAATGAGAAGAGGAGGAAACCATTCAGGTAACTGTTATATTTAAGACTTGAAAAATAATTGCCAAGGCACAACTCAACCCTTGTGTTACCCATCTAAATTCATACTGAGAGACAACTAAGGCTTAAGCCACCCAGCCCACCCTCATTCTCATTACTACATCCTACCTACAGAGGGCACAAAGCAAGCTTTTTGAATAATAGTTTCCTTCTTCTTTGCTGCGGTTTTCTAGTTTTGCTGTGAAGAGATGGTATTGAGCACAAAATTCAACTTACTTCTTATTTCTGCAAGTTGTCAAACAGCTTTACTTTTAATCCCGACCGGTATCTCCAGGAAGCTTCTTAGGATATTTTCCCTTATAACATAAATCTAAAATTTATCTCCTTTATTGGTGTGCAAAGTGGCATATTTTTATTTACAATTAACAAACTCTTTCTGCTGACTATAAAGTTATCTGTATAAGGCAGAAAGCAATTTCTGTCAGTTTCAAAATTCTTGGTTGTAAGAGAGTTTCCATACCAATTCATGAAAAGCAATGTCATGAAAATGATTACATCAGTACATATTTAACCTCTAGAATTTTAGAGAAGGCTAAAGATTAAAGAATGGACTTGTAGGTTCTTACCTTTGGTGGCTTAAATGGATAATCGGATGAAAAAGTGATATCCAGAAAAAACACACCACCTTCATATACAGAACCTGGTGGACCAAGTATAGTCGATCTCCATTCATAAATGTTATCTCCTTTAGGCCCAGCACTATTTAAAAGAAATTAAAAATCAATGTGTATATCTATAAGCAATAAATGTTAACATCTTAAACCAATTAAGTATTAAAGGTAAATTAGCAACCTAGAGCAATAAGCGATAAATAAGAAAGTAAAAGAACTAAGTCCCAATGTGTGTATACATATATGTATAAACTTATTTGCAAACATTTCAAATTTCCAGAAAAACCGCAAAACCAAAGAACACCTGTATAACTTAACCCAGAAACTACCTGTTAGCATTGTACCCCACTAGCTTTTTCATCTTCTCCCTCCCTCCCACACCCTCTCTGTTTCCCTCTCTCTGTATGTATGTATGTGCACATACACACTGACACCCAAGGCTTTTTTTTCTGAGCTATTTGAGAGTAAGCTGAATGCATCTGGCCCTTTCCCCATAAATACTTAAGTTTTCACATTTCCTATATTACCCTCCAATATAATCAGAGTACAGCCACAATTTCTGTAAATTAAAAAAAAAAAAAAAAAAAAAAAACACTTTAACCAATTACCTGCAAAATAATGTTGTCAACTGACCCAATAATAATGCCTTTTAAAAAAATTTAATTCTCGTCCAGATACAGAATCTACTCTTAAGATCATCTATGGCCTGTGTCTTTAGTTTCCTTTAACAGGGAACTTTTGGCCTTGACTTTTATAACATTAACATTTTTGTTAATGAATACAGTCATCCTCCTTCCCATCATCTCCTACTTCTTTCAGTAGCATGCTCATCTTTTTGGAGTTATCTGATGTTTCATGGTTAGATGCAGACAGGGCATTCCTGGCCACAACAGTGCAGAAGTGATGTGTTCTCAGAGTACCAAGGTATTCGTTCACCTGTCCCTAACCGGTGTTGTTAATTTTCATTACCTGGCTCAAGTGATATCTGATTTTCCTACTGCTTACTTACTATCTTTTTCCTACAATAAGCAACCTTTGCTCTTCAACCAAATTTCTCCCCTACATTTAACATCCATTTGTGATTCTTGACTGAACTAAACTTTACTATGATGGTGATAAAAATCATAATTTTCCAACCTCAGCATTTACTCTACATTTACCAGCTGGCCCTTGATTCCTCTCTTCTCCCGTTTGTATGAATGTGTGTATTATTCACATGGTCTCATGGATTCTCTTTTTTTTTTCTTAATGATTTATATAATTCATTACTGCCTTTAATTGTTTTGATGCTCAAATTATCCCAAATTTGGCTAGTGGGTGCCCCTTCAAAATGGCCCCTCTATTCTTGTGAGAAGTTGCTGTATTTTTATAAATACTTCCTTACTTTCACGTCATAACATGGCACAACAACTGTTCCAGGATCCCAGGCTTGGAATCAGCCATTTCCTCAAGGAGCCCTGGTTCCTTTTAGTCCCACATTTAGGGAATGTTAAAAAAGCAAAGTCTGAATGCTCGATGCTACTAATTCCCAGGTACACTGCATTATGCTCAACAACATCATTTCATTTATAAAATACAAACAAGAAAGATAATTCAAATAAAATCTAAACTCACAATTATTGGCTGGTAAAGCATACCCAATATTCCTTAAATTCTCTTCAAATTTACCTTATAGACTTCCATTTTTCCCTAACCTTTACATCATAAATTATCTTGACTTTGTGAACTAATGTACAATACATCTAGAGCATTTCTTCTTTTAAACTGACCTATTAGTTTACAAATGATCTGCATGTTTGATTTAAAATAAGGGTAAACCAGCATTGATAAATCAACCACTTGATAATCAACCTATTGTATTAATTATAATAGGACTTTCAGGTATAGTCAAAATAACTTAACTGTGTATTATTAATTCTGTAAAACAAACTGAACTGTAAACATCAGGTAAGTGTTGCTATCAAATCAAACCTATGCTCTAAAAAATAGTCCATACAGAAAGGATGTAGAAAACTTGATGGTATAATCAAAATATTTGCAGCATGCTTTAAAAACCTGTATTTAAGGCAGGTGCATGAACAATAAAATCTCACTATTTTGGCCCATTTAGGGAAAAATATTTTTTAACATAAATACTGTTTTATACGTCTTAAGTGTACACAGCAACTGAAACTAATTACAGTAATGGCTCACTGTCCTGTCATCATTTGAGAATCAAGTATATTCCCTAAGTGAATTTTCATTGTAACTAAAAACATAATATTGAGCACTAATTTTGTAAACAAACAAAAAAGGGTTTAACCTGATTCAACAGCATTTCCTTTTCCAAGTTAATTTTTCCCTTGGTGGCTTAAGGTAATCATCATAAAATGAAATTATAGTGTCAGAAACTTTTATGGTAGAGCTGCTTCACTAAAATGATTCTAAACTATACATGTCACACACTGGTAATGTTAATAATAGTAGTAGTCATCATCATCATAATAATAATAATAATATTAACATTAGTTAAGATTTACTCCATCCGTATTGCAAGCCAGGCATTGTTCAAAGCATCACGGCATAACTCATTTAATTCTCCTTACAAATCTATGAAGTAGGTACTATTAGTACATTACTATTTTTAGATGAGAAACAAAGGTTCTGAGAGTTAAACAACTTTCCATATGTCCCACAGTCACAAAGTGACTCAGAAAGAACTTGGACAAAGTCTGTGAACTAGTCTGTATTGTCTTCAACAGTGTGCTGTATTATATTTCTAATTTAATTTCCGGTCAAATTTTGCTAATATCTATTTGTGTAAGAACCCAAAGGGAGCGGCTATCCAAAAAACTAAAAAACAAAAACAATAATAAAAAAACAAACCATAATACAAAGTTCCTCAGTAATATTTCTTAGTTCTTAGTAGAACTATGTTATGCTTCAGAGAATACAAAGAAGTTGGAGTGGGGTTACTATACTTTTTAATGAATCACAGAATTTCAGACTGAAAAGAATCTGGTTGAAGCCAATCCCATCTCGTTATACTTGAAAAAACCAAGACACAGAAAGTAAATGGTACATCTTAAACCCCCCTCTGCCAGTTGGCAGTAAGAGCTGGGATTCCTACACCTAACTCATATTGGTTCTTAAATTTGCTTTCTTCTCACTTATACTGTTTTGTCCCAGGGCAAAGGAAATATTTATTACAGCAGAATATTAAATGTGACTTCCTATGTTGTCTTAGAGAAGACTGGGCAAGGCGAAAGCTTATGGTAGTATGATTCCTTTAATGCTCCAAGAATACTGAGGCAAGGCAAGCAATGGCTAAAATCCAGCCCTAGTGCTGGCTGCCTTATTTGGAATAAGGACACCCTTTGCCTTCTTAGAAGGTGCCACCTGCAAATCAAGACATTCTTAGTGGGGGTGGGGGGGAGGAAGGTGTTGGATACAAGAACTGGCTCCACCCAAATTCAAGCAAAGCATTTTTTACAGGCTGCCTTCTGGTGTGCCACTGAGGCTTCACAGCTGAGGAGAAAATGAGTGATAAATGCTGACAATCTCAAGACAGGTGCTATTCATACCTTTTCACTAGTTAGTTCCATTCTCTCTGTTTTACACAAGGGTAACATTCCAGTAGTTCCACATGCCATTCTAGATCATTTGTGTTTCCCTCTCTGGGGAATGATGTTCACAAGAATATCACGATAACATTTCCCCAATCTTTATTAAAAAATAAACCTCTATTACTCTACCCCTCCTAGCTCCCATCTCAAAGATCTCTTAACAGGCTTTTTACTCCTTATCACTACACTGAAACAGCACTTATCAAAGGTCACCAGTGACCTCATCACTAGACCTAATGCTCATTTCTCAATACTCATCTTATTTGACTGCCCCAGCAACATGCTGACACATTCGATCACTTTTTTCTACTGGATATAAACTTCTGTTTTGTTACTAGAATAACATACTGGTCTTCCTCCTAACTCTCCTGGTCCTTTCTTCTCAACTACTAGTGCTATTCCTTATCTCCCTAATCTATAAATAGAGTCAGTCCTTCAGAACTCAGTTCCTGGACCTCTGGTCTTTTCTTCTCATATCTACCCTTTTGTTGATCTCATGCAATTTTATGGCTTCCAAAAGCACCAGTAGGCTCTTAATTTCCAAATCTGTATCTCTGGCCTATGTTTTTATGCTGAATTTCAGAACTACACATTGAAATGCTTACTAAACAGTCTTTATAATATTTTGAATCTAATAATTTTGAAAACTGCCTCATTTAATACGTCCCCAAATGAGTTCATGTTCTAACTCCTCCTACAATCCTATTTCAGTTAAATGCTAACTCTATTCTTCTAGTTCCTCATGGCGAAAGCAAAGACCTCTTCTTTAACAACGCTTTACCTCGTATCCAGTATATCAGCAAATTCTATTGATTTTATCTTCAAAACAAACCCAAAATTCTACCTGACCCTGATTCAAAATACCAGAATCCCCTCCTGGCTAGTTACAATAGCCTCTCTGCTTCCACCTTTGGCCCTACTCCCACCATGGTAGTCTATTTGCAAAAGACAAGCTGGCAAGGCAACAGGCAGAAAGTAAGTCAAATCATGTAATTCTAGTCAAAACTTTCCAAAGGCTTACCTCCTGTTCTGTGTTAAGATCAAAGCCTTCTGACCTACAAGGCACTGTATAATTTGCTGCCACTATTATCACCATCATCCTTCTTATCTGTTTCTCTCTTCCCTGTTCAACTGGCTCTAACAACCTGTTTCTCCAACACACAATGTACAGTTCCACCTCAGGGCTTCTGCACAGATGTATCTCTGCCTAGAATGTTCTTCAAGATGTCAACATGGTTTGGATTCATCACTTTCCGCAGGTCCTGATTGTAAAGTCACCTTCTCAGTGAGGCCTTTCCTGGCCACTCTATCTAAAAATGTCATACATCATCTCCACATATTTTATTATTCCTATTTTCTTCTCCATATAATTTATCACTCTCTAACATATAGTTTACTTATTTATCTTACTGTCTCTCTCATCAGAATGTAAGCTCCATGAGGTTATAAGATGTAGACTAGGCTTCTTTCAGTGGAGGGTACTTTTATGCCTTGAAAGTTAGAAGTATTTTGGCAACTTAAAGTGACTGAAGAGCTATGGGATCTGCCCAGGGTGAGAAGGGAGATCTCACAGAGAAAGTTTAATAGCAGGGGGAAGGAGAAGGAGGAGAATGAAGGGAAAGGGAATGTTTTCTTACCTTACCTCCCTCCGTAAAGAAGGGTTCATTTATTTACTTCACTGATACAGCAAAGTAAAATTTATTCCAGTTCTGAGTCAAATTATGAGAAAAAAGAAACAAAATTGTTCACTGACACCTCACTATGCACAAATACCAAAAAAACAACAGAAAAGACTGTTAAATTACATAATGAGAGCTCAATTTTTTGTTTAAATGTTATTACGAAAATGAAAAGTACCTTTATTCTATTGCTTTTTTTCCCCCTACAAACATCCATCCCTCCTTTTAAATACTGTATTTCCCGTAAGCTAGTATACGTTCTACACAAAACAACAAGAGTAAAAAGCATGGAGAAAGTTTAGATTGAGTGACAAACTTAGCCTAAAATTTTTGTTACTAGCTGCTCTTACTGTTAACAAGTGATATAATTTTAAACATTAGCAGCATGAGGACAGATATCTCAGCAAAATTCATTTTCTCACTGCTTGAATATTAATTCAATAATTACTGTTACTGCAAGGGTCATTAACACTGTCTTTTTCCAGCACTGGAATAATTCCCAATACAATGTTTCAAATGCTCAATTTAATAATAGACTCATTTTACAAAAATGCATTTTTTTAACACAATGCTTTCCACACACACAACCTTTTAACCCCTACCAAACTAAATGCCAAGATTCCATATGCTTTCTATCCCGAAGACAGGAAGTTCTACCTTGAGCTGAACTAAATTAAAAAAGAAAAGGACATAACAATGACTTAAGCCAAGACATGACAGAACTATGAAAACTGTGGTGTAACGGTGAAATGTTCCATTTTAAATAATTAAAATGCTAAAATGAACATTTCTATGTGTGCAGGATGCATTTAAAATGAAAAAAATCTTACTAATACAAAGTTTCTACTGAAGCATGAGTTACATAATGAAAGACCTTGAATTAAAGACGCCATATTGGCATAACTTCAATAGGACTTATCCACCCTCACTGAAATCTATTAAAAATATAAATAAAACTAAAAAGGAACTTAATACAAAGAGAGATACTCTATGTTCATGCATAAGAAGACTCAAATGTCAAGATGTCAGTTCTTCCCAACTTGACCTATGTGGTCAATCCAATCCTACTCAAAATCCCCCTAAGTTATTTTGTGGATATCCACAAACTGATTTATAAAGTTTATATATGGAGAGGCAACAGAATAGCTGACACAATCCTGAAAGAGAACCATGTCAGACACTACCCAACTTCAAGACTTACTATAAAAGCAACAGTAATCAAGTCAATGTGGTATTGACAAAAGAACAGAAAAACAGATCAATAGAAGAGAAGAGAGAGCCCAGAAATAGACCCACATAGAGTCAAGTGACCTCTGACAAAGGAAATAGAATGGACTAAGATAAAGACAGTCTCCTCAAAAAAATGGTGCTAGAACAACTGGACATCCACAGGTAAAAAAATAAAATAAAATTTAGACACAGACCTTATATCCTTTACAAACATTAACTCAAAATGGATCAAAGAATTACTCTAAAATGCAAAACTATAAAAACTCCTAGAAAATAACATGGGAAAAAACCTTGGTGACTTTAGGTATGGCAATATGTTTTTAGAGACAACAGCAAAGGCACAATTCATGAAAGAAATAACTGAAAGTTGGACTTCATTAAAATTAAAACCTTCTGCACTGCAAAAGACAATGTCAAGAGAATGAAAAGAGAAGCCAAAAACTGGGGGAAAAATATATGCTAAAGACACATCTGATAAAAGACTGTTATCCAAGATATACAAAGAACTCCTAAAACTCAACAATAAAAAAATGAACAACACAATTAAAAAATGGGCAAAAGACCTCCACAGACCCTTCACCAAAGGAGATATACAGATGGGAAATGAATTTATGAAAAGATGTTCAATATCATATGTTGTTATGGACTGAATGTTTGTGTATCCTCAAAAGTCAGGTTGAAATCCTAACCTTCAGTGTTGGTATTAGGAGGCAGGCTATCAAGAAGTTATTAGGTTATGAGCATGTGCCCTTCTTAAATGAAATTAGAACCCCAGAGCTCCCTTGCCCCTTATGCTATGGAAGGACACAACAAGAAGACGCTATCTGTGCATCTGGAAGCAGGTACTCACCAGACACCAAATTCTGGACTTCCCAGCCTCCAGAACGTTAAGAAATAAATTTCTGTTGCTTATAATCCACCCAGTCTAGGAGCACCTGGGTGACTCAGTCAGTTAGGCATCTGACTCTTGATTTTGGCTCAGGTCGAAATTTTAGTTTGTGACATGGATCTCCGTGTTGGGCTCTGCACTGAGCATGGAGTCTGCTTGGGATCGTCTCTCCCTCTGCCCCTACCCTGCTCTCTCTTTCAAAATAAATAACTTAAAAAAAAAAGCCACCTAATCTATGGTGTTAGATACATGTCATGAGAGAACTGCAAATTAAACCAACAATGAGGTAACACTATACATCTATTAGAATGGCTCAAATCTAAAACACTGACAACAATATATTCCTAGCAAGGATGTGGAACAACAGGAACTTTCATTCACTGATGGTAGAAATGCAAAATGGTACAGCCATTTTGGCAGACGGTTTGACAGTTTCTGAAAAACTAAACATATTCTTACTATACAATCCAGCAATTGTGTTCCTTGGTGTTTAATGAATTGAAAACTTAGGTCCACACAAACACCTGCACACAGATGTTTACAGTAGCTTTATTCATAACGACCCAACAAGGTGAATGGATAAATTGTGGTTCATCCAGATGATGGAGCATTATCCAAGGCTCCAAAGAAATGAACTATCAAGCCATAAAAAGACATGAAGAAAACTTAAATGCATATTACTAAGTGGAAGAAGCCAATGTGAAAAGGACGTAATGTGTGATTGCCAACTATATGACACCCTGGAAAAGGCAAAACTATAAAGACAGTAAAAAGATCAGTGCTTGCTAGGGCTTAGTGGGGAGGGAAGGATGAACAGGCAGAGAAGAGATCTTTAGGACAATATAACTATGATACCATGATACTACAATGATCATTACACATTTGTCAAAACCCATAGAACGAAGAACACCAAGAAGTGAAACCTAACACAAACTATCAACTTTGATTAATGATGCAGCAAATATAGGTTCATCAACTGTAAGAAACATGTCACTGTGGAATGGTAGTGGGGAGGCTGTGCATGTGGGGACAGTGGGTATATGGGAACTCTGTACTTTCTGCTCAATTCTGCTATGAAACTGAAACTGCTAGTAAAAATAGTTTATTTTTTAAATGTTTGTTTATTGATTTTGAGAGAGATCAGGGGTGGGGCAGAGAGAGAGGGAAAGAGAATTCTAAGCAGGCTCTGCATGATCAACACAAAAACAGATGCGGGGTGCCATCTCATGACTGCAAGATCATGACCTAAGCTGAAATAAAGAGTCGGATGTTTGGAGAGCCTGGGTGGCCCAGTTGGTTACCTGTCCGACTTCGGGTCAGGTCATGATCTCGCGGTTTGTGAGTCGGAGCCCCACATCGGGCTCTGTGCTGACACAGTGCGGAACCTGCTTGGGATTCTCTCCCCGCCCCCCTCCTTCCCTCGCACGCTCTCTCTCAAAACTAAAGAAAATTTAAAGAAAAAAAAGAGACGTTTAACTGACTGAGCCACACAGGAACCCCTAAAAATAAAGTTTATTAATTTAAAAAATACTCATAAAGTTTAGATGAAGTAGATGTTTCTATATTAAAGCAAGAAGTAGAAAGTATTTAAGTGTTGGTCTATTAAAAAGTTTCCAACCTACGAAGGGATGCTTTCCAAAATTTTGTTTTAAAATCAGGTACTTAGGAACTTGAACACATTTTAACTGTGGTAATATAAATGGTGGTTTCAATGTTGGCTCACAAAAGTCAATTTAAACCACTTCCCCCATAACTTTTGAAGGCCACCAAGAATACCTATCCTCCACTACAAACTGCTAAGTCAAACACCCATCATCCTTCTTCCCCCTCCCAGGTACTCTATTACCTTTCAGCTGCAGGAAGGGGAACAAAGATAATCTTAAATTATCAATGAGGAGTTCACTTTAACAAGATTATCAACAGTGGTCAGGGCTTTGGAGTATCTCTAGCATGAAGAAGAAATTTAACTACATTAAAGTACCTCAAATACTAAATGGACATGTGTGAACTAGACTGGAAACCGAAGCAACCTTTGTATTGGGAAAACATATGCTGTGATAGCAGCTTCAGCAACAACAACAACTACCCGCACTGACTGAACACTTGTATGTTGCCAGGAGTCACTATGTTAAATGCTATGTATCTCATTTACTCCTCACAGTAATACTATGAGATAGACACTGTAACTATCCCAGCTTCAAAAATGAGAAAGCCAAGGCTCAGAGCAGTTAAGAAGCTTCCCCTGAAGTCTCTGGGTTCATAGGAAGGCAGACACAGCAAGTATATCTAGAGAACAAATGCAAGCTTAACCACATCTCTATTTCTTTCCAAACTTCGGGCAATTTGTTTTAAGTCAACAGGTGCTATTCCTGAGTGCTCTGGAAATAGCCCTATTTCTCTAGGTTGAGCGTAATTAGAAGTTCAAAACTTACTAGGGAGAGATACAAAACAATGGAAGAGGGGAGATGGCTTAGGAAACAATACAAGGAAATAATTCTACTAACTAAAAAGACTGGTCTAGCTTTCTGCTAAGCAGTTCACCATTATCTTATTATCTTCCTATCCCCTCCCCCAGAATGACCTCTTTCCAGTAAACATAAGACCTGTGAAGTCTAGTGAAAAATGATGGTACTTACTGCTTATTAACCCATACTGTGCCTTGTTGAGCATATGAATTCACTCTGAATCTGAAAAATGTCTCTGAGATTTTACAATATCAAATTACAGTACTTTGTATACTTTCTACAGAAGATTCAATGGAGAAAATAGAAATAAATTCATTCATTCACTAAAGATTTAAGTGTCTACTATTTTGTGCTGAGCACCTACACTGGAAACTAAAGACACAATGGCCAGTGCCTTCATGGAGATTACCATCTAGCTGGGGATAAAGATATTAATCAAATAAACGCGCCCACACACACAAATAAAATAGAAAATTTGCTACAAAGGAGAGTTATACCTTGCTCAGTGTCAGGGGAATGTGACCTAGTTAGGAAGATCAGGGAAGTTTCACAAAGGAAGCAATGCTTGAGATAATATTTGAAACACCTAATGGTGTTTACTAGAAGGCAAAAGGGAAGAGCTGGGGAAGACTGAATAGCAAATGCAAATGCAAATGCCCTGAGGCAGTAAGGAGCAAGGTTGCGTAGCAGGGACTAGAAATAAACCCAAGACGGTTAGAAACAAAGAGAACAGGGGAGAGTGCAATAAAAGATGAACTAAAGAGGGAAGTAGTAACAAATGTCCATGCAGGACCTTGTCAGGCTATATATCCTAAAAGCAACAGAAAGCCAATAAACATTTTAAGCATGGGAGCGGGTCATACTAATATTCACATTTTGGAAAACTTCCTCAGATTGCTGTGGAGAATAGTCTGGAAGAGGGCCAGAGGGGCTGTGGGTGGACTACTGTGGTAATCCAGGTGAAGATGGCAGGCTGGACTAAATCAGTACTAGATACAAACAGAAAAGGATGGATTTGAGGGGGGATTTCGGAGTTAAAAATCAACTAAAGTTATGTTTTTGCAATATGGGACACGAGAAGGGGATATCAAGAATCGCTCATAGTTTTTTGGAGGGTACAACCGAGATGGCTACAGATACCACTTACTAAGATAGGGACCCTGGGAACGAAGCTCACTTTGGACATACTGGGATTAAGACGTCTTAAAGATATACAAGAAATAGCTATCTCAAGGAGATATATGTATCTAAGACTCAGAGGTAAGGCCTGGGCTGTACATACACATTTATGAAACCTTGGTACTTAGGTGGGAATTCAGGTCTTGCAGGTAGGGTGGACCAAACTGAGATAAGGGACACATGAGATGAGATCATGTGTCACAAAAGGCAGACCTGTAGTAAGTGTATACAAGAGAAGGAGAAAGAAAGTAAATGGAAGCAAAGCAAAGGAGAGATTAATTACCTGAAGAGATGTAAGAACAAACTGAGCTTGAAAAAGGATATCAGAAAGTAAGGAAGACTTCATCTGGTAAGGATAGGATATGGGGATCATACCAACTCACAGTGAGGAAAATAAAAAAGTAATCTAGAAATGTCTCCAAGATATAGGTTAAATTAAAAAAAGAAAAAAAGGAAGGTGCAGAGCATAGGTATAAACTACAAAAGCTTTCTGCCATGTGTATGCTGGCAATAAGAACAGACTCCTAGAAAGACACACAAGAAAATGCTAACAGTGGTTTCCTCTAAGAAGGATCTAATGCTGTGGAATAAAAAGGAACCTACTTTTCATTGTATATTCTTTTCTATTCTTAATTATTTACTTGTTCAAAAAGCATTTAATTTAAAAAAAAATAAGGGGAAAAATCCCAGTGAGTTTTGTATCACTGAACATCTAAACCAAAAAGGATTTTAAATATGCAGAGTGAATTTATATGATAGGTTTTGTTATCCTCACACTTAAAACTGGAGAATTGTGGTCCCAGAGATCCCCTAATCCTGAAATAACATAGATTTATTAAAAAAAATTTTTTTATGTTTATTTATTCTTAGAGAGAGAGAGAGAGAGAGAGAGAGAGAGAGAGAAACACATAAGTGTAAGCGGGAGAGGGGCAGACAAAGTGAGAGACACAGAATCTGAAGCAGGCTCCAGATTCTGAGCTGTCAGCACAGAGCCCGACGTGGGACTCGAACCCATGAACTGCAAAATTATGACCTGGGCTGAAGGTGGGCACTTAACCGACTGAGCCATGCAGGCGCCCCTGAAATAACATAGATTTAATAAGAGCTTTTAGATATCTTAGCTAGTATTACTTACACTTTCTCAAGTACCTTCCTTCTTTGTACATTGTAAAATTAAGGGCTCATCCAAAACTTAAGCCACTTTGCCAATATACTGTGAATTCGTATCACAATCAATCACATCTGATTGGATCATCTCATTTTTATTTGCCACCTTATACTTTAAGACAGACTATGACTGGGTAAGATACAACTAACAAGATGATAAATGTGCCAAGCTCTAGTCTAGTTTACTGTGAAGTTTAAACACAGACTCTAAACGTACCTGTTTGTTCACTAGTTTTTCTCTATGTTTTTGCTTTGACACTTAATATGAAGGTCAGGTATGCAAATGCATACTTCTACCAGGAAATGTTTGTGTTGTGACCTGCATCTTTGTTCAAAACTTATGTCCACACAGAATCCCTAACCTGAAAAAGACCTTCAAAATTCAATAAAGCTTATTTTCCTACTTATGTTCGGCTTTACATAAGATCTTTTTCCTCAGTGGATAATGTAATTATAAAGCTTAAGAATACAGGTAGTGCACATAGATATAAAACAGTGAGGTATTCCCAAAACTCAGTGTTAATGATTCATTCTTGTAACACTTACGGAGTACCCATTATGTGTTGGGCACGGACAGGTACTAAAAACAGAGTGATGAACAGAACAGGTATGACATCTGCCTCATAGAGAATATGCAAATAGTGAACAAACAACATAAAATTATCAATATGAAATAACACCAGAAAAATGCAAAGTCACTTATGTAAGCAAAGTATCTACCAAAAAGAGTACAAGGAAACAGTACTTAACATATTGATCCTTTGGGTTTTTTGTCCTAACACATCTAAGGCATGGGCTATACTCCCATCAGTTAACACTGGTTCATTCAAGTAGTAAGGGGAAAAGGAAGGAATAAGGTGGAGAAATCTTCCAGGTGATTTTAATAAGCAACCCCTTAAGAGCTACTAAGTTCACCAATGGCATTACCACATCTAAAACCATGGATCACAACTCTGGCTGCGAACAGAGCTTTAAAAATTACTGATTCCTAGGCCCTACCTAGGAGATTCTGATTTAATCAACACAGCTGTAATCCAAGCTTAGAGAAGTGTAAAAACTTACCAGGTGACATAATGTGCAGCTGAGATTCAAAACAACTGGGGGAAAGAGATCTGATACGCAGGAAGAATGGGAAATGAAAGCATGGAAACATAAGAACATATTCCATTTCTCAGGTATGATATAACTATCTGGGCTCTGTAACTGTTACTCCTACTGGGCAGACAGATGTAAGAGACTTTAACAATTTTTGCCAAACTCATTACAGTTTTTGGATTATAGTGAATTTACTAAGGTAATGCTACTCTGGCGGGCTCAGCCAGGTGCATGCCAACCTCCCTGGACAACTTCCCTAATCACCACACCTTAAAAAGCTGCAGTGATAACCAGGAGAATACAACTTTTTTCCAAACACTGGTCACATAAGGGAAGGTCTCAAAAATATTCTTACTCATATAATGCACAAGTAGTTTTGCCTATGATGTATTTGCCATTAAAAAGTAAGATCCTTGCTCTTTCTGCTCTATGCTGTCTCGCCATTTCCCTTTCGGCTTATAAAGCAGAAGCAGACTTAAAAGCATAAACACGAAGCAAAGCTATCAAAATAGGTAAAATCTTATTTCAAAATCCTACTTAAAAATATCTATTAAATTCTCTCACATTACATTCAACATTTAGAAATTTCTACATAATGGGAAAATAAATTATTAATGGTATACAATATATAATTATTAAGTCTACAACATTCACCAGTAACATCACTAGTTACTATAGGATTGTTGTGCTATAAAATACTTTTAAAACAGAACTGAACAATTTGAGACCTGTACTTGCCATTCAAGGACTTTAGTAATACCTTATCACCTAAAAAAGCAAAGATTCACTAGGAAGATCAAGAACATATTAATCGAGGGGAGCCTGGGTGGCTCAGTCAGTTAAGCGTTTAACTTCAGCTCAGGTCATGATCTCATGGCTTGGCTCATGAGTTCAAGCCCCATACTGGCCTCTGTGCTGACAGCTCGGAGCCTGGAGCCTGCTTTGGATTCTGTGTCTCCCTCTCTCTGCCCTTCCCTCTCTTTCTCTTTCTCGAAAATTAAACATTAAAGTATTTTTTAAGAAAAGAATACATTAATCTATGTGACACAGAATAGTTTTATTGGTATAATAGTGGAATACTGAGACTGGGTCAGAAATTTGATATTACAAAAGCAGCCGCTACACAATAAGCAAAAAACAAATACTCTTTAGGATATGCCTTACAGAAAATTTAACCTGCTACTAATGTAAACCCACACTGTCTATCATCTCCAGCATTCCCTCTCACCTTGAAAGATTCTTTTCTCTACTTCCATCCCACATTATCTGGGCTTTCCCTGAATGCAGTTCAGCCTTTGGCTTCCTACTTTTTGCTGTATGTAATGCCACAGATATCATCACCCATCCTATGTATATTTATTGCTTAGACATATCCTCTTTCATAGTTTCTGAATCTTCAATTGTAGCATTATAGATTTGCATTTATCATTCTGCTTCCTCAAGTACTAGACACTGTACTTGTCTGTCCTATTGTCACCTGAAACTCAACGAAGTTAAAATAATTTTCAAAACAAACCTGGGCCTTCTAAAGTCCAAAAATTATATAGCACTTGACAAAAGTGCAGGAGGGACAGTCATGCTTATCCACAACTGGTGGGAGGAGAAAGGAGTACAACAACTTCCCTAAAAACTATCCTAAGAGAATGAACACAGATGTGGACGAAGATTTTTGTATAAGGAGGCTGAAAGCAATATAACAGTAGTGAGACTCAAAATAACTTCAATGTCCAACAAAAAGGTATTAGGTTAAATCATTTGTGGTTTTCAAAGAACAATGATAACTAATAATCAAGTGTTGAAGGTTATTTAGTGGCATGGAAAAATATGATAGATTAAGGTGAGAAAGGTCACAAAACTGTATACCAGTAGTAACCTATGTAAAATATATATATGAATAAAAACATTAACAGTGGTTATATCTACAGTAAACTCATAGCTGATTGTGTACTGTTTTGCCTTTGTGTCTTAGCAAATATTCTATACTAATTATACTTTTATAATCAGAGAAAATGTTTGTTTTTTGTAACGGCACTTTATCACCACCTATGTAGGCATAAAACTAACTGTATCCGAAGGTCATGGAAGTCCTTTAGAATCCTTGCAAAAATTCCTCAAGTCTCTGCTCAAGCCATTTCTTCTCCCTCCCTAATCACTCCTACTTCCTTCAATACCCTTTACCTGAATTCATTAATAAACAGAAGGCCCTCTGTAATGCTAAAAGGGACTCCTCCCTCTTTTTGAACTTATCCGGTACACACTGCTATTTGGCTTTTTGGTTAGGGCACACTAACAGAAGACCAACTAGAAGAAGTGCACAGCAGCTTGCGGTCAAGGCAAAAAACAAGAAACATGTAAACAACCCCTGAAGGCACAGAATAGTAACATGTTTCAAAATAACAGCCTTGTGTTAATAGGAAAAGACTGAGTGATGTTCAGCACATAATCTGTTTCCTCATAATATATTCTGTAAAACTTAAAAAGTGCTTAAAATGAACACGTTAGACCAAAAGACAGGGCAACTAAATTCAATGTGGTATCCTCGGGTGGACCCTGGAATCAAAAAAAAAGGATATTTGTGAAAAACTGACAAAATATGAATAAAGCCTGGAGTTTACTTACTAGTAAACTAATGTTAATTTTCTAATTATCTAATATTAACCCAATATTAATTTCTAATTACTAACACTACTTAGTTTTGACCAATGTAGCAGAAGGCTTCATAAATACTTCTCATTTGCAACTGCTTTCTACTGCCTAAGGGACAGTCACCAGTACAGTACTAAGGCAACAGTAGTGCAAAGGAAAGCCCGTATGACCCTCCACTCTGTGGTGGCAGGGATGTGAAGTCTCCGCCTGGCACACCACGGCTCCCCTGGGCCACAATGCCTCAGGTCCAAGGCTTGGTTTCCATTCAGTTCACGGAATGAAAGCATCAGCCATTACAGTATTAAGAATCTTTGTATTTCACAGCATTCACAGAAGACTCTGGCATCCATTTTTAAGAAATAGTATGGAGCTATACTGACCATTTATATAAAAAATATTTCACACTAAGCTTGTATTTCCTGTTCAATGCTCCTATGAGGAGAGGTAAAGGTTTTGTCTCACATTTGACACCCTGTATGAGGACCAAAACCTACTCGAAGGTAAAAAACAGACAAAAAATGCCATTGAATCTTCGTTGTACTTCTTTAGAGAAAAGGAAATGTGCTGAAGCATCAGAAGGAACCGCTAAGAGCCTACTTATGAAAATTCAAGTCTTCCGCTCCCCTAAGGTAGAGAGTATTTCATTTACTGCACAGTCCAACTCTTCTGATCAACTTAACAATATGACAGTAAGGAGAATGGTTTTATAAAAATCCCAGGAAATGTTTTCTTAAATGACATTTAAACTATGATTATTTTGAATAATAGCTGCTGAAGTGATTTCCTTTGTCATCAGACTAAACAGTTTTTCTAGTATTTTTTTAAGCTGCGATCTACCTAAAAGCTCTAGTGAGATTACCTATCCTCATCCTTTGTATCACACCTTACGCTAAACACAGATTACATTTTATTCTAACCTTAAAAGTTTAGATGTTACAACATTTATATATGTCCCAAAGCAGCTAGTATAATGCTTTCCACATAACACTCAACGGATGCTTGCTGAATAGATGTCAAACATTATAAAAGGCATCATGGCACAAGATTAATTCTTTATAAAAATTGTTTTGTCCTATCCACCAATTTTTTACTTTATGTACACCAGAAGCCAGGTACTGTAGACTGGGGTAAGGATAAATAAGATGCCACCTAAGTTTACAGATATGAAAATGGTTAAACGCAATGGAGTATAACAGGTGCAGAACTAGAGACAGTTCAACGACCATGGAAGGAGAAGAGGATGTATCAATTGTGTTCAACTGGGTAGAACAGGAAGTTGTATGCACGCTTAAATATACTGCATGCCATTTTCCCAGTAAAAGGAGAAAAAAAGTTTTTCCCAATTTAAGTGTATCAATTTTTGGAATGCCAAGAAAACCATCACATGGCCACTTAAATTATTTACTAGTTTAGCAGCAGATATTTTAAATCACCCAATATAATAATAAATTAACTTGTAAATAATGCTTTTTTCCACTGTTTCATTAAAATTTTATTCAACTCCTTGGGGTGCCTGGGTGGCTCAGTTGGTTAAGTGTCTCTTGGTTTTGGCTCAGGTCATAATCTCACTGTCATGAGTTCGAGCCCTCTGTCGGGCTCTGTGCTGTCACTGTGGAGTCTGCTTGAGATTCTCTCTCTCTCCCTCTCTTTGCCCCTCCCCTGCTCTTTCTCTCAAAATTAATAAATATTAAAAAGATACTTTTATTCAACTCCTTGACGTTAGTGTTATGATCGTCACTAGAAGGCTTTTCTAGAGTACATTATCTTCACTTCTAAGTTACTGAGATGCAGCACTTTTGATTCTGCAATTGATGCTGTTAAATTTTATCAGCCAAAAGTACTGTTTGTAAATGTTAAGACCAATGTTTTTTCATTCAGCCTAAAAGGGTGTTCATTATATGCTCAATATAACCATTTATTAAACTCTTCTAACTGTTTTAATCAGCTTGGTTGAGGTATAATTTATTTATAATAAAATTCACCATTTTGAAGTAAACAATTTGATGAGTTTTGACAAATGTATACAATCTTATACCATCGCCACAATCTCGATAGGAAACATTTCTACTACCTCAGAAGAGTTCTGTGGTGTTCCTTCTCAGTTAATCTCTTCTCCCCACCCCTTGGCTCCTAGGAACTACTGATCTACTTTCTGCCATTTCAGTTTTGTCTTTTCTAGAACGTCCTATCACTGGTAGCATGCAGCATGTAGAATTCTGTAACTGAGTTCATTCATCTGGCATAATCCCTTTATACTCATCCATGTTGTGGTGTGTATCAGCAGTTCATACACTCACACAGATACATCACAATTTATTTATCCGTTCAACAAACTAGTAGACACTGGACTGTTTTCAGCTTTGGGCAATTAGGACCACACAACTGCTATAAATATTCAAGTACATCTCTGTGGAAGTATGCTTTCATTTCTCTTAAGTAAAAGCCCTTAAGTGATATTATTGAGTGTATTAGCTTCCTAAGGCTACTACAACAAAGTATCACAATATGGGTGGCTTAAAACAACAGAAATGTACTCCCTTACAATTGTGTGGGCAAGAAGTGTTTCAAGGTGTAGGTAGAGCCACACTGTCTTGAAGTCTCTAGTACTAAATCTGGTCTTTCCTCGTCTCCTGGTCCTGTCAGTAATCCTTGGCAGCCCTACAACTGCATAATTCTAACCACTACCTTCCATCATCATATGGCATTCTCCCTTTTTGTCTGTCTTTATGTGGCCATCTCTCCCTTCTTTGTCTCCTGTGGCTCTCTCCTCTTAGGAACACAAGTCACACTAGATTAAGAACTCCCTACCCCAATATGAGCTTCTCTTCAGCTGCAATGATCCTACTTTTTATTTTTTTGAGAGAGAAGATGGAGTGGCTCGCATTTGGGAGAGGGATTGGGGGGGGGGCGGGGAGAGAAAAGAAAGAGAGAGAGAGAGAGAGAGAGAGAGAGAGAGAGAGAGAGAGAGAGAGAATGAATATGAATTTCTTAAACCAGCTCCACAGCTCAGCTGGAGCCCAATGTGGGGCTTGATCTCAAGGCCGTGAGATCATGACCTGAGTTGAAATCAAGAGTCAGATGCTTAACTGAGCCACCCAGGTGTCCCCATTGGTCACATTCTGAGGTACTTAAGGGTAGGACTTAAATATACACTTTTGAGGAACACAATTCAATTCACCGTACTGGGTCATATGGCAAGTGTATGTTGATAACAACAAAATGCAAACCTATTATTCAAAGTGACTGTAACATTTTGCCTTGTACCTCAACAGCAATGTAGGTCAGCTCTACATCCTTCCCAACATTTGGTGTGATCTGTTCTTGTTTTAAAGTCCATGTGTCATTGTATCTCACTGTGGTTTTAATTTGCATTTCCTTCACAACTAATGATGTTAAGCATCACTGTAATTTATAAAGCTTTGTAGGTGACACTCCTATTCAATCTTTTGCCCATTATGAATTTGCTTTTCTCACAATTAAGATGTAAGAGTTCTTTGAATGTTCTAGATACAAGTCTTTTAACAGATACAGGTTTTGCAAATATTTTGTCTATAACTTGACTTTTAATTTTCTCAACAAAATCATTTTGATGAAGTCCAACTTACCCATTTTCTTTTATTTCATGCTTTTTGTGTCCTAAGAAATCTTTGCTTAATCTAAGGACATAAAAACTTTGTTTTATTCTTGATGTTTTATCACATTAAACTTTTACATCTAGACCTATTACCCATTTTGCATTAATTTTTATGTATGATGAGTGGCAAAGGTCAAAGCTTGTTATTTTACAAATAGGTATTTAGTTATTCTAGCATCATCTGTTGAAATCTTTCCCCACAAGAATATTTTGGCACTTCTGTGAAAAGTCAACAGATCAGTTATGTGTAGATTTATTTGGGGACTCTCTATTCTGTTCCACTGATCTACGTTTATCCATCTGCCAATACCATACTACTGTGATTCCTGTAGCTTTATATGGCATGTGTCAGAATCAGGTAGTGTGAATCCCCTCATTTTTTCCATTTCCAAAAATCAGAATGTCCAAAATGATGCCAGACACAATCCAGTCCCTCCATTCTATCCATTTCAATTTACAAAGTGTGACATTTCAAAGATATCATCCAAAAAAATGACAATCATATCTCTGCTGTTTAATGAATATACTATGTTAACATCAGCTACAACACCAGAGGCTTACTTTATCACATACCAAGAGTTCAATTTCATATAAAATCAATCTTGAACTCTACGACAGCTGACTACTGAAAGATCAAAAGAATTCATTACCAGCTTATATGGCTATTATGTAAGCCTCCTCCTGCCCCCATGTCCCCAGTGCAAGAACCCTGAAAATGTACGGAGTGAGATTTGTATTAGCAATAACAATTATCTAAAACTTAATTCATACTCTTTAAAAACATATAAAAAATTCAATAAAATGACAACTGTTGCATATAAAGAAAAATAAGTCATTATAAGGACTGTATAATGACTAAAATACCTCAGAAAAAGAGGTAATATATATAGATCACTATATATACTCTCGAATTATCTCTTAAATTTTATATACTCTTAAATTATCTGTATGTATCTACATACCTACCTGCATACATTTCCATGTACATATTGCATTATACAAATCACAGAATAGGTACCTTAGGAATTTTTTACTTATAGGTTTCACTAAAAACTACTGAAAATGGTGTTGTTCCTTAAAGAGAATGCATACAAATACTGAAACAAAACAGTTTTCTGTAATATACACAAATCAAAAATTATGAATACTAATTCTAAAGTACTTAAAAGTTACTTAGTTTATGAATGGTTTTTATATTATAGATATTATGTAATTTTTCCAAATGAGATTTTGCCATTTACCTAAATAGAATTTATCTATTAGTCAGTTAAGTATCCAACTCTTGATTTTGGCCCAGGTCATGATCTCACAATTTGTGGGATCGAGCCGCACATCAGGCTCTGCATGGTCAGTGAAAAGCCTGCTTGGGATTCTCTCTGACCCTCTCCACTTGTGCTTTCTCAAAATAAACTTAAAAAAAATAATAATAATAATAACCCAGAATTTATCTACCTAAAATTATCTAAATACTAGCACTTTTCTTTTTTCTCTACATTTCATAAATTGTAAGTATCAAAATTTCTTCTGTGAAAATGTTATCACATATCCTTTAAATGTGTTTAGAAAAATCTCCATGACAATGACAAAATTGTGTTTAAGTTCAAATTCTGATTTTTTTCTATTACTCAAAGCATTTCACCTGTTGAAAGCCATATTTTGTTCTTCTCAATACCTCTTATGAAACATCAATATAAACAGAACTGAAGTACAATGGAGTGTATATACTATAACTTGAGTGGGGCATAAAATAATATTATGACATGCTAGTTCCAGGAAATTTCAGGTAGAGTTTGATAAGCCTAAAATTATGCTTGCCCATAAATTTCAATGGTTCTGAATTACAGTTGGGATAAGGAAGTAAATTTAAAAATTTTATGTTTTCAATCTCATTTTCTTTGTAGGTTCAAATTATAATGATACACTTAAAGCTTTATTTTTCAGACTGAATTTTTCTTGAGAAAAATATTAGCTTTAAAAAAAAAGCTTTACAGTTAAAAAAATGTATACAAATGAGAAAGTGCTAAGATACAAAGAACATATTCAAAAGCACAGCCATGTTTCACTCTGGTATTTTTTTGAAACTTCATTATTTTATCTACATCATCTACACTAGAGAGATTCCCTATGACAGGAGCCATTTGAATAAATTAGCCAAACGGTTTTTCTGTAGTCTATTTATATGCAAGAATAATATACATTTTTATCAGATAGCAGAAGCTGATAGCAGAAGCTGACTCTCCAGAAAAATAAATGTTACCACTTAAATATTAATGTTGAATATGTGTTATTTCACGCAATTGCTACCAGATGAATAAGTAAGGCCAAGTTCTGTTTTCCTTTTCTTTTAAAATAATGATGTTCACTTTAGCTTTCATCAGATACTACTTCAACACAAAGCTTCATATTGTCAGAAACATCTCCCAAGGAAAGCTGGGCATAGAATGTGCTCCAAGTAGCACTGGAAGCTTCTGCTTCCTCAAAAGAATAAAAACCTCAGAAGAGTGATCATCAACAGTTTTTGGTTTCCAGGTCTGGCTAATGGGGTACCCGCCTGATATAGGTTGCCCAAAGCAGAAAATAACTTCTGGACGATAAGAACAGGTTACATGGCATTTCCAAGTCGGCTTTTGCTTTAGACAGAAACAACAGCATTTAAAAAGTCATTAGTCTAGAACCATTTAAGTCAGGGAAGAAGCTGACCAAGTTAAACTGTCCCGTAGTCCTGTATTATAGGAGAAGGCACTAACATATTAACTTAGGACTCCTTTCAGTAGGCATGGTAAAATTTCAAAAGAACTATAACAAAACTGAAATAGTGTACATCTTCCAAAATGGATATAGAAAAAAAAATGTAAAAAAACCTAATAAACAAGTAAAAAGTCTTCAATAAATTTACAAAGGGAGAAAGAAAAAGGGGAGGAAGTAGTAAGACAGGGACAGAAAAAGAAAAACAGGAAGCACTAAGTAGATGGCAGAAACATACCCTACAACACAATAAATATAAACAGATCACTTTTCAGAGATTGTCAAACTGAATTCACAGGCATACACACACTTACATATACATACAGTAATATGGTATTTTTAAAAGACAAAAAAACAAAAGCTGTGAAGATAAATGTTTCAATTTAAAAGCTATGAAGATAAATGTTTCAATTTATTGAGGCGTGTATCATTTAAAAAAAAATTTTTTTTTAATGTTTATTCAATTTTGAGAGACAGAGAGCAAGCAGGTGTGGGGCATAGAGAGAGGGAGACACAGAATCCAAAGCAGACTCCAGGCTCTGAACTGTTAGCAACGAGCTTGACGCGGGGCTCGAACTCATGAACCGTGAGATACTGACCTGAGCCGAAGTCAGACACCTAACCGACTGAGCCACCCAGGCGCCTGTGAGGCATATCATTTTTAACTTGCTTGTACCTAATAAAATATTGTCAAGATACACCGCTAACAGGAAAGATGAGACAAATGCATACCTTCCTATACTTCTTGTTTTGTTTTTGATAAGTCAAGCAGGGAAAATAAATGAAAATATAGAATATCTGCACCACACAATTAATGCAGACATACAGAACTTTATATAATGGAGACATATAGAACCTTACACCTAACAATTAGAGAAGACACATTTTTCCCAAAGTACTGAAAATACTTACAAAATCTAACCATGTGTTAAGCCAAAAAGCAAATTTCATCAAACATTTAAAATCACGGTATCAGAGGAACCAGTAATTACAGGTAAAGTTACAGTGTGGGGGCTTAAAGTAAAAAAGCTGAAGATCAGCAAGCTAAACACCCTACAACTACAAAAAGAACTACAGTATAAAGCTACAATAAATAAGAAAGGAAGTTACAAAGGTAAAAGTATAAATTAGTGAAACAGAACACAAACACAAAACACACAATCAACAAAAACACAAAATAAAAAGCTTATGCACAGCGAAGGAAACAATCAGGAAAACTAGAAGGCAACCGACAGAATGGGAAAAGATATTTGCAAAGGACATATCAGATAAAGGGTTAGTATCCAAAATCTATAAAGAAGTTACCAAACTGTTTTGTTTTGGGTTTTTTTTTGGCTAAAACTCATAAAATAGATAAAGCTAAGATAATACTGAATGAGAGACGGCACAAAGCAACAGACATGCATAAATCTTAGACAAATGATCCTACTCTTAGAAAAATGTAAGTTACCAAAAGGAAGCTACTATGAGAATACTGCTATAATCAATGAAGTAATTGATTGGTAGTTATCCTCTACCTTTTTCTCCACCACAAACCACCACAAACGCAAAACTTCCAGTTCCAAGTATTATTTTACAGAGTTCTAACAAATTTTAACAGATCATTCAAATTTCCAAAAAACTGTTCTGAGGCCAATATAACTTTGGTATTTAAAAAGGCTTTAAAAAGACTTAAAAGCTAATCTCATTAATGAACACCGATGCAAAACTCCTAATAACGGACCATATACAAGAGTGTTTTTATTAAAAAGGAAAATATACCATAACAAAACTGTGATGTAAGTTATTTTGCCATCATAAAAATATACAAATTTAAATTCTCATATTAACAGATTAAAGGAAAACCATTATTATTTCTTGATAGCAGATAAACATTTGAAAATTTTAATAACCAATAAATATTTTACATAGGAACACCACTAAGAAAAAAAAAATATTTTCTTAGAAAATTAGAAAAAAAGGGGGACGGGACTTTCATTAACTTATAGAAAGACTCACAAGAAACCTCACATTCAAAGATGAAAATTTGTATCATTCTTTTTTAAAATCTGGAACAAGACAGGAGGCACACCTATGACCTTGTAGACCTGAAAAGTACAGTAAGAAAAAGAACAGAATGGAAAAGGGTTTCAAAAAAATAAGAAAAACGGTCATTCAGATATAACAGGACTGTCTACACAGAAAGCTCAAAAAGTACATAAGCAAATTATTGGATCTGATAAGACTGTAGGTAAGGGTGCTAGATATAGATACAAAGACAACAGAAAAAAAAAAATCAAGTTAATTTCTATATAGCAGGACAGGAACTGAAATTTTTAGATGATGTAATTTATAATACCATCAAAAGTATTAAACACCTAGCAATAAATCTAACAGAAATGCAATATTTATAGAGAACAAATTATAACTGTAATCAAAGAAATCCTAAATTAGTGTGCTATGTTCATGTACAATGAAGAGTCAACATTTTTAAAAATTTTACTTCTCCCTAATTTGATAAACATATTTAATAAAATTTCAATCAAAACTGCAATAAGAAATTTTCAAGGAGTTGATAAAATGATTCTCAAATTAGATGTATGAGTTAAGCAGTTCTTGGTAGAGATGTGGATTCTTGCCCTACCAGGCATGAAGACTCATGAGAACTATGGTAATTAACACAGTATAATGCAGTATTTGTGCAGGGACAGTCAACTTGATCAATAAAACAGAAGAGCTCAACATAGAAACACACATGTGGCACAAAAACAGACACACAGATCAATGGAATAGAATAGAGAACCCAGAAATGGACCCATAAACCTATGGCCAACTAACTTTTGACAAAGCAGGAAAGAATATCCAATGGAATAAAGACAGTTTCTTCAACAAGTGGTACTGGGAAAACTGGACAGCGACATGCAGAAAAATGAACCTGGACCACTTTCACCATATACAAAAATAAACGGGATGAAAGACCTAAAACAAGACAGGAAGCCATCAAAATCCTTGAGGAGAAAGCAGGCAAAAACCTCTTTGACTTCAGCCACAACAACTTCTTACTCAACACGTCTCCGGAGGCAAGGGAAACAAAAGCAAAAATGAATTATTGGGACCTCATCAAAATAAAAAAGCTCTGCACAGCAAAGGAAACAATCAGCAAAACTAAAAGGCAACCGACGGAATAGGAAAAGATACTTGCCAACGACATTATCAGATAAAGGGTTAGTATCCAAAATCTATAAAGAAATTACCAAACTCAACACCAAAAAAAACAAATAATCCAGTGAAGAAATGGGACAAAAGACATGAATAGACACTTCTCCAAAGAAGATATCTAGATGCCTAACAGACACGTGAAAAAATGTTCCACATCACTCATCATCAGGGAAATACAAATCAAAACCACACACCTGCGATACCACACCTCACACCTGTCAGAATAGCTAACATTAACAACTCAGGCAATGACAGATGTTGGCGAGGATGGGGAGAAAGAGGAACCCTTTTGCAATGTTGGTGGGAATGCAAACTGGTGCAGCCACTCTGGAAAACAGTATGGAGGTTCCTCAAAAAATTAAAAATAGAACTACCCTACGACCCAGCAGTTGCACTACTAGGTATTTACCCAAGGGATACAGGGATGCTGTTTCGAAGGGGCACATGCACGCCAATGTTTATAGCAGCACTATTGACAATAGCCTATATAGACACAGACACGCACACACACACACACACACACACACACACACACTCACTCACAAATACAATGGAGTATTACTTGGCAATCAAAAAGAATGATATCTTGCTGTTTGTAACTACGTGCGAGGAACTACAGGGTATTATGCTAAGTGAAATTAGTCAGAGAAAGACAAGTATCATATGACTTCACTCATATGAGGACTTTAAGATACAAAACAGATGAACATAAGGGGAAGGAAGCAAAAATAATGTAAAAACAAAGAGGGAGACAAAATGTAAGAGACTCTTAAATATAGAGAACAAACAGAGGGTTGCTGGAGTGGGGCGGGGGGGAGGGGCTAAATGGGTAAGAGGCATTAAGGAATCTACTCCTGAAATCATTGTTGCATTATATGCTAACTAACTTGGTTGTAAGTTAAAAAAAAAATAAATTATTAAAAATTAAGAGGAAAAAATAAAATAAATGAAAATAAAAAATAATTTTAAAAAGTAACACACATACAGAACCATGAAATGACACAGGTGGCACTGCAGACACTGGAAAGAGAATTCAATAAACAGTATTAGAATACTAGAACAGTCACTCAGATGGGGAAATACAACTGGACCACTAACTTACACTGTCCAAAGAATCAATTCTTGACAGATTTAAAATAATATCCTCAAGTCCTTAGAGCAGGTAAACAGTTCTTAACCATGACATTTAAAAAGGGGTTAACTAAAAAAATAAAATAAAATAAAATAAAATAAAATAAAATAAAATAAAATAAAATAAAAAGGACTAACTATACAAGAGACTGGCAGAAACAAAGTTCATTGCACAGAAATAAAATTTGGAATGGAAGATAAACATAAAAAATGTTCAACCTCATTATCACCCAGGAAAATGCAAAATTAAGCCATTTTTACACACATGAATTAGGAAAAAATCAAAAGCTCTGAAAATTGTCAGTGTTAAAAAGCATACAGAGCAAAGGGAATTACTACACTCTGCTGATAGGATCGCACAATGGTGCATCATCTACTTAGCATTAGCTTGTATGGATGAATATAATACATACTCTGTGCCCCTCCCCCACGCACCCCCATTCCACTCCTAGATATACAACTAAAGAATCCACTCACATATACTGGAACACATGTTAAATAATCTTCACATTAAAATTCCTCATGACAAAATATTGAACACCCAATATTCCCTACTACAGACTATATCACAGTATATTCACATAATAAAATGGTATACAGCAGTGAAATTTACTGAACTATATATTTACATGCCATGACTCAAACCATGAAACAAGATTTAAGAGAAAAGGGAGTTTCTCCTCAAGGTAGCAATGTAGGAGGATCCTGAACTCCCCTCCTCCCACGGGCACACTGAAACTACAGCTACATATGGACCAGTTCTCTCTGAAACAAACCTAAAATCTAGCGGAGTTATGCCTATACATTGGGTGAACAAGAAAAAACCCACAATGAAATGGGTAGAAGAGGCTGAGACACGGATCTTGCTATTGCTACCCCCCTGGTATGGAAATCCACATCAGGAGAAACCTCACAACTGAGTGTCTCCCTGAGAAACAAAGGGCTGCTTCTCCCTTAAGATGAAAGATTTGAACCCCACATCTGGCACCACAACATTTAAAACCTGCACCTAAGAGATGGGCCCACAAAACATCAGCCCTGAAAGCCAACAGGACATATATCCACAATACCCACAAGGTTACTGCAAACTAAGAATCAGGTCTTAAGAGGCTCACACATATTCATGGAGGAGGCTACACCACAGGACCCAGAGAAGCAGCTGATTGAAATACCCAGTCTTTCCATGAAAGAGGCCTAAGTGCTTATCTTGAAAGCTTCTAAGGGGCAGGCATCTAATTTAACACCTATCTACCAAAATATTCTCCAAAAAACTGCAAAGGCCAGTGGGCACTCCCTTTACCTCACTCCAGGTCATGGTATCTCCTAGAAAGGAGCTTACGCACATGTCTGGTACCCCCTTGACAGCCCAGCTCTGATGGCCAGCAGGGCTTGTGTTGACAGGTTCAACAGATGGCAGTAAACAAAGAAACAAGTTCTTAATTGGCTATCACCACAGAGCTCAGTATAGAGAGAGCAGAGAGAACATCTATCTCCCAGTGGTTCGTGAAAAGAGGTATAACTGCATACTTTAAAAGATACTACCTAAAAGCCCAGCTTCTAATCAACCTGAATCCATGTGCTGGCTGAGATCCTCCCCCTTGGAACACTGACAAATGTCAACACACCCTGAATTACTGGAAACAACTAAGAACAAAGCAGGCTGAGTGGACAATCACAAGATTTGAAAGACAACTAAGAGCTGGGGCAAGGTTTAACAATGGGGTTCATCTAAACTAGGCCATTCCTTTAAAACTGGGGGGGGGGGGGGCGGTAGCTGTTTTATCTAATGCATAAAAACCAACCCAGAAAGTCAAGGAGAATAAAGAAACAGGAATATCTTCCAAATGAGGGAAGATAAAAACCTTAGAAAGAGACCTTAATGAAACAGAAGTGATAAAAAGTTCAAAACAGCAGTCATAAAGATACTCACTGAGGTCAATAGAACAATACATAAAGACAGTCAGACTTCCAAGAGAGAATATACAAGAAAATACCAAACAGAGGCACCTGGGTGGCTCAGTCGGTTGAGTGTCCAACTCTGGATTTGGGCTCAGGCAATGATCCCAGGGTTATGGGATCAAGCCCTATGTTGGGCTCTGTGCTGACCATGGAGCCTGCTTGGGATTCTCTCTCTCTTTCAAATAAAAAAACAAGAAAGGAAAATACCAAACAAATCATACAGCTCAAGAATATAGTAACTGAACTGAAAATTACAATGGTGGGTATTCAGCTGACCTTAAGATCAGCCACCTTAAAGACAAAGCAGTAGGACTCATCCAATCAGAGCAACCACAACCATTTAAAAAAAAAAAAAAAAAGACAAAGAAAGAAAAAAGAGTGGAGATAGCTTGAGGAACTTATTGGACAACATCAAGTGTACTAACATTTGCATTATGGAGTCTCAGAAAGAGAAGAGAGAAATAAAGAGGCTGAAAACTTTTGTGAAGAAATAAAGACTGAAAACCTCACTAACCTGGAGAAGGAAACAGATATCCAGATCCAGGAAGCCCAAAAAGGTCCAAATAAGATGACTCCAAAGAGACCCACATCAAGACACATCATAATTAAAAGGTCAAAAGTAAAAGACAAAGAGAAAATCTTAAAAGCAGTCTGAGAAAAACAGTTTGTAACATACAAACCATAAGTGGATTTTTTAGCAGATATTTTGCAGGCCAGAAGGGACTGGAAAGATATAATTCAAAGTGCTCACAGAAAAAAAAGAAAAGAAAAAAGAGCCAAACAAGAATACTCTACCAGAAAAACTGTCCTTCAGAATTCAAAAAGAAAGTTTTCCAGACATGTCAAAGCTAAAGGAGTCATTACCACTAGATTGGCCTTACAAAAAAAGTTACAGGGACTTCTTTTTTAACCTGAAACTAGAGGGTGCTAATTAGTAACAGAAACACATATGAAAGTACAAATCTTTCCTGTAAAGCAAATATAAAATAAAATTCAGAAAATTCCACTGTTGTAAAGGTGGTCAGTTGATCATTTGGGAATCTAGTTTGAAGGTTTAAAAGATAAAAGTAGTGGTAACTATAACACTTTGTTAATGGATACACAAGACAAAAAGGTGTTAAGTAGTGGTAACATAAACATAAAACATGGAAAAAGAGAGTAAAAATGTAGACACTTAGAATGAGTTCAAAGTTAAGTTGCTATTAAAATGAACTGTTAGAAGTCATTTAATGTAAGCTTCATGGTAATCACACAGCACATCACTACAGGAAATAAATCACAGGAGGCGAGCAAGAGAAGAACAAAGGAATTTACAAAACATCCAGAAAACAATTAACAAAATGGCAGTAAGTCCATACCTATCAATAATTACTTTAAATGTATATGGACCGAATTCTCCAATCAAAAAGCAAAGACTTTTTGCACTAAAAAACCCACAGCTCCCTATACATTCACTCTCAAGATTCACTTTAAATATAATGACAGAGACTGAAAGTAAAAGGATGGAAAAAGAATCCATGCAAATGGAAAGCAATCAGACAAAATAGACTTTAAAGACAAAGAATGCACTAAGAGACAAAGAAGGTCATTAGATGATAAAAGAAAACCCAACAAGAAGATAACAACATTTGTAAATACTTATAAACCAAACATAAGCACCTAAATATGTAAAGCAAATATTAACAGGTACAAAGGGAGAAATAGAAATAAAACAACAGTAGAGGACTTTAATACTCCCTTTTAATCAATGGGCAGTTCATCCAGACCAAAAATCAACAAGGAAACAGCAGCCTTAAAGGACAGATTAGACCAGATAGGCTTAGACATACACAGAACATTTCATCCAAAAGCAACAAAATATATCTTTTCAAGCACACATGGAACATTTCTAAGATAAATCATGTTAGGCCATAAAACCACTCTTAATAAACTTGACTGAAATCCTATCAAGCATCTTTTCCAACTACAATAGTATGACACCAGAAATCAATTATAAAAAGAAATATGTGAAGATTAAACAATATGCTACTGAACAACCACTGGGTCAAAGAATAAATTTTTAAAAATTTAAAAATACCTTGACACAAATAAAAATGAAAATACAATATACCAAAGCTTATGGAATGCAGCAACACCAGTTCTAAGAAAGAGGTTCATAGCAATAAGTGCCTACATTAAGAAGAAAGAGGTCAGCGGCACCTGGGTGGCTCAGTTGGTTAAGCGTCTGACTTCGGCTCAGGTCATGATCTCACAGCTTGTGAGTTCGAGCCCTGTGATGGGCTCTGTGCTGACAGCTCGGAGCCTGGAGCCTGCTTCCGATTCTGTGTCTCCCTCTCTCTGCCCCTCCCCTGCTCACGCTCTGTGTCTGTCTCTCAATAATAAATACATGTTAAAAAAAAAAAAAACTTAAAAAAAAAGAAGAAAGAGGTCAATTAAACAAACCTAACTATCCCTCAAAAAACTAGAAAAAGAACAAACTAAACCAAAAGTTGAAGGAAGAAAATAACAATGATCAGAGCAAAAATAAATGACACAGAAGTTAAAAGATAAAGCAAAAGTCACTGAAACTAAGAGCAGGTTTTTTGAAAAGATAAAAAATAGACAAACCATTAGCCAGACTCACCAAGAAAAAGTGAGAAGACTCAAAGTTAGAAATGAAACAGCAGATATAACAATGGATACCAGAGAAACACAAAGGATCATGGGCTAATATTAACAATTATGCACCAACAGACTGGACAAAAAGAAGTGCATAAATATCTAGAAACACACAACCTACCCAAGATGTAATCATGAAGAAAGAAAAAATGTGAACAGACCAATTACCAGTGAATTAGTAATCAAAACCTCCCAACAAACACAAGTCCAGGACCAGATGACTTCACTGGTGAATTGTACCAAACATTTAAGAAGAATTCATACCAATCCTTATCAAATTCTTCCAAAAAATAGAAGAGATGGTAACACTTCCAAAGTCATTTTATAAGATCAGCATACTCTGATATCAAAACCAGACAAGGACACTACAATAAAAGAAAATTACAGGCCAATAACCCTGATAAATATACATGTAAAAATCCTCAACAAAACATGAAGAAATCAAATTCAACAATACATTAAAAGAATCACATACCATGATCACATTAGACCTATTCCAAGAATGCAAGGATGGTTCGATCAGTCAATGTTATACACTACATTAACAAAATGAAGGATAAAAATCATTATCACCTTGGGGTGCCTGGGTGGCTCGGTTGGTTAAGCATCTGACTACTGGGCTGACTGTTGGGTTTCAGCTCAGGTAATGATCTCACAGTTGGTGAGTTTGAGCCCCACATCAGGCTCTGTGCTATTAGCTCTGCTTCAGATTCTGTGGTCTCTCTGACCCTCCCCCACTTGCGCTCTGACTCACTCTCTCTCTGGAAAAAATAAACACTAAAATTAAAAAAAAAAAATCATTATCATCTCAATGGTTGAAGAAAAAGAATCTGATAAAATTCAACATCCATTTATGATTAAAAACTCTCAAGAAAGTGGGTATAGAGATTGTACCTCAACATAATAAAGCCAATAATCTCAAGCACATCATACTCAATGAAGAAAAGGTTAAAACTTTTCCTCTATGATAATAAGATGATAACTACTCCCACCACTTTTATTCGATACAGAATTGAAAATTCTAGCTAGAACAATTAGGCAAGATTAAGACATAAAAGGGATCCAAACCAGAAAGGAAGAAGTTAAATTGCCTCTGTGCAGATGGCATGACATCATATAAATACAACCCAAAAGATTACACCAAAACACTGTTAGAACTAGTAAGTAAATTCATTTGCAGGATACAAAAAAAAAATCAAATACACAAAACTCAGTTGAGTTTCTATACACTAACAATGATGTAGCAGAGAAATGAAGAAAATAATTCCCATTTACAACTGCCATCAAAAAGAGTATCTAGGAATAAATTTAACCAGGAAGGTGAAAGACCTTTAAAATAAAAACATTAAGACGTGATGAAAGAAATAGAACAAATAAATAGAAAGATAATCCATGCTCATGGATTACAAGACTCAAGATTATGAAAATGTCCAAACTGCCCAAAGCAATCCTCAGAGTCAGTGCAATCTCTATCAAAATTCCAATGACATTTTTCACAGAAATAAAACAATCCCAAAGTTTGTATGGAGTAACTTCTAAAGACTCCAAATAGCCAAACCAATCTTGAGAAAAAAGATTAAAGCTGGAGGCATCACACTTCCTAATTGTGAACTTTATTACAAAGCTATAGTGATCAAAACAGTACAGTACTGGCATAAAAATACACACATGAAATGAATAGAACAGAACAGAGTCTAGAAATAAACCCATCCAGGTTTAGTCAATTGATTTACAACACAGGAGGCAAGAATACACAGTGGGAAAAGGACAGTCTCTTCAATAAATGGTGCTTGGGGAAACTGGACAAACGCTTGCAGAAGAGTGAAACCATACCGTTATCTCACACAATATACAAAAATCAACTCAAATGGATAACGACAAGAAGGTAAGACCAGAGACCATAAAACTCCTAAAAGAAAACATACACAGTTAAGTTCCTTGACATCAGTCACCAATAGCAAAAGCAATGATAGAAAAAAATAAACAAGTGGGACTAAATCAAATTTAAAAGCTTCTACCCAGCAAAGGAAACCATCAGCAAAATGAAAGGCAAACCACTGAATGGGAGAAAACATCTGCAAATCACCTATCTAATGAAGAAGTCAATATTCAAAATATATAAAGAACTCATACAACTCAAAAGCAAAAGAACTATCTGATTAAAAATGGGCAGAGGATCTGAATTCAGTTTCCCAAAGACAGATGGCCAACAGGTACATGTAAAGAAGCTCAATATACTAATCAGGGAAAAGCAAATCAAAACAACAGTGAGGGAGTACCTTACACCTGTTAGAATGGTTATTATCAAAAAGACAAAAAATAACAAGTGTTGGGGTTGTGGGGAAAAGAGAATCCTTGTGCACCATTGGAGGAAATATAAATTGCTGCGTCCACTACAGAAAATAGTACAGAACTTACTCAAAAAAATAAAAATACAACTTCCATATGATCCAGCAATTCTACTTCTGGGTATTTATCTGAAGGAAACGAAAACACTAACTCCAGTAGAAATATCCAATCTCATGTTCATTGCAGCATTACTTACAACAGCCAAAACATGGAAGCAAACGAAGTGTCCCCTGATGGATAAAGAAAATGTGGTTTATATATGGAAGGGAATATTAATCACCAATAAAAAAGAATGAAATCTTATCCTGTGCAACAACATGGATGGCCTGTCAGGGCATTACACTAAGTAAAATAAGACAGACACAGAAGGACAAATACCGTATGATCTCACTTACATGTGGCATCTTAAAACCAAAACACCAAATTCATAAATATACAAGTGTATAAATACAGAGAAGACACTGGTGGTTTCCAGAGGCAAGGGGAATGGGGAATGATCTAAATGGGTGAAGGTGGTCAACAGGTACAAACGTCCAGTTGTAAAACAAGTAAGCCCTGGGGACGTAATACACAGCATGGTGACTACAGTTAACAATACTATATGTCAAATTGAACGTTGCTGAGACTTAAAGGTTTTCATCAGAAAAAAAGATGTTTGATTATATGTGGTTATCAATTATCAATGTTAACTAGATTTACTGTGGTGTCATTTTGTAATATGTACATATATCAAATCATTTTTATAAACTTGACTAATATGTTATACATCAACATATCTCATTAAAAAACCTTTTAAAAAACAATGATAAAGATAAGAAGATTGCAGAAAGTCTACTTCAATCCCATGAATCATGAGATGATGACCTGAGCCAAAATCAAGACTCAGATGCTTAACCAACTGAGCCACCCAGGTGCCCAAGAACCTGTATTTTTAAAAGAGTAAGGAAGTAATTTTTAAAGCTCTCATCTGGATGAGGGGAAGCACAGGACTGGATAAAGATGAACATTATAGATAGATTCAATGATTTGTTCTGGTTCAAAAGTGAAGAAGTTATCAATGTTTATTATTATGTTCATAACCTGTGACACATTCTTTTCTATGCATTATGTGCTGCATAAATACTTAAAAGTATACTGACATACAAAATAAAAGAGTATACTCTTTCTGTAGAATGAAATGACTAAGAAAGTAGAGCTATAGTGATGCTGGAGTGAAAGATAGAAAATAAAAGTCAGCTGAACTACATTCAGCTTCAACAGCGTATTTAAAAATAATAATAGGAACTGGGGCTTTTCTGTCAATCTACAAGACTTGTAAAAGATACAATATTCTCTAGTACTCCTGCTTCTCATAATTATATGAGTTTTTTTTCCTCAGACCTTCAAATAAAAAAAAATTTCTAGCCTCAGTGATGTATGAGCAACAAAAACTTTTTAAAGTCTACAAACAAATGAAGTCTTGTATTTTTTTTAAGTTAGAGTTCAGAATTAAACGACTTGACATCTAGGAATTCCTGGTGAAATCTTCTCATTCAATAGGTCAAATAGCTCTCCTTTCAAATTTATTTGGCATTTTTAATTATGGTTAACCATGCCTCTCAATTTTAAACAAGAGGTTTGGCTGGTCATGATACTTACTAGCATCTTATCCAGAAAAACCAAAAGCAGGGCATTAGGACTATAAAACTTGTCCACACTTTTTGTTACAATCGATCTTTCATTTTAAGATCTAATTTATACATACATGCACACACATAAATTATTTGCTACCAATCTGAAATTCACATACATTGCAAAATATATAACCTTTAACTTTAAAAGTTACAGATAACATTTTATTATTTTTTTAAAGTTTATTCATTTATTTTGAGAGAGAGTGCACATGTGGGCGGGGGAGGGGCGGAGAGAGGGAAGGAGAGAATCCTAGACAGGCTGTGTGCTGTCAGTGCAGAGCAGAGCCTGATGTGTAGCAGGATCCCACAAAGGATGAGATCATGACCTGAGCCAAAATCAAGAACTGGATGTTCAACTGACTGAGCCACCCAGGTGCCCCACAGATACTGATTACCAAAAAAATTTCCAAATAAATATTTAACAGACATATTAAGAACATTCCTAAATGAAGTGTAAATTAGAAAGACTAGATAAAATTAGAAGTTTGAATACTGTGCAAAATTCTCATTCACAAATCTTACAAATAAATAATTAGCTTCATGGACAGAGATATTTGACTGATTAGTAAAATTCAAATTGAAACATTTAAAATAACAATTGCCGGGGCGCCTGGGTGGCGCAGTCGGTTAAGCGTCCGACTTCAGCCAGGTCACAATCTCGCGGTCCGTGAGTTCGAGCCCCGCGTCAGGCTCTGGGCTGATGGCTCAGAGCCTGGAGCCTGTTTCCGATTCTATGTCTCCCTCTCTCTGCCCCTCCCCTGTTCATGCTCTGTCTCTCTCTGTCCCAAAAATAAATAAACGTTGAAAAAATAAAATAACAATTGCCTGGGTAACTGGTTATCAGCCTTACCTACGCAATAACTATAAAAATTCTACAAAATGCCATATGGTCAACAGACTCAAATTAGACATGGATTTCAATCAATATCAAACTAATAGAAGTTTATTGACAATATATGTACAATACATTAGTAATGCCATTACCACAGGTTTAATTAAACACAGTCAACAATGCTTGATGCAAAAGACATATGTGTCTCAACTACAAAGAGGCCAGAGACAAACATTTACATTAATAGCATTATTGCAACTTGAAGAACACTAATTAATCCCATCTAGTCCTCATTAGATGCAGCTTTTCCATCCTCTTGTTTCTCAACCTTTGGAGGGCATTTCCATGGATTATCAAAAAAAATGGCTGAAAGATCTAATAACTGACTGACAGAAAACACACACACACCCCTCTTCCCTACCTTCGAACAAAAGACATACAGAAATCAGCAGAAATCCAAATGCTCCATGACAGAGTATAGTTGTCTTTTCAGGGAAATTAACTGAAGCAGTTACCTATGGTTTATTCAGTGTCTTCTTAAAATTAAAAAAAAAAAAAAAAGTTTTCAGATTACCAAAAAAAATGCCGAAACAATTTTTTTAATGCTTATTTATTTTTGAGAGGGAGGGGGTGTGGGGGGGGAGTGAGCAGGGGAGGAGCAGAGAGAGAGGGAGACAGAATCCAAAGCAGATTCCAGGCTCTGAGCTGTCAGCATAGAGCCCAATGGATGGCTCGAACTCACAGACTGCAAGGTCATGACCTAGGCCAAGTCGGACACTTAACTAAGCCACCCAAGCACCCACCAGAACAATTTATAGAATATGTACTCTATATCTGGAATACTCAAAAACTTGTTTTTCTGTTTCCATGAAAATGTCTACAAATATTAGTCTCAAATCATTATATTCCAAATTTTTGACTAATCTTTCAAAGGGTTTGAGTTTGCTTTTTCAGTTTTTCCTGATGTTTTAATTAGAACTATTTATGTATTCATTATCCCAACACACTTGATCTTACAACAAGACCTTCAGTTGTGTCTTCAGTTCTTTTTTTGAACAATAGTAAGTTATTTATTTACTTTGAGAGAGAGAGAGAGAGAGAGAGAGAGAGAGAGAGAGAGAGAGACAGCGAGCGAGCAGGAGAGGGGCAGAGAGTGTGAAAGAGAGTGTGAATCCTGAGCAGGCTTGCACTGTCAGTGCAAAGCTGGACATGGGGCTCAATCACATGAACCGTGAGGTGATGACCTGAGCTGAAACCGAGTCAGACGCTTAACCTACTGAGCCATACAGGCGCCCCAAGTCTCTTCAGTTCTATCACCATTTTATTAACTATTCTATGGACTCTCTAAATGAAATAAAATTGCTTCTTGGTATTATTCAAATTTTAACATTTTTGTGAACGCTAAAAATAATCTGTACACATTTCAGACAAAATGTGAGTGCAAGTTTATGTGAAAATTTCCATAAATCCATTTCCTGCTCCTTTGAAAACTGTTTCCATATAAAACTGAACTTACAGTGTCTTAAAAACAAAAAAGAAAGGGCTATACATTGATATTAGACCTGTTCTCACAGAAGATAAGGTGTGAATTTAAATTTTTTTCTTTTTTATTAACTCTAACAGATTGTCAATAAAATGCATCTCTACTGCTAATGTATGTAGATGTGATTCTCAAATATTATTAATAGCCAATAATATGATTCAAATCCTGAATTAATTTAATATAATGACCATGTATTTCCATAATTTCTGAGACAAGTTCAATAACACAGCATGGTAGTTGCTTAAATCCAGAAAGTGATGTGGTATTTAACAACCATAATTAACAGTACCTCTAAGATAACTGTTCAAAAAGTGTACCATAAGACGCATACATTCCAGGCAACTATACCTGTTTTCACAATAAATCAGGTAGAAAAATATTCAAGTTATTTTGCCTAACAAGGCTAAACACATTTTAACACCAAATACCAAGGAAAAAAATAGTTAACATCTTCAATGACAAAATCAACATAATGACACCATGAAGTCTATTCATTTGTAAATAAAATGCTGGTAATAAAAATGAAAACATGTTCAGAAAACAAACTCACTTCACTGACTATATGTTATTAAGAACAGGATTTCTGCTCTATTTAGGAGAGTGTCTAGGCTAGTGAATATGGTGAGGAATTCAAGTACCTTGGGCAAAGTGGTCTGGTTGTGTACCTCTAAACAGTGTTGTCCCTAAAAATTATTTGCTATTTTTTATTCTCCAAGATTACTTCCACATTCGGTCCCAAGAACCCTGACCACGTGTGAATGACTGAAGCCACATAAAATGGTTATGCAGGATTCTAAAACTCTGGTTAATAAAACTATTTTTTCTAAATTGGCTATCCTGCCAATGGGAATATGAGAATTATTCTGCTACTGTTCTACTTCTATTGATAGAGCTACTGTGAAATAATATTATATATCACAAAAACCTATTTTTGAAATTGTATTTGAATTACTACATACAGGTGGTCACTGTAAAATTTTTAGTTTTGTGGTAGGTTTTTAACATTTTCATAATAAAATACTGAGAGAAAAACAGATTTCTAGAACACTGACTCATATCTACCCAGCAGCATGTTGCAATTACGCTTTACAAAATCATTATATATAAAATATAAAGTTTGAAAATAAATTTAAAAAAATGCAAAGTGTGATTTATAGTTCTATAATTCTATTTTACTGTAGCTTTACCTATCTTGGTTACTGCTCATTCATTCCATGATGACTGATTCATTCCATAATTCACTTTAAGAACCAATCTTATATATACACTGTCAACCATTTTCTGAGAACAAGTCAGTCAAAAAACTAATCTTGGAAGAAGATAGAAGAAGATATTAAAACAAGTATGTTTTGGGGAATGAAAGCTGGTACAGCCATTCTGGAAAACAGTATGGAGGTTCCTCAAAAAACTAAAAATAGAACGACCCTACAACCCAGCAATTGCACTACTAGGTATCTATCCAAGGGACACAGGTGTGCTGTTTCGAAGAAACATATGCACGCCCATGTTTATAGCAGCACTATCAACAATACTCAAAATATGGAAAGAGCCCAAATGTCCATCGATGGGTAAATAAAGAAGATGCGGTGTTGTGTGTGTGTGTGTGTGTGTATGTGTACATACACACACAATATAGTGTGTGTGCATTCATATGTATGCATACACACACACGTATGTATACATATGTATGCATACATACACACACACACTACATAGTATTACTCAGCAATCAAAAAGAATGAAATCTTGCCATTTGCAACTACGTGGATGGAACTGAAAGGTATTATGCTAAGTGAAATTACAGAAAGACAAAAATCATATGACTTCACTCATATGAGGACTTTAAGAGACAAAACAGATGAACATAAGGGAGCGGAAGCAAAAATAATATAAAAAGAGGGAGGGAGACAAAACAGAAGAGACTCATAAATATGGAGAACTGAGGGTTACTGGATGGGTTGTGGGAGAGGGGATGGGCTAAATGGATAAGGCGCACTAAGGAATCTACTCCTGAAATCATTGTTGCACTATATGCTAACTAATTTGGATGTAAATTTAAAAAAATAAGAAATAAAACAAGTTAAAAAATAAAAAATAAATAAATAAAAGAAAGAGAGGATTAGGACTTTGCTTTTGTAAATAGGCACAAACACCAAAATTGAAAACTTCTTCAAAAGATACTATTAAGAGAATGAAAAATAGCCCACAGAATGGGAGAAAATATTTGCAAATTATATGTCTGATAAGGGACTTGTATCCAGAACATATAAATAACTCCTACAACTCAACAATAAAAAGACAACCTAATTTAAAAAAATAAATAAAACAAGTATGTTCTAAAAAATCCTTTGGGGGGTGCCTGGGTGGCTCAGTCGGTTGAACATCTAACTTTTGATTTCGGCTCAGGTCATGATCTCACGGTTTGTGAGATCAAACCCCATGTCAGGCTCTGCACTGGCAACACAGGGAGCCTGCTTGGGATTTTCTCCTCGCTCCCTTCCCCTCCCTGACCTGTGCTCTTTCTCTTTCAAAATAAATACATATGGGGCACCTGGGTGGCTCAGTCAGTTGAGCATCCGACTTCGGCTGAGGTCATGATCTCACTGTGTGAGTTCAGACCCCACGTTGGGCTCTGTGCTGACAGCTCAGAGCCTGGAGCCTGCTTGGGATTCTGTGTCTCCTGCTCTCTCTCTCTCTCTGCCCCTCCCCGGCTTGCCCTCTGTCCCTCTCTCTCTCTCAAAAATAAACATCAAAAAAAATTTTTTTAGAAAGAAAGAAAGAAATTGAAGCACAAAGAACTTAATAGACCTAAATGCACACATCAAGTAAGAGATGATACTAAGATACAGCCCATGCTCTTAACCCCTTTACTATACTGAATGTCCCTGATTTTTACACCCAGAAATACCTGGAGGTTGGGAGAGTGGGGTTACTTAAAGAGCATGACTATAACTGAGTAAAATAATGTAAGGCATGCTGCATGCTCACTACAATGATCAAAGTCCTCTGTCTTCCTTCTCATACCATACAGTAATTCATGATTAAGTTCCAGATTCCTCATCATCAATGAAAAGGGCAAGGCATTAAATTGTTCGTTACAAATATCACTGATAATAGAGATTTTGTTGCTACACTGAGAAATCAGAAGACAAGGAGGATGTACTATTTACCATAAACATAAATTTAGGAAATTAAGATAAAAATTATCTGAATCCAACCATAACAACTTAATAACTTAACTTAATCATTCTTTCACTGTTCCGTATATAGTTGATCCTCATTCATTCATGGATTTTGAAATTGAATTCACCGACTCCCCAAAATGTATTTATATACTCCAAATAAACACTAGCGGTGTTTTTTCAGTCATTCGAGGCATATGTAGAGTGGCAGAAAATTTGAGTCCCAGCTGAGGTAGAATAAGGCAATACTCTGCCTTCTTGTTTCAGCTCTCATACTGTAAGCTGGTATTCTTTTCAAGGTCTACTCAGTACCACATTTTTCGCATTTTTGTGCTTTTCACTGTTTGAAATGGCCCCTAAGCACAGTGCTGAAGTGCTGCCTAGTGTACCTACGTGGAAGAAAGCTCTGGTGCACCTTAAGAGAAAATACACATGGTTCTATCAATAGGCTTCATTGAGGCATGAGTTATATAGTGCTACTGGCCGTGGGTTCAATATTAATGAATTAACAATATGTATTAAATATGGTGTCTTTAAACAAAAACATAGGGGTGCCTGGGTGGCTTGGCTGGTTGAGCGTCCTACTCTTGATTTTGGCAGAGGCCATGATCTCATGGGTCATGAGATTGAGCCCACATTAGGCTCCACGCTTAAGATTCTCTCTCTCCCTCTTGTTGTCACTGTCTCTAAACAAAACAAAACAAAACAAAACAACCTTAAAAAAAAAAGAAAAGAAAAACCCAGGAATATACGTCCTATACTGACATGTTAATGAAATGTAACCAGAGGCTCACAGGAACCTAACCCTGTATTTTTTCTAGGAGGAATGGTTCAGTGTTCACCAATTCAATGTTCATGGCAACATAACCACTGCAAATAATGATAATCAAATGGATTTCCTTTTGTAACCATCTGATAAATCTTCCTGAAATGAAAAGAGCTAGCAAAATTAATCTTATTTTCAAGAGTCTTACCGAAATGCTTAAATTTCCCAACTATCAGATAACAAACATTCTTTTTAAAAAAGGTGGTCCATGGGGCGCCTGGGTGGCTCAGTTGGTTGAGCGTCCGGCTTCGGCTCAGGTCATGATCTCACAGTTTGTGGGTTCGAGCCCCACATTGGGCTCTGTGCTGACAGCTTAGAGCCTGGAACCTGCTTCAAATTCTGTGTCTCCCTCTCTGCTCCCTCTCTCTCTCTCCTTCAAAAATAAAATACATTTAAAAAATAAAACATTTAAAATAAAAATAAAAACATTTAAAAAAACTAAAAAAAAAAAAAAAAAGGTGGTCCATGATTCCTAAAGTATTACCATAACAAACATTAATTGAAAGCTTTCAATACACATTCCCACTTAAGTTCTAATGTCATTGTTAATGCTATATTACCCCATCTGTACTGCGTCCTAATGATTTCCAAAATGATACACACATTATCTTATCTTTGTAAAAGTTGTAAGTGAGGTAAGGTAGCTTTTACTCTTAATAAAACAACTGATCAAAAGAGAAAAATTGGTGGTTTCACATACAAGCAACACTAATGTCATGGATTCTCAGGACTGTTACTCTGAATCTGAAGATGCACTTGGAAATCATTTAAGTAAAAAAATTTCAAAAACATTTTCCAACCTACATATGGTTCCTGAAAAAGATGAAATATAAACCAATAGAAATAATTAGTCTAAAAGAATATTAAGGAATCTATCAGTTCAAATATCACTAATCACTTTACTCAATTCCATGACCACAGATATTAATACATTACATACACAACTAAAAAAAAAGTTGTAAGAATTATTTACAATTATTTTAATAATTTTTAAAATGTAGATTAAGAAAAGTATAATTTAAATGGATATATAATATCAAGAAAAAAACAACACTCCACTGAGATTAATAATCTTGTTTGCCAGTAAAAGCACCATAATCCTGACTTATGTTTTTTAGTTGCAACTATGTTATTATACAGGCTGGACCACAAACATTGGTATCCTGCTGAAGCAATTATCTACTCCTTATTTCTGTACCCATTAATCCACCTTTCTCCAAATAATTACTGCTTTTTTATGCATGGTTGTCTATAAAACTATTGACAAAGTATGCAACAATCTTTTCATTAATTTCAGAAACATTAAAATACTAAAACATTTCTAAATAAAATACTATGAAACAGGGAAGGATAAAATTCCCCCTTTCTTTTCTGCCTTCTGTCATTCTCTAAATCTAAAAAGTTAATAAAAATTATAATCTACCCAGTTAGATTTTATACTAACATCAAGGTATTCCTGGATATATTAAGGTGAATTTAAAATTTGCCAGTTCCGGGGCACCTGGGTGGCTCATAGTAGGTTAAGCGTCTGACTTTGGCTCAGGTCATGGTCTCACAGTTCGTGAGTTCGAGCCCCACATTGGACTCTGCTGACAGCTCAGAGCCTGGAGCCTGCTTCAGGTTCTGTGTCTCTCTCTCTCTCTCTGCCCCTACCCCACTCACACACTCTCTCTCAAAAATAAGTAAACATTCAAAAAAATTTTTTTCTAGTTCCTATGACTAATATTTTCTTTATGCATTACATTGAAATCCACTTTTAGCTGTTCACCAAAAGTACTTTCAGCCTTATACGAAAACTAGTTTGAACATTTCCTCTGCATCTACACTAGGGCTTTTATTTGGTCTTAGACACCAGAAACAAAAAAAAGTTCGGTAACATTTGCTCAACAGATGGAAAGGTGTAGTGGCAGTGTTGAAAGAATTAGGAAATGATAAGTAAAAGGACAATAATTTGGTTTTAGTACATTATTATTTATGATCATAATCTTAATAGTTGTGATGGGTTGAATTGTGTCTTGTCCCTCCCCCCAAAGATGTGTTGAAGTCCTAACCTGTAGTACTTCAAAATGTGACCATATTTGGAAACAGAATCAAACAGAAATCATTGCTGAGATCATATGTAAGTAAAGTTGGCCCTTAATCCAATACAGCTTCCACCTTTATAAGAGAAGAGACACAGACACACTCAAGAAAGTGGCCATGTGACAAAGGAGGCAGAAACTGGAATGATGTATCAATTAGCCAAGGGATGCCAGCAGACACCAAAAAGTTACAAGAGGCAAGGAGAGATTCTCCCCGACTAGTTTCAGAGAGAGCACAGCCCTGCCCATACCTTGCTTTTGAGAACTTTGGGCCCCCAGAACTGTGAGACAATAAATTTATGTTTAAACCCATCCAGTTTGGGGTATGTTGTTCAGGAGCCCAAAGAAAGTAATACATCAACTTCCAAAAAAACAAAACAAAACAAAACAACAACAACAAAAAACCCAACACCTAATAGCAATTAAGTAGACCAAAAAAAATTACTGGTGCGTTATGCCCTGCAATGAAAATGAGTTTTGCTCTAATTACAAATGAAGTTCCCAACTCCTCGGAGTTCTATGGTTGCCATTGTTTCTTCAAAATGCAAAATTAAAATAAAATCCATGCTGTGTTTTCTGAAGTAACAACTTGAAACAATAAGTTAAGAATGCCACTGCACACTGTATTTTCAAAGTTTGAAAGTTTATACTGGTAGGAGGGAAAGAGATTAGTGCAAAGTTAATATGCTTCTGAGTGACATTTATGGGCAGAAAATTTTGAGCACTGGCTGAACATGCTCCATGATTTAATATCTGTCAACTAAGAATTTCACAGACCCATATTCTCATCAATTTTAGAGCAGCAAGGGAACTTCAGAATTTGTTTCCAACTTCCTCATTTTATAATGAAAAATCCGAGACCAGGAAACCTAGATCTCTTCTGCTTCTAGCCTAGACAACTGATTCAGGAAAATAATTCTCCCCTATACAAAAGCCATGAGCTCTTCTAGATCCTCCAGATACTGAGGGACAACAAACAAACAGATAAACACTATGATCGTTTATTGAAATATTACCACTGTATCAAATCAAAGATGAAGAATCCTGGTTGAATGACAAACAAGAATGAGAAAACCTAAACTAACTCCTGGGATTAAAATAACTTCCTTATTCAAGCTCTTCAGAACCTGCTTATATTAAAAGGTCTAGTAAAATAACGAACATTAGAAACTGAAACAAAGGGTGCCTGGGTGGGTCAACTAGTTAAGTGGACTAAGGCTCAGGTTCATGAGTTCGAGTCCCACATCAGGCTCTCTGTTGTCAGTACAGAGCCCTCTTTGGATCTGCTGTCCCCCCTCTCTCTGCCTCTCACACATGCACACTCTCTCTCTCTCTCACTCTCTCTCAAAAAAAAAGAAAAAGAAAAGAAAAAGAAAATGAAAGAAAGGAGAAAGGAGAAAGAAAGGAAAGGAAGAAAGAAAGAAAGAAAGAAAGAAAGAAAAAGGGAGAAAGGGAGAAATTGAAACAAAATGTAAAGGTGTCAGCAATAAGAAAGGCACACAGTTTTAACTACCTACACTTTCTGCGTCCTTAGGCCCAAAAGCTAATAATGAATTAAACATCTACATTGAAATACATGTATATACACACACACAAATATATATATATATATATATATACACACACACATGTATATAAATACACAACACTCCTGTAGATGTACAGTACACACTACATCTTCCTATAGGTCAAATATATTATGTATACAGATGAAAACACTTTTTAAATGCTTATTTTTGAGAGACAGGAAGAGACAGAGCACAAGCGGGGGAGGGACAGAGAAAGGGAGACAGAGAATCCAAAGCAGGCTCCAGGCTCTGAGCTGTCAGCACAAAACCCAACGCAGGGCTTGAACTCATGAACCATGAAATCCTGACCTGAGCCAAAGTTGGAAGCTTAACCAACCGAGTCACCCAGGTGCCTATAGAGATGAAAATATTAACCACATTTGTAAACATGGGTGCTTCCATGTGATATGTATTTATGTATGTATGCATGTACAACGCCAGAATACACTCTTCCCAGAGGCAGAATCTTTAAATATAAATGGTATTCTTCATATTTTAGTGTCATAAAGTACTACTGTAATATAATCTTATTAGTTATTCAAGAACAGCCATTTTAGAAAATATGGCCAATGAAATACCAAAAGCAAAGCAAAAGGAAGTCCAATAGGCACCAATGAACCCAAAGCACAGTCAACTTGGCAGTCTCCTTACACAGAACTAGGTAAAAATAAAAGGACAGAAACAAAAACTAAGGTGAACTTCCATGTAGAAAGAGAAGGCAGAAAGTAAATACTGTCGAGAGAAAATGGAGAAAAAAGTAAACCAAACTGAGAGGGAACTGGAAGATGACTGTTGACAACATGAGAGGGAGGATTCCTGTGACCCAGAAAACCTGAGGCAGTGGGACACTCAGTGTCTCAGGTCAGTCACTCTCTTTATAGAGGCAGACTGTCCCCCCTCCCCCTGCTCCTATCCTCTGATTATGAAAGCCCCCCTTTTTAACTGGGAGTTGAAAACCAAGGCAAGCTACAGGGAAGTATTATTAAATTAAAGAAAGTTTTAAGCCTTTTTTTTACTTAGCACTGTTTATAAATAAAAACATGTTAACACAAGAGACTAGGAACCTCTACACAAAACCGGTCAAGGGAGAAAGCCAGAGCTAAAAGGGACAGATGAATCAACTCTACAAGTAACCATATTTACCAAAAGGGTGGTGTACATATGACTACCACATTGAAAAAAGATGATTTCAGACAGTATACAAATGGTCTTCTGAAGAAAATTTCCTAGAACTGTACTACTCATGGTCCAGTCTTAGGAGAAAAACAGTTGGTTTAATACCGGAGAGAATCATACTTGGTTCTCCACCCCTGTGCTCCCAACTCAGCCTCTAGGGTCCCAACCTTAGATGTACCCACACCTAAACTTTCATTTTGGAACCTCTCCAACCGGCCCTGCCCTTCCCTGTCCCACTGATCCCCCCGGGGCCTCAGCCTTCACCTGAGCAGTCCTTCGATCTCTGGAGAGCTCTGGCCACTGCCTAGCTTTAATCTGAGCTCCCAGTCCAATGCTTCTTCCCTACTTCCCAATCCCTGTGTCCCCTCTTCAGGCTCTACCATCCTTCCCTCCCCCAGAAAGTGTTCCATCCCCTCCGTTCCAGATTCTGATAATCCAGGTGCCACTCCTGGCCCAACTCTGTCTCCTAAACCCCACCCCACCACCACCCCATCGCCGTACCCCGCCCACCGCACTCTTTTAAATCAAATGCAGGTGCTCCTGACTCTATTCCCATCTTCTTGTATGTGATACAGTTCTCAAATGGGATCCAAATTGCCAGTCCCAAACCTGCTTCTCTGAAACGTTCTGACATTTCCAGGCTCTGGCCTCCAACTCAGAGAGATTTTTCTCTCTCTGGTCCCTTGGTTCTTCCTATCTTTCAAGTAACTTTTTCTTATTTTTTTCTAGGGAAGGAAGGAGAGAGCTCCTTGCCTTTTCAGTCTTTCATACCAGTTGTTTAGTTTTATCAGGCAGTTTCCTTCTGAAATAAATTTAAGTAAAATATATATAAAGAAAAATACCAAATAACAGTAATAGTGACACACTGATAAGACAACAGTTGTTAAAATGGTACAAAATGCATGAAGTTTGTGACATACTAATGCCATGTCAAAACCATCAGTCTGGGGGTCAACAGCCTTGAGTTCTAGCTTTATCACTTGTCAACTCACCCAGCTTCATCTGTAAAATGGAGCTGTCATGGGCAGCCTCATGGGGCGCTTGTAAGGATTAAATGAGAAACTACTAAGAAAATGACACTGTGCCTGTCACACAGTTGCGGCTTAATAAAGCTGAGTTTTGTCATAGCTCTGACTGAGAAGGTAAAGGTTTGTGCAGCTAAACGAATAGCAAATTTAGGATTAAAATTCAGTCCTTCGAACACGAAACACATTACAGTGTTCACTACCACTCATTTCAAAGCCTGCATATGAATGCCAGTGACAGCATGTAGATATTTTATCTTCCTACGAATTTCTGTAACTTGATAAAACTAGATTAACTGGACAAATTTTAATCTTCACTGGCAATTACTCCAATCTAGTTTTCATAGCTCTAACACGCTCCCTGGTATTTTACAACATTCTCCATAGGGCGAGAAGAGGACCCAACTTCTACTTTGCGCTCTTACAGTACAGTTAGCTGCAATCTCTGTGAATCTTATCTCTAATAAGTGGGACAAGGACCAAGTGACCGCTTACTGATTATACCCATTCCAGACTACTTTGCATTCTTTTGAGTAATTGCCAATTTTTTGTTACCATTCACTTTTGACGGAATCTGTAGCATCTGTTTTTTAAATGTCTATTACTTCTTAGGGACTTTCTAAGTCCATTAGCTTGTTTTTACCAATTCTTAACTGTTGAAATGATAAATGCATAGTAAAACATAGTCTTGCCTTTATCATTTAATGGAAATTGTTCATTTTTCCAAGAATATGGACATTGTTTTTTAACACTTCCACAAGCTTGTTTCCACAAGATTACACTTTACTATTTGTTTCACCACTTGTTTTTTTGTTTTGTTTTGTTTTAAATAAAATCCTTTAGGGGCACCTGGGTGGCTCAGTGGGTTGAGCGTCTGACTTTAACTCAGGTCATGATCTCGCAGTTTGTAAGTCTGAACCTCACATGAGGCTCTGTGCTGACAGATCGGAGCCTGGAGCCTGCTTTGGATTCTATGTCTCTCTCTCTCTGCCTCTCCCCTGCTTGCTCTCTCTCCCTCTCTCTCAAGAATAAATAAACATTAAAAAAATTAAAAAATAATAATAGTAATATAATGTTTTACATTTGTACATCTTTACTGCAAAAATCCATCAAGTACTATCTATTCCTGATCTTTTTCAACAAATACTGCAGTTATTGACAAATGCTCCAGATTTACTGGAACCAAAAAAAAAAACCAAAAAAAAACAAAAAACAAAAACAAAAACAAAAAACCCAAGAATTTAGTTTGGGAAGAAAACATACAAGCTTACAAGCTACATGATAAAGTGAAGCTAGGTAAAAATCTGATTTTGAAAACTGCCTAATGCAGTCACAGGTAGGAGTGGCTTTAAATATTGGGCCATAAACACCTTATTCCAATTTTTAAGTATCTTTCTGCATGCCCCTTTAAACTAAATTGACAAGATATATACAGTTCTGCCCTCATCTTTCTCTCTCTATTGATCCTTAAACATTTAAAGGTGTCGAGCCCCTCCCATTTTAAAAAGGGATAAATTACATATTAAAAAAAAATCTCTTTACTTCATATTCCTCTACAGCTACTGGCCTCGGTCCCTCTCCTCCCACACTGACTAAACTTCTTAAGAGCTGCCTCACCAGGCATCTCCACTGCCTCTTTTTCCACTCATTTTTCACGCTACTCCCATTTGTCTTTACCACCAACTCTTCAAAAACATTTTTGCTAAAGTCACCTCCAAGAAGCCAAATCCATCGAGCAACTCACTTGACTTTGATACACCCTTGAAACACTGTCTTCCTTAGGTTTCCTTGACTTGTATCCTTCTGGTTTTTCCTCCTACCTCTCAGGCCATTCTGTCACTCTTAATGCTGATGTAGCCTCCTCCAATCAACCATTAGAAGATGTTATTCCTCAGAGCTCTTTTCTAAAATTTATCTTCTCTGTCTACATTCACCTAAGTGAACTTTACTGATACCTCTACATCTAAAATTGCCATCTATATACCCAACTTTTTGAAACAATTATTTCCAGCCCAGACTGCCAGACTAGCAACATTCCATTTTCAGTCAATGTCTCTCATGTAACTCAAACTCAATTCATTCAAAAACGAACTTAGAATCTTCCCCCTAACTTAGCCCACCACAACCACAACCACAATCACTGAAAACAAAAACAAAACAAAACCTCTATCCCCACTTTGGCCTTTATTCAGGCTTCCCTATCCCAAATACAGCACCACCTTCCCCTGACTGCTTGTGTCAGACATGCGGGAGCCATACCTAACATACCTCCTTCACCATCTCCTTCACCATCCACATCTTTCCAATCACAAGACTCGGTCCATCTTCTGCCACATCTCTCACAGGTATCTGCTTCTTTCCATCCCCACTGCCACCACCATCATCTTTTCCTGAACTACTAGAAGCATATTAACGGGTCTGCCAGCACCTCCTCTTGCTATCTTCCGCAGCAGATTATATTTTTCAAAAATGACCACATCAATAGTTGTGGTGCAAAGGTTTCCTAGAACCTTGTCCCTATTAAGAGGCATGGTCCATCTCTCCTCTCTGGAATTTGGGTGGGACTTTGGAATGAACTTGATGAAGAGAATACAGCAGAAGTGATGCTGTATGACTTCCAAGACTAGATCACAAATGACAATCAGGCTTCCGTTTAGTTCTCTCTCTTACTCTCTCTCAGAATGCTTGCCTCAGTGCTTACTCTGGAGGCAGTTAGCTCTATATTATGAGGACATTTAAGCAGCCTATGAAGAGGCCTATGTGGCGAAAAAATAAGGCCTCCTGCCAACAGACAGTGAGGAACTGAGACCTCCTGCCAATAGCTATGTGAGTGAGCCATTGAGAAAATGGATTCTCTAATCTAATCAAGTCTGCGGATAACTACAGCCTGCTGATACCATGACTGCAACTTGATGGAAGATCTTGAGCCACAACCACTCAGCTAATCCTCTCCCAAATTCTGGACTCATAGAAAGTGTAAGATAATGATGTTTCCTATTTTAGCCTGCTACGTTGTCGGGTAATTTATTAAGTAGCAGTAGATAACTAATACAACCCCTATGGTACACTATCATAACACTTAGTGTTTTTTCTTTGTTACATTTAACATCTTTGCAATTAAAAAAAAAATTAACGCGTATGTCTTCCTAAATAAAGAAGAGAATGTGCAAAGAGACAAAGCCTCACTTGTTCAATGTTACATGTCTGACACCAAGTAATGACAGCAAGTTTTGTCTGATGCATAGTAGGGACTTCAGAAATATTCAATGAAAAATGTCAACATTTACCAACATCTCTAAATTCATAACTACAAATGTGTTATAACAATTAAACTTTAGTTTAATGTGTGATGCATCAAATGGCTTAATACCTCAATTTAAAACATAGGGGTTTACTTACAAATAAATAACATAGAAACAGAAGTGGGGGGGGGTATGTGTGTAAAACAAAATATTCGTATATATAAAACATACTGCACTCATTTTACTAGTTATATCTTCCAAACTGGCTTCAGGCATAACAAAGAGATTACTTTGTGGCATTAAGTGTTAAATCTCTGATAATGTGTGGGTGTCACATAAATGACTTAGAATCAATTACACACACAAGCATGAATCCATGAAAATGTGTGTACATGTGCATATGTTGTGTATACACATACACACAGACACACACAAACCCCTTGACCATATGTTTGTTTTTTAAGGGCTAGCAAGGTACCTAACACACACCTAGGACATAATGTAAATCATAAGACAATACTGATTCCAATGACAACTGTAACTAACAACCATCTTGATTTTTTATCAACTGAATAAAACAAAATAGAATACCTAAGTTATATTACAAATTTACAACAGACACTATTATATATAACAGATTTGCTAAAACTAATCTAATTGGTGTTGCTAACAGCACTGCTGCATAAAAAAGGAATATGCATACTATTCAAAAATGTCATGCTTGGCAGGGGGTAAAACAAATCTGTAGCCAGTGACCAATCACATTGCATTTTCTCAAAAGAAAATAATTAATTTTTCCACCTCCCACCTAGTAACTGAGTTCTCTACCTAACAGTGAAGCAAAACAGAGCTGCCCTTCCACATAAAATGATAGTTTAGTTCTGAAAACACTGAAGTGACAGGAAAACATGATAGAGTCTATGGAGTCCACTTTGCCTACCAAACCATACTCAGCGAATTTAAAAACAAATAAAAATAATTGTCCATAAAATGTAATTAAATAATCAGAAAAAAATGCTGGTCAATCTTTATCATATGTTCTTCCTAAAAGCAGTTAAAAGGAGGACATATGGTATGTTCATTTCAAAAGCTAAAATAAGAACAATAAATAACGGTATGATCCAATTTTTATAACACTACTTGCCAGAGGATCTCAGTGATTAAACTGTTATAGCTCACACAATGCTGACATTAAGATGAAAGCTGAAAAATGGAAGAACATTAAGTGGCAACTAATATAGTTATAAATGACACTTCTATATCATGGTTCCTTTGCAGTCCTTGGGTTATCTTTCTAAAAGAAAATTTTGTTTGAGGAGAACTAGAAATAACACTGGACTGGAGCCTAGAGATCTGGACTTTTGTTCTGGCTCTGATCAAAAATGAGTCAGGATCTTGTGGCCAAGTCACTAAATCACTCTTTGATTTTACTAACAAAGTGAGGGGCTTATAGTGGATAAGTCCATAATGGTCCTACCTGTCATTTGATGTGCAGCTAAAGCCAGTAGTAAGTCTTCAGTAGGAAATTTTAACTCCCAACACTAACAAGGAAATGAGTAGGTTCATTTTTGCAGAGGTGCTCCAAACATACATAAAAGTCTGAGACATTATTTGAATATTGCCAATAAGCACATCCATGTAAGAGTAAAATTAAAAAAAAATAAAAAAAAAAAGGATGCAACGAAACTGCCAGCAGGAGGTATATATATTCAATACTATAAAACATCGTACTTCTTTTTTATCAAAAAGGATTTTTTTTTCTAACATCAAAGGCTGTTTTATTCTGAAGTCCCACTAGAAAACATTGTTTATCCAAACACAGAAAAGAGAACGTATAATATGATATTGAGAAAAATTCTACTAGTCACTGTTTCCCTTTTATATCTAACTGTAAAACCAACTTCACATATAACTTCTGAGTCCTTTTTTGGCAGCTACAAAACAATTGCCAAAATCTAACTAAAACAGTGCCAATCCTACTAGAATTTTTACACCATAGCAAGGAGAATTTCCAATCTCATAGAAATATTAAAAACTTGCATAGTTTCTGCAAATAATCTGCCTTCCTATTAGCAAAAAGCACACAAAAAGATTAAGGCACATAGGCAAAACAAATATATGACTATCTCTTAGACTTCTACAGCTAAGAAAATCAACCACTACTCTTATTTTAAAAAGGAATCAACTAAAAGCAACTACCTCAAAAAATAACCCTTCAATATTATAAATGATAGAACAAATCAGAAATAGTAGTACAGTAACATGTTAACAACCAGTTCTAACACACCTGAAATTGTACCTTCTACTTACTGTTTTCTTTGAATGAACACAAGAACTCTATAGGGAAGCACAACTAAAAAGAATACAGCCTACCTACCACAAATAGGTATCTTCTAATTATTATACCAGAGATACAGTAGACATAATTCTTTGGCAGGCTTTCATCTTATTCTGTTTCTAGTTCATAAAACATTACCATGATCTAGCTAGGGTTTAAAAACAAAAATGGATGGGGCTGGAATCACATTACAACCACGTATCTGGCTAGAACAGAACAGAAAACAGTAACCGCATGTACAAGATCAAAATGCAAGTACATGAGAGGACAACTAAAGAGTAAACAAATGTATTAAACTGGAATAGTTTATCAAGAAAAATAACAGATTGTACTTTTATGATAAAAAAAACTTATAAAGTAGCTAAGCACCAATGTGCTTCAATACCACCTTGCAATTCTAGATATTAACAAATTCTTAAAAAGAATGCTTTGTACATTTCTTGGAGAGATTAGTATTAGCATGTACTTTAGAGTACAGGAGCCATATGAAATTTTCACAATCAACACTTTAGTAGAAGAAAATAAATACTGAAGGAAGAAAATTATATTTGTTCACTGACTCCAAACAGTTCTATACACTACAAATACAATATGATAATTTAATAATTCATAGATAGCTTTACAGGTAAGTAATAAAAAAGATCATTTACTTTTCAGTTACTTGTTTTGTAATGTGTCCAATCTGTCAATATCAAAAATATTACATGCCCAGAAAAAACATCACACTAAGCATTAAATTAACAATTACTTTAGAAACTCAGGGATTAAATAGGATATTCTTTCAAAAGGAGCCGGTAGGTGACACAGTGTCAGAGTTGGCTTGCAGAAATAACTACTTCCTTTGCCTTTTTACCATTTTACACAAATCGTATAAAAATGCTGATTTAGAATAACCATCTTTAGCATTACTACAGTATCTAGTGCATCAAGACCCAATCTTATTCCATTAAAAATTATAGCCTAGGCTGATGAGGAAAGAAAAACATGAGACTGACAGACTTTGTCAAAGACTACCAGGGTGAAACACGGTCATAATCTAACAATTATTTCAAATAATTATTTCAAGCTCTCAAGAAATTAAACCATCACCTCTCAGTAACTGTTTGATGTCTGCTTGTAAGAGCTGACCTGCCTTAAGCATGCCCACTGCTCCCTGACCCACTTAAAGTGTGCCCTTTTTCCCAGCCCAAAGCCACTGAGGAATTCCCTTCCCTCTCCACTACCCTCCTTTACCTCCATACACACTGTTGTCAGAGCCAGGTCCACCTCTCACTGCTAGAATCCAGAGCTGCCTGTAGAACTGCCCTCAACGGCTTGGAACTGGGAAACCTTTCCTGACACAATCAGGGCTGTAATATATACCCTTGGACCTCAGCTGGAACAAAGAATGCATTTTTCTACCAGAAGTCAATTTCTATGCATGCAAACAAAATGTCTGTGGCCACTTTAACAACTTGCTAGACCAGTGCAATGTAGCAGTTAAACACATAAACTCTGGAATCTGAGTTCAAATCTTGGTTCCACCTTTTACCAATTACATGATACTAGGCAATTACCTTAACTCTCTGTGCCTCAGTTTTCTCATCTCAAAGTGAAAAGAACTTTCCTAACATTCCTGCTATAGACTTGGAACAATGCCTGGCACATAGTAATTATTCAATAAATACTAGCAGAATCATTTGCAAAGCATCCAGCCAAACCTCAGGTAGAAAAATAAAACCCTTATGCAAAATAACTGCCTGTTTGGCATAGCAGTCACATTCGTTTATACTGTAGAGACCCCATGATGTCACAACCAGTAATATTATCACTAAAGCCAAAGCTTTAATGGATTACCTCAGTATTTGTCAAGTCCTACTTTAAAAAGCCAGACTACAGACTATTCAGAATACAAAATACTGTATTTGTATGGTTTTACTTTCAGTGTATGCTTGGAGTATAAGCACAAAATGACTTTTTCATTCCTGTAAGGAGTTTGGATAAAAGTTCAAGACTCCATTCACAATATGGCAGCCACTAGCCACATGTGGCTATTAAACGTTTAAGTGAGTAAAATTAAATTACAAGTTCAGTTTCTGAATCATACTAGTGACATCTAAAGCGCTCACTCCCCACATGTGGCAGATATCATACTCTGCTATCACTGTACAAAGTTCTTTTGGACAACACTGGTGTAGACCAAGCCCTGAAGCGCTACCACCTGCTCTACCGGCCTCCATTCCTGCTCTTGCCTACCACCGAGTGGTGGCGCAAAGAACAGGTTGATGCAGTGCTGCTCCTGCAGAAGGAGTAAAGCTGGAGACCAAAACTGATCCAATGGAAGGTCCAGTGGCCTACCTAATTCTAGCTCCAATTTCCATCTCCTCACTAGAGAACAATGTTCTACAGCTAGCTATCAGCCCAGGTATTTCCAAGCCCAAAGGAAAAAAGAGATGATCAATTTTTATTTAGTTCAGTTTCACTTAGTTCCACTTCCTCTTCTTTTCCCAGTTCAGTCTATTTGCTTTATAAAACAAAACAGAAGTACTAATCAGGTTTGTTTACCAATGGAGAGCTAACAGCTGGAATTGACTAAGCAGTTGTGTGGGAAACAGGTCGGCCATGTTTCTCCCCATGCCATACCACCCACTGTCCAGATGAAGGAAAAGGGCAAGGAAGTAAGCTGCTCCCATTTGACTCAAGAACTCTGAAAAACTGAAGGATCACTTCTTTTCATTTTCTCATCTTCCTGAAAGGGGTGGTGGGCATATAGGATCTGATTTAATCAAATTATAATTCCACAGTTTGATATCAGCACCAACTGCAGGAAAAGAGAGGATTGCCAAATCTGGGTCAAAGAGTTAGAATAATTCTGAAACACTGAGGGATGAAAGAGACCTGAGACTATCTGGCTCAAAATATTACATGCTCAGAGATGCCACAAGCTAAGTTAGTTCATTGTTTCATACTACTTTCCTATGTATTATCTTTAGAAAGGAGACTAAATATAAAATACTCTAAACTCTGCATGGCTTTTAAAAATAATTTTATTCTGAAATTTAGAAATGTTTAAGTACTTTTCATAGTACTTTCTTCAAAGATTATGATCTTTCCTCAAAGATTATTCTTTCAAAAATCAGTCTCCTATGAAGTGTTACAGCGTCCCCAAAGGGTTTCTAATTAGTATGTATTATTTGTGAAATACAAATGTTTGGAGGTTGGGTTGCCTTATGATGAAAAGACCCAGAGAGGGCTGCCCGATTTAGCAAATAAAAATACAGGATGATCTCCCTGAATCACTTCTTATAACTGGACACAAATCTACAATTATCTCAAAATAAAAACTTTGATTCAAGGAAAACATAGAATAACTGGTTAAATTTGAAATTTAAGATAAACAAGGAATATTCAGTACAAGTATATCCTGTGTATATTTGGGACATACTTATACTAACAAGTTGTTATTTACTTGAAATTCAGATTAAATTAGGTATACTGTATTTTACCTGCCCTTTCTAGACCCAAAGGTATTAGCCTTCATGGAACCTGCAAAGGCAAAGAGTGGAAGCTGATAAAATGTGAAATCACAATCAATATGTATATAGTAAATACAGATACTACAGAGAGGTGTGCTTTTAAAACAAGTGAAAACATGCCTCTGAGCAAACCCTAAGTCTTTGAATCTAATGCCAGTTCAAGAGAATCTTGTTAGAGAAATTTTTTCTACATTAGTTGTGCTCAATTCTAGCTCCCACTCCAGCTCCCACTCTGTTAATTTCATCCTGTTGACATATATCCCAAATAGTGTCACAGACTTGTGCCTCTCTACCCTCTTCAGTTCAGGGTTGAGCTCAGAGTGAAGGACTCTGGAAATGTCTCCTGATTTTATTCCTACAGAAGAACTAGGCTTAGACCCTCTCCATTCCAGCTATGCCAGACACCTACCCCTCAGCCCATCCATTGGATATTTAGATCAAGAGCTCTTGGTTTAGTTGTAACTATATACACAGGCCGAAATTTTGGTCACAGGCTCTTCTAAAAACCTGTCAGACGCAGTTCAAGACATCTAGCTCAGGTTTAACCAACAAGCAAACTTGTTTTGGTAAAGCCATTCCCAAAACCTAATGAATTCAATTCTCTATACAGGCATACCTCATTGTATTATGCTTTGCTTTATTGTACTTCACTTTACTGTGCTTCACAGATGCTGTGTGTTTTTTGTGTTGTTTTTGTTTGTTTTTTTTTTTACAAACTGAAGGTTTGTGGCAACCCTGCTTCGAGCAAGTCTATCAGTGCCATTTTTCCAACAGCATTTCCTTACTTTGTGTCTTTGTGCCACAGTTTGGTAATTCTTGGATTTTTCAGACTTTTTCATTATTATTATACTTATTATAGTGATGTGTCATCAGAGATCTTTGATGTCACTACTGTAATTATTCTGGGATCCCATGAACTGCAACCATAATATGAGGAACTTAATAAATGTTGTGTGTTCTAACTGCTCCACTGACCAGCCGTTTCCCTGTCTCTCTCCCACTCCTCCAGACTCCCTATTTCCTGAGACACAACAATATTGAAATTAGGCCAATTAATAATCTTACAATGGTCGCTAAGTGTTAAGTGAAAGGAAGAGTCACAGGTCTCTCACTACTCCAGTAAACACACTAAATGATAAGAAAGCGAAACAGCCTTATTGCTGATATGGAGAAAGATTTAGTGGTCTGGACAGAAGATCAAACCAGCCACAACATTCCCTTAAGTCAAAGCTTAATTCAGAGCAAAGCCCTAACACTCTTCAATTCTATGAAGGCTGAGAGAGGTGAGAAGCTGCAGAAGAAAAACTGGAAGCTAGCAGAGGTCAGCTCGTGAGGTTTAAGGAAAGAAGCTGTCTCTGTAACATAAAAGTGGAAAATTAATCACCAAGTCTTGATGTAGAAGCTGCAGCCTGTTACCCAGAAGATGTAGCTAAGATAATTAATGAAAATGAGATCTAGCTAAAATAATTAATGACACTGGCTACATTAACGAACAGATTTTCAACGTTGTATGAAACAACCTTTTACTGGAAAAAGATGTGATCTAGGACTTTCATAGCTAGAGAGGAGAAGTCAACGCCTGGCTTCAAAATGTCAAAGGACAGACTGACTCTCTTGTTAGGAGCTAATGCAGCTGGCAACCTTAAGGTGAAGCCATTGCTCATTTATCATTCTGAAAATCCTAGAACCCTTAAGAATTATGCTAAATATATTCTGTCTGTGCCCTCGCAAATGAAACATCAAAGCCTAGATAACAGTACATCTGTTTGTAACATGGCTTACTTACTAAATATTTTAAACCCACTGTTGAGACCTACTGCTCAGAAAAAAAAAAAAAAAAAGATTCCTTTCAAAATACTTCTGCTCACTGACGATACATGTAGTCACTCCAGAGTTCTGATGGATATGTACAATGAGATTAATATTGTTTTCATGCCTGCTAACACAATATCCACTCTGCAGCCCATGGGTCAAGGAGTCATTTCAACTTCCAGGTCTTACTATTTAAGAAATACATTTTGGAATGCTATAGCTGCCATAAATAGTGATTCCTCTGATAGATATGGTCAAAGTAACTTGGAAACCTCCTGGAGAGGGCTGACCATTGTAGATGTCATCAAGAACATTTGTGATTCATGGGAAGAGGTCAAAATATCAACATTAGCAGGAGTTTGGAAGTTGATTCCAACCCTCATGGATGACTCTGAAGGGTTTCAAGATTTCATTGAAAGAAGTAACTGCAGATGTGCTAAAAACAGCAAAAGAAGAAGTGGAGCCTGAAGATGTGACTGAATTGCTGCAATCTCATGATAAAACTTTAATGGATAAAATGTTGCTTCCTGTGGATGAGCAAAGAGAGTGGTTTCTTAAGATGGAATCTATTCCTGGTGAAGATGATGTGAAGACTGCTGAAATGACAGCAAAGGATTTAGAATATTACATGAACTTAGTTGATAAAGTAGATGCTGGGTTTGAGAAAATGGACTCCAACTTTGAAAGAGGTTCTACTGTGGTACAATGCTATCAAACAGCATCACATACCACACAGAAATCACTTGTGAAAGAGTCAATCAATGCAGCAAACTTCACTGTTGTCTTATTTTAAGAAACTACAATGGGGGCACCTGGGTAGCTTAGTCGGTTAAGCATCCAACTCCTGATTTTGGCTCAGGTCATGATCTCACGGTTCATGAAGCCCCAAGTCGGGCTCCACCGTGGGTGTGGAGCCTGCTTGAGATTCTCTCTCTCCTTCTCCCTCTGCCCCACCCCTGCACACATGCTCTCTCTAAAAAAAGAAAGAAAGAAGAAAAAAAAAGAACTACCATGGCTACCCCGACCCTCATCAACCACCATCCTGATCAGTCAGTAACCATGAACATGGAGGCAAGACCCTCCACCAGCAAAAAAAGTAGGACTCTCTGAAAGTTTAGATGATGATCAGCGTTCATAAGCCATAAAGTATTTTTAAATTAAGGTATGACATTTTTAATACAGTGCTGTTGTACACTTAAGAGATTGCAGAATAGTGCAAACAGAACTTTTATACACACTGGGAAACCAAGAAATTCATTTGACTCACTTTATTGTGATATTTACTTTATTACAATAGTCTGGAACCAAATCCCCAAAATCTCAGAGGTATTGCCTATAAGCATCTTTGCTGCTCCACAACTCAAATATATTTATAAGAACATCTAAGACACAGATATCCACAGATTGAAACTATAAAAATAAATCTGTTAAATTGAGAGAAATAGACATTTATATAACCACAACAAGTTCTTCAATAGTTCTTATACCAGGAAGCTATAAATCAGGGGAATCAAATTCAAATGCTCTAAAGTGCCAAGCAAGTAATGTAAATTAGTTAAGTAAGCCAGCGTACTGGGAAAAGTGAGGACTACAGTGAAACAGAAAATGCCTGCCACCCCAAAAGAGATGCATATTGCATTTGCTACTCAGCTCTATTCACTTGACTTGTAACCCATTCCACATTTGCAGCCCTTCTCATAACCTATATATGGAGTTATACAGGTGGAGTTAATGTGACAGAGTCTCGGGGCCAGAGCAGTCACCTAGGCATGAACCATATGTACATAACATTTCACTCCACTCCACTCACCCCATTGTGACTGATTCAATGATGAATCCAATTAGTGTTAATGAGATGCAATTAGAGTTGTGATGAAAACACTGGAGCCAGGACTCACACTATTTCACACTGCATATGAGCCTGAAGGATGTAACTGGGTGATACCAGCAGTTACCTTGTGAGTCCAACAAGAAAATCTGTCTCATAATGGAGTCAACCAAATGGAAGAGGTAAGTCAGATGCCAGGGACATGCTTAAAGGCCAATTCAATCTTGAACTTTTCAGTAATGGGAAACAACTTATTCAATTGTGCCATTATTCAGTTATACCTACAAACAGGTTTTTCTTAAGCCAGTTTGGTTTGAGTTTTCTACTACTGCAACCAAATGAGTCTTGATACAGGCATTCAAAGTCAATCTTTAAAAATAACACACACAAACACACAGTGCTGAGTTTGGCTTACAGGCTGCCAATATGCAAGTATATGCAAATATAAGCCTTTGGGTTTTATTTAAAATTCTTTCAAAACATTTTCTATACAGTAAGATATAGACTACCTTAAGGTGTAACATACAAACACTAGCCTTCAAAACTACAGTTGGCAAAAGGCCAAGAAGCAAAGGCGGTGGTTGTCACTTACTACATAATATGTATTACTTTTTTTCACAACAGACTATAATGCCTTCACCTCTTTAAAAAGAAACAAGCCCTAAGCATGTGCATTCAACACAAACATAAAATGACAAGTATTCCTTGTCACAGAGTATCGTCTAAACCGATTATCCTTACTCTTTCACCCCTACCCACACACACCTGATGCCATCAGAACATCTAAGGCAGTGTGATGAAGAGCATGACCTCTGGGATCAGACACACTTGAGTTTGAATCTTGTTGCCATCATTAATTAGTATGTCTTTAGACAAGTTGCATAAGATTTGAGATTAATAAATCTCAAAGATTTATTCTTATTTTTTTAATGTTTTTTATTTTTGAGAAAGAAAGAGAGAGAGCACGAGCAGGGGAGAGGCAGAGAGAGAGGCAGACACAGAATCCAAAGCAGGCTCCATCCAGGCTCCGAGCTGAGCACAGAGCCCAATGCGGGGCTAGAACTCACGAACCGTGAGATCATGACCTGAGCCAAAGTCTGACGCTTAACTGACTGAGCCACCCAGGCGCCCCTATTCTGATTTCTAAAAAGATGATAATAATATCTCCCTGAGAGAAGTGAAAATAATACCTGTAAATTACCTAACAAAGTACCTAACATGGTAAGTAATAGCTATTGTTTCAAATGGGCATGCACACCTGCAACTAGGTGACACTTGTCATAATTCATGTAAAAAGTAAATGGCAATAAAAATGTAGAAGACCAGAAGTCTTGGAAAATACAGTCTGGTTTTATCATGCACTATGTGCAAACAAATAAATTTTGTTTTAGGAAGTTTTTTAACATTAAAATTTAGTGTTCAAAAACAACAATTGCCTTATGGCATTAGAGTAGTGAATAAAAATCACAACCAAAAAATGGAACTAACGCTATCTTATTTATAGTTTATATCAAATAAAGTCCAACTATAATGAGATTAAGTCAACTTTAAAACCTGAAACAATGTCATCCCTCCTAGAAGTTCTTAGAAAGACATAAATAATTAGAATTAAAGTTATTTACAAAGCACTTCTATAAATGTCCAGAGAAAATTACATCTGTTCTTTAAAGGTTGTCTGAAACATGAGTACTGCTAAAGGCAAGATTATCTACAACAAGATCAAACATTTATAAATATGTTAGCTCATGTTTGCTTAGAAGGTCTTAATATAAAAAAGTCATACTCATAACAAATGACATTTCAGCTTAGAAAACCAATGAAGCCAATGAAAAAAGAACAGAGAGACTCCCTCTCAATCATGCATATACTACCATAAGATACCAATAATGAAGAATCATGGGCAGAGAGATTTGGGTTTCAAAACAAAATCCTCTGGAAAACAGCTTGCATTTCTGTACTGACTGCTGAACTTCTGGACCTTTCACATCTACCTGTAGCCAAAAAGGGTTATTAATCTTCCTTTTATAAACAGGAGTGTGCCCCAGTTCTTGAAATCTATGTACAGTAAAAAGAGGTAAAAGGGAGTAAAAGACAAGTTTATCCATAATATGTGGATGGACACAGGACAAACATTCTAAATACAGGCTATCCGATACAGTAGCCACTAGTTACCTGTGGCTATTAGGAAGCACTTACAGAGTGACTAGTGTAAACTGAAATACACCAAGTGTAAAATGTACACCAGATCAAAGATATTGTACCAAAAAAAGTTAAAATAGTTCATTAATAATTTTATCTTGGTTATATGCTGCAATAGTAATTTTGGATATCCTAGTTAATGAAAATATATTAAAATTAACTTCACATATTTCTTAATTTTTAATATGGTTACTAGAAAATAAAAAAAATTATATACATGGCTTATATTATGTTTTTATTAGACAGCACTGTTTTAAGTCATGGCACCTAAACTTAACAGAAAATTTTCTTCATTTGTAGTTGTCTCTAAACTCGTTTTTAACACAAAGAAATGTACGTGCCACTTTACACAATCTATGTTTCCTGTCCCTGTTCCACACATTTTCATACAACCTCTCAGGATGCCTTCCTAACAGCAGCAAACGATATGAAATAAATGTTAATTAATATGATATAGATTACTCTTGAAAATAGATCAGAGAACATTATGCTGTTACTAATGTACTAGTGGTTTTTATCATGTAGCCATGATACATGATAAAAGCCAACAACTGATACACATTTTCATTAAAAGAAATTCATGAAAACATCCATTCCAAGAGGTAGTTAGAGAAGCCAACCATTAAGTCAACCCAATTCCTAAAATTCCATCTACCAGCTAGGTGTGGAAGGCCACATATACTTCCAGCTAATGCCAACTGGGTTTCTACTGTATTGCCTGTTACGATATTTAAACCCTGGAATCTCCATGTGCAGCAGCTAGAAAAGTACAAACAACTTCCTTGTAAACTTCCAATATTAAAACATAGAGACATGGACAAACATCACAGTTTTATTCTTTAGTAACTAAGTATCTCATAGCAAGGAGAGCATCATCTTACTGGAAGATTACAAAAATAAAACTGTCAAATCTCCTCATCCCCATTTGAAAATATATTAACAGATCTGAAGTTGAACTGCATCCAGATCACCGCCCCCCCCCCTCCCCCGGCTAATCATCTATTTGTCAATTAGTTACCCAAGTTTGTTTAATCACAACTCAAGCTGCAGGCTAATCCATTACTTCTAAATCTCAACTCCTCTTTCAATATCCTGCAAAGACTTCTCATGGCCCTTACATATCAGGATCCTTACCTTCAGTTTTGAGAGTTCACAGAGCCACTTCAGGCATGATCTCTACTTTTTTTTCTACTTTTCTGCCTATTCTTTCCATTGTGTTTGAGGTGCTCTTTCAACCCACCCCTTCTCCAAATCATCTTTTTTATTATATTTCTCCTTCTTGTTCCCTTACACATTCAGAGCTGGCAGGTGGACTTCCAGGACTCAATGCAAAATATAAGTTTATTTTTCTTTTCCCCAGCTATTTGAGAAGCTCTTTAAATTCTACTTTCAACATGCAAGCTCTCAATTTTCTGGAGGCTATACAGTTAATTCTCTCCCACATATCTTTCTTGGAAAAGTGTCATCTTTTACTTTGTTTCTTTGTACTAATTGACATCAAATGTAATAATTTGTTTATAAAACTCCAGAGCTTAGAAAGAACTCTGTGGTCCCCTAAACTTCCTGTAATATCACGCGTAAGTATTTTTCTGAATAGCTGCTTCACAGCTTTCAATAGGTTTTTGAAGTAGTCCAAGTAGTGCAACCCCTCCAATGTTGCTTCCAGTTTTTGCCTCTTTTAGAGCTTCTGTGAATTCCTATTTTTCACCTGATCGTTAGAATGGGATCTTTATCATAGACACGAGCTCCTTATAATACATATTCTTTACAATGCTGATGCAAGTATTTTTCCTGTGTGTTTAAAGTTTTGTTCTTTTTCACAGCACAAGAACTCTTACTTTACATATTAGAATTTCAATCATGTCCTTAATTTTGCTTATGAATTCAAAACTAAAGTTAATCTTTAGGGTCTAAACATGGCCACCACAATGCACAATTCCAAGGGTGTCACTTATACTAGACTTTGTGCTGTGGTGTGTTGAACAGAATATAGTATAAATGACACTCCCTGGAGTTGCATAATGTGGATGTTCTGGAACAACCAACAATATATATGCCCAGTTTCCAAAGTTTTCCAACACTTTGACTTTTTACAATATACTTAAGATTTTCATCCACGTGGAGCATATATTATATTGAAAAGTTGTGATTAACAATTTTTTAAAACATTATTTGCTTATTCCAATTTCACTTAATAAGTAATCTTAACTCCATGTTTTGGAAAGTTACTTTAACAGAGTATTTTTAAAGGTATTTGTTTAATACACTAAGTCTCAATCTGAACTTCCATTCAACAGAACTTTAAAAGATACATAAGGCCAGGAACTGTGCTAAATGCTGACAATAAAAAATGTAAAAGATGGTTACAGAACACAAAAATCTTAAGTCTTACCACAGAAGTCAATGACTAGAGTGTGTCATTTTTTTTTAATTCAGTCCCACTCATCGTTGCTACGTGGGGACTAGAAATATTTTTTAAATCTTTGTACATAACTGGGGCGCCTGGGTGGCTCAGTCAGTTGAGCATCCGACTTCGGCTCGGGTCATGATCTTAAGGTTCATGAGTTCGAGCCCCACATTGGGCTCTGTGCTGACAGCTCAGAGCCTGGAGCCTGCTTCTGATTCTGTATCTCCCTCTCTCTCTGCCCCTCCCCTGCTCACGCTCTGTCCTTGTGTCAAAAATAAACAAACATTAAAAAAAAAATTAAAAAAAAATCTTTGTACATAATTGACTCTAAATATCTCATTTTTCAAAGTCCTTTCATAAACATGCTGGTTTACTTTTCCATGTAACAACTGCCATTTACCATTACATGCAACATACACCAGGTACGTAATATCTAATACTAAAAAACAGATGAAGTAGGATTATTACCCACATTGACAAGAGTTCTCTTAATCCTTTATTTAATTTCTATTAAATAACTTGCTCAAAATCTCAGTTACATTGTGGAGCTGGGACTTGAACTTATATTTGTCTAAGTCAGTTGGAGTTCCTGGATATACTAAAAAGGACAAGGGAGCCTGGGAGGCAGTCAGTTGGAGCCCTGGGTCGGGCTCTGTACGGGCTCTGCATGCTGGGCTGGCCCTGCGGACCCTGCTTGGGATTCTCTGGTCTTTCTCGCTCTCTGCCCCTCCTCCGCTCACGCTCTCCGTCTGTCTGTCTGTCCATCTCTCTCTCTCAAAAAAAAAAAGTTCTACAATATAAAGGACATTTTGCGTGGGGAGTGGGTAGAGGTTCTATCTGTCTCCACCTTCTCAGTATTTATACCTGTTCTTTTTCAAACTTTACATTATAGTCAGTTATTATAAAACTATAATGGGGGCATCCTTGGCTTTACTCCCCTCAAATTAAAAGAACTGTTCAGGGGCGCCTGGGTGGCGCAGTCGGTTAAGCGTCCGACTTCAGCCAGGTCACGATCTCGCGGTCCGTGAGTTCGACCCCGCGTCGGGCTCTGGGCTGATGGCTCAGAGCCTGGAGCCTGTTTCCGATTCTGTGTCTCCCTCTCTCTCTGCCCCTCGCCCGTTCATGCTCTGTCTCTCTCTGTCCCAAAAATAAATAAACGTTGAAAAAAAAAAAATTTAAAAGAACTGTTCACAAGTATTTTCAATAAGCAGAAATTGGCTTTTTGCTAAAGGGAAGGAAACATATTTTATTATTTTAAGGGAGAATACCTTTCTACTTCAATGTTTAAACTGGGAGTCAGTTAGAATATACCAAATAATGCACAGTACCACAAGTCATCAGGGAAACAAAATCCAAACCACAATGAGATCCCACTTCACAACCACTAGGATGCGTATAGTCGAAAAACCAGAAGAGGTGTGACAGAATGTAAAGATATTGGAACCCTTCTACACTGTTGGTGGGAAACTAAAATGCTACGGCAGTTTGGCAGTTTCTCAAAAACTTAAACAGAGGCTTACATGGCAATTCCACTCCTAGAAATATACCCAAAGAACTGAAAACAGGTATTCAAACAAATGCTTGTAGACAAATGTTTGCGGCAGCACCATTCACAGTAGCCAAATGGTGGAAATGACCCAAATGTCCATAACTGATGAATGGGTAAAATATACCAAATGCTTTTATTTTGTATTCTATATTTCAAAATGTTCAATAATTTTTCTTCTGCAGCCTATTGAAGTAATATGTCACAGGACTGGAAGCCACCACTCTGCATAGTCTTGTAACAAGCTCCCTTTGTTTGAGGAGTATAGCCTAATAAATGAATTCTACTTGTTTTCACTGTTGGTCTTCGATGAAATTGGACAACGGTCATTTTGGCAGTGTTGGGTCGTGCTTGAGGATTTAGATTATACCTGCCTCAAAACCGGCTTAAGGTAGTTTTTCATGTTTTCCTATGCTCTAGAATAAAAGATAAGAAAATGTCTACGACTTTAAAACATCTTATCCGTAAATCTATAGAGAAAAGTATTCAACAAAAGTATAAAGTAAGAATTTTTTAAAGTCACTTTACAAATAAACTAATTCATGTTTTCAAATGACTCATCTTCTGTTAATTACCTGAAGATACTGCTGTTGAAGTATTTTATTTTCTTGTTTTTTAAACAGAACCATATGAGTGAGATTTAGAGATATCTCTGTAGTTATTAGCTCAGTCATCTTCTTCCAAAGTTGCATCTTACTAAGTTCTGATTTACTTCTGCTTTCAGCTGTTTGCACTAAAATTTCACGTCCTCAAGTCATTAGTTACACACACACATAGAGTCTTAATGTTTAGCAGACTCCTCTACATACACTTTTGCCAATACTTTGGTATTATGACACCGGCATTTGAAGTATAAGGGATGCTTAAGAAAATAGCTAGCCAGGAGGCCCTGGCGGGCAGCGCCTGCACAGGATGGAGCCGAGCGGGGGGCTCTGGGACACAGGCCCCCACGACAGAGCCGAGAGGGGGCTCTCGGCCAGCAGACCCCCGGGAGTTTAAAAAAAAAAAAAAAAAAAAAAAAAAGAAACAAAAAGAAAATAGCTAGCCATTAAAATTAATTAAGAAATGCACATTTAAAATGTGCACATTCTTAAAATGCACATTCTCAGGCCACCCTTGGAACTACTAAATCAAAGTCTCTGCTCTGAATAATTGATGACAAGAATCTTTCTTCACCAAGCCAAACCAGAACAATGCCCTTGCCCAAGTACAGCATGACCCAATAATTTAGCATACTGACTGGGGCATTTCTGAAAGTGAAAAGAAATGCTATTAATAATTCACCAAGAAAACAGATATAAGCCAGGATGTATGGTCAAAACAGGGTTCCCATAGTGTTCCAAACTTTGAGAATTTGGCTGGTTTCAGAACCACTTTCAACCAACAAGTTCATTAAAATTATTCTAAGATGTAATGCAAGAATATTACACTAAGAGCTGAAAATACACAGAAACCTGAGACCCATACTCAGGTCTGGTGCCCAGTTGGAAAGAAAGGGCAAATGACAACACGTAGTAAGTAGCAGAGAATAAATAATAATACGTAGGCCTCTTAAAAGAGAGGCTTCACAAAATGCAGGACTTGAAATGGGCCTTCAAGGATCACTACTGCTCGGAGGATGAAAGCCAATCGAGGGGATGAGAGAAGATAAATAAAGACTGAAGAGCCTAGAAAACCCATGTCATGCCCAGAAGGTGGGAAACAGACCCACTGTCACTAGAGCACAGGGCTTTTATACAAAACAGAAGATAAAAATAAAGTGAGGAGCCAAATGCAGAAAAGGTTGATGGACAATCCCGGAGATTTCTGAGGAAATTCTGTAATCAAAAGGCCCTCTGACACAATGTGGCATGAGTACCCAGGGGAGATAAGAAGAGATTAAAAAGATACACTCGTGAAAAAAGAATAATACCACATGTAGGTGGAAATACTACATACTTAAAAAAGAGTAATTAGGAGAAGAAAGATTTCAGAAACAGAAAAGAAGTTGAAAAGTAAAGAGACGTAGCAAGGTGTGTACTGAAAACAACAACAAAGAAATTACAAATAAGTCTTATGAAGAAAACACTGACAGCTAAGATTACCAGAGGACATTTCTGAAATAAAACAGAAGAGGAAAAGCCAGATTACAAAACGATGAAAGAAACACAAAACAGAAAAGTGTAAAAGTGGCTGTATACACGGCTCAATAAAGAAATGGGAGGCCAGAGAGTAGGTGATACAGAGAAAAGATGACAGAATTAAACAGGCTTTTAGATAATCTCTGAAAAACAGGAAAGATTAATAGAAAGAGATTAGAAATAAAAGAAAATGAAACATTCAGTTTGAGGCAATAGGCTAGCAGAAAAAATCCCATCAGGTAAGCAGGTTTTCCTGTAAATAAAATAAAATTCACTGAACAATAAAAACACCAAAAGAATATTCAGAGACAAATATGTTATTTGCAAGAGAGTGTGTTAATACATATGTTAAACTCAGGCACAAAGTTCAAATTTAGTATGAGAGTTCAGAGTTCCGGGGAGCTGTAAAAAGAAAAAGGGAAAAAGGGTAGAGGAAGAAAACTTCCACTATTTTTTCCATAGAAGACAATTCCGGACTCAGCCACCCAGGTGCTCCTAGACCAGTAATTTGTAACTAGAAGTGATTAACCCCTTCCCCCCTCCTTAAGACATTTGGAAACGGGAGAAGGTGGTTTCTGGTGGCCATAACCCTAGAAGGGGCCCCACTAGCATTTAGTCAGCAGAATCCAAAGATGCTCAATGTCTTCCAAGGAAAAGCACAATCCAGCCCAAAATGCCAAGGGGGTCCCTGAGGAGAAACACTGTGAGTAGACAAGGAAGGCTGCTTATCCTGCATATTTTAGATTACAACAGGGTTGATTTTTAAATTCATTTCTTGTGATAAACTAATTTGATTCTAATAAAGGTCTTTGCATTCCAGCTTGATTTATTTTAATTCAGAACTTAAAAACAGACCTGTTGTTCTAATAAGGGTATTTCAGTCATTCTAACGTTAAGACTTACTAATTACCCATTAACAAATGATAAAGTGTGGCTAAGAGAATGTCACCATGTTTAACAATAGCTAAAATACGCATTCCGGTTTTTTTGTTGTTTTTTTTAAAATTTTTTTTAACGTTTATTTATTTTTGAGACAGAGAGAGACAGAGCATGAACGGGGGGAGGGTCAGAGAGAGGGAGACACAGAATCCGAAACAGGCTCCAGGCTCCGAGATGTCAGCACAGAGCCAGACGCGGGGCCCGAACTCACGGACCACGTGATCATGACCTGAGCCGAAGTGGATGCTTAACCGAATGAGCCACCCAGGCGCCCCTGCATTCCGCTTTTGAAATAATATCTAGGGCAATGGTTAAGTTGAATCGATTTGCATTATTTTTTACCACCAAATATGCCCATGCAATTTTTATACACCCAAAGTTTCCTAAGGCACAGCAATTTAAGCTTAAGTTTACTTAAAATTAAGACAGTGTATAAGGATTATAATGGCAATATACAGAAGTACTGCAATGATCTGAACACAATAAATAATGAGTTCGCAATGATTCTGAAAAGGATACTAGGGAAACCAACTATTATTTTGAAAAAAACACTAAAAATAAACTAGTAAACGTAAACAAGGGAAAAAATTAAGCATTTACTCTACGTTCACTAGGTAACTTACCCCATTAGGTAAACAAAGAAATGATGTGGTAAGTTTCTCTTCAGAGATCTATTCCAATGGCTGCTAACATCACAACAAGAAAATCAGATCTTACAAATCTCCTGACAGAAAAGCACACTTATGAGGCAACTGTGTCAAAAAAATAAGAAAGAAAGAAAGAAAGAAAGAAAGAAAGAAAGAAAGAAAGAAAGAAAGAAAGATCAAACTTGAATTGGATCAAGCCTCTTGACCTAACTCAAGACCCGAAGTTAGAGCAAATACTGAACCCAAAGAAAGCTTTAAACTACACCATACAAATTCAGTAAGTAAAATCCAGACTCTCAGAAACCCCACCCAGTTCTTTCATTAAATTGCAAAAATAAGAGAATGAGAATTAAGTGAAGAGTCCCTATCTCTCAAAAATGCACAGTGCAATACTTGTCTTTTAAAAATGCATATGAAATGATGTCTGAGATTTGCTTCAATGTAATATGGGAGGGTAAAATGAATGGGATTATAGATGAAACAAGACTGGCCAAGGGTTGGGAACTACTGAAAACTGGGTGAAGGCTAGCTACATCGGGATTCATCATACTAGGGTGTTTACTTTCTTATGTGCTTAAAATTGTCCATAATGAAAAGTTAATTAAACAAACAACAACAACAACAACAAAAACTAAGAAACCTCTGCAGGAAGGGAAAGTAATCATTTGCAACATGTTTATTCTAGGGTTTAAAAAATAAGAAAATGAATGCTTGGCATAGTCCTCTAACGGATACTGGGATAATAAGCATCTGGGAAGATAGAAATATCTTTTAAAATTGTAAACAGACACTGGTGTAAATAAAATAAAGAAAATGTAAAGGTATACTAATTAAAACTGTCACTCAATTCCACATGGAACACATGCATCTAAGTTCATGTTCAAACCCATCAAATGCCAGATTTTTCCTCACTGTGATAGCAGGTAAATTTACTACGAGCATATATATCACAAATCCAACAAATATTACCAATACCCTTAGAAACAAGTGTGTAACAAAAATAAAACCATAAAGCCAAGGCCTTATGGTGCCCTCTATATTTTGTTGTTGCTACTGTTTAAATTGAGAAGACTACAGAAAGCAATAGGAAGCCGTAAAAAATATGTAGCCACAATCTTCCAAGATCGATTCTCTTGGGGACCCTGAATAAATGGATTCTTGACCTACTAAAATTTAATGTGAAAAAATGATCCATTTGTAAAGGACCTATAAGATTGTAAATGGCAAAACGAACTACAAATAACCACTCTCAGAAAGGGAATGTATGTTGTTTATAAAAAGTGAGAGGCATGGATGTAAAGGGAGGATCATCATGATGATTTATAAGTAAAGGAAAATAAAATAAAAAGGTAACAAAATTCATGTTTCCCTAGGCCTTTCATTCAGACCAAAACATGTGGAGCTATACTCCCAAAAGCAATTTCAGACAAGAGATGTCTTTATTTTTCCCCAGACAAGCTAGAAGTTAAACAGAATGACAAAGTGTATTTGCTCTGGGACAGTGAAGCAGCGAAGAAACTTTGGAATGCTATAACTGGTCCAAATGCCTCCAAAGCAGGCAGGCTAAACCACAGACAATGAACATGGAAATATTGCAATTCCCTTCAGTACTGTTTGTTGCAAATAACCATTAAATTAAAATAATTACTATATACACTGAGGATCAAGAGGGGACTGAAATTTTTTTAAATGTAATGATCCTAGAAATTTTGCCTTACTGCTGTTATTTTTTAGGTTAATCATATCCTATGACCACCACATCCAAAACAGATGTTATAAATAAGTTTATGCTGTTTATCCATATATATAAAACCAATGAAGTGTCAACAGAGAAAATATGTCAAAACTTCAGAATTTAACTTTAATACTGCCTTTAGACAAAATGCAAGACACAGAATGATACATGAAACCCATTAGTTTCATTAATCTAAAATGAACGATATAAACCTAGCAGGTCACCCTGAGAACATCAGGTCTATTTTATTTTACTAATTGGACCAGCTCCTTTTCTAAAAAGACTCATAAGGGAAAAGCAAATCCCCATACTATCTGGGAAAAATTTCTGTATAAATTCACAAATTTAGGGAAAACAGTGATTAAATGAACTATAAAAAGACAAAATTAAGAGGAATCTAATATGAAGCCAAAGTTGTTAAAAAGTGAGATCTAGTGCCAGTATTAAAAAATAGTAAGTGCACATGCTGCTGAGGAATCAGTATTAAAATTCTCCTAAATCCTATATGATTCAGACTTTTCTCCATAAAGCCAGAAATTCTTATCTGCAGAGGGATATTTTTCAACTTCAAAGCAATTCATAAACATGGACTGCTTCACAATACCCTAGAGAAAAAAGAAGAGGTAGATTTGAAGATATTCCTTTGCTCACAGGAAAGCCATACACAAAGAACTACATGGTAGAGAACAAAGATTTGCATTTTCCGTTATGATCATACTCAGTCCCTGACCTTCTTTCTTACAGGGGAAGAGAATAGGGCAGGAGAGATGACAACTGGGGGAATGCTCCCTGAAAAGAAACTGCTTAAATGATTCAAAAAAAAAAAAAAGGGTGGTAAGAAGAGTCTAGTACCCCAAAGCCAAAGAAGGAAACTCTTTTTTTTTTTTTTTTTAATGTTTGTTTATTTTGAGAGAGAGTGAACATGTAAGCAGGGAAGGGAGGAGAGAGAATCCCAAGCCAGGTTCTGGCTCCATGTTGTCAGAGAAGAGCCCGATGCCAGGCTCAATATCATGAACCACAGGATCGTGACCTGAGCAGAAATCAAGAGTCAGATGCTTAACCAACTGAGCCACTCAGGCTCCCCAAGGAAATTCTTTTCTTCTCCAACTCATCATCTGAACCTTACTTGCCAGTTTCTAAACCCTACATGAAGTGTATTCTTGGATCCTTCAAGAAACTATGAATAAATGGGACACACTTCAACTAAGCATGCACCTACAGACCCACAATCAACTCGTATGTTTTTACATTTCTCAAGCAGCACTGTACAAAAGCAAAAGTGCTTACTTTTATATCAAAAAGTAAACCCAGATTTTTGCCCTGCATCTATTATATATATGCACTACATATGTGACATGTAGCAATTTTCTCAACCATTCTAAGATTCAGTTTTGAAATCTTAACAAGAATGATTCTTATAGGCTTCTTTTGGGAATTGAACAAGTTACTGTATTAGTAGGCACTATGCTATGGAATCCAGGACAGTGTCAGGCTGGATGCCCAATTATCTCCTCTTTTGAAGTGAGAATGAAAGCCATCTATTCTTGGAAGTATACATCCTTTGTGGCAGAAAAATTGATTTCTCATTGAATATCCATATGCTCCCCCCACATTTTCCAGCCCCCTTGCAGTTAGTTGAGGCCATGTGATTAATTCATGTCTTCCTTCCAGACCAGAGCACTTAAAAGCTGGCACATGACCCTCTAGCTCTTTGCCCGGACACATGTTTCAAATGACAGAGCCACAAGATGCAAGCAGCACAAATCAGGAGTCCACACATGGAAGAGCTACCCAGGAGAGCTCCTGAACCTACAGTGGACTTCATATGAGCAAGAGAAATAAACCTTTATATGTTTATGGTTATAAGCCGCCTAGGTTTGTGAACAAAGCAAAATTTAATGTATCTTCTTATAGTCCAATTATACTCAAATGCTGCAGGACAAAATGCATACATAAAAATGGCAAGTTCTCTGTTTAATATTAAAGGACATCTTGTTTTCAGTATAATTTTGTATATTTAGAAAAAAGGAAATGATTAAAAGATAATATTTAATAATAAACTGGAAGAGGAATCCAACATACACAAACAACTTAAAAAGAAAATGATATTTATAGTTCACCTTAAGGGGAAAGAATTCTAAAAATCAAGACTCTAAATTTTTTTCTAGTTAAGCATACAAGTTATACAACATAAGCAACAAAAAGCAATTATCCAAAAATAAAACGTGAAAAACTAAAAACAACTATTAGGAAACAGGTAAGGAAAAGCAGACCAACTTTAAAACACTTTTTCACTGTAACTGGCTGTAGTCAATAGTCATTGTAATAGAGGTAGTATAGGACCACACAAGCTTGCCCACAATTCTGAAATCCCAAAGCCCTAAAAATCATGAACTAACCTGAAACTATTTGTAGTTTCTACTTATCCCATTTAGTATAAATATTCATACATTTTTGGTGTAGAAATATGATGTGCTTGAAGATCCCACTGGGGATGTTACATAAGATACAGCAAACACATCATCATATTCCCTTTCTAAAATCTAAAATTTTCTGTACTCTGAAACACATCTGGCCCCAAGGGTTGGAAATAAAAGAATGTGGACTTAGAACAACAATAGAAGTGAATATTCTCTGTACTGTCTTAATGATGAAAATAAAAACCAAATCAAGAGCATGGCTTTCTAACCTGTTTGTAATTCAATGTAAAACTGAATTTTGATGATTTTCCAAAGGTGTTTCTCCTTGATGCATTGTACTTCAATATTTCTGGTAGAACACAGATACAACAGCCTAAAGCTAGATCATGCAGGGGTATAATTAACTAGTAGAAGACAGAAAAGAAATAAAAATACCGCCGAAAGCATTTCTGGCCTCAACAGACCATAATTTAGCAGGTGTTCAAGGTAGCCATTCCTGTGATTTCACATAAAAAACACACACATATGTCAAAAAATATACAATGAATGTAAACCACAGTACAGGAGGAGCAGAGGTAGAGCCATCAGCTCTAAGGAAGGTGCAGGACAATGTACTAAGCAGTCATTATTAATAAGACAGGAAAATGGTAAAAAGCAAACTATGCAACAACTCAGGAGGCAAGGTATCAGAATAAATGTCTACAGCAGGATTGCTCAACCTGAGCACTACTGACATTTAGTCCAGATGATTCTTTGCTAGAGGGGTTGTTCTACACACTGTAGGACATTTAGCAGCATCTGTGACCTCTACTCACGAAGTATCAGTAGCAACTCCCTCTTCCCCCAGTTGTGAAAGCAAAAGTCTCCAGGCACTGCCAACTCTTCTTTAGGCTTTTTTTTTGGAGGGGGGCAGAGGACTGGCAGGGAGGAGTAGGGAGGCAAAATTTACCCCTAATTGAGAATCATGCATCCAGAAGCAGAAGAAAGATTTGAAGTTTAAAGAGTTTCTTCTTCTAGAGGTGCCTGGGTGGCTCAGTCAGTTAAGCATTCGACTTCAGCTCAGGTCATGATCTCAAGGTTCACAAGTTCAAGTCCCGTGTGTGGCTCTGGGCTGACAGCTCAGAGCCTGGAGCCTGCTTCAGATTCTGTCTCCCTCTCTCTCTGTCCTTCCCCCACTCACGCTCTGTCTTTCTCCGTCTCTTAAAAATGAATAAATAATAATAAAAAAAAAAACTTAAAAAAGGTTTCTTCTTCCAGATTCTAATAAAATGCCAAATATACTTCCCTGTCAAAGGAAGAAAAAAAAAATTCTATTTCTCTAGATCTGTTAAGTGGTTTTATCGTATGTTTTTAATCTCAGTTTTGTAGGGACGATGAGAATGGCAGGATCAAACTCCCCATTCTCAATCTGAATGCCCCTGCACTCTAAACAAGAAAGAGTTGCTGATTTTCCCATAGCTAAACATATCCATCTGTTGTTACAGCAACTCTTTCAAGGAGGGAATGAGATACCAATTGGTTGGCTATAGAAAGAGACAACAATTGGCAGTAAACGTCCACACTGTTTTCACCTACTTTCTAACTATATTATCTGCTTTGAACATTATATGTCCCTAATAAAAATGTGACCTTTTGGGGGAAGAATAGTGTTTTCAATCACATCATTCTTTTGGAAAAAGTTTTTAGTCACAACAGCACTGGGTCTTCCTGCTGCACTGGCATATAAGAGAGAAAAAAATTAGGCGTACTATGATTATCAATTTCCTTTTATAATAGAAGCAGTAGCTAAATGCCTTTGAATAATATTAAAAATTCTAACTATGAAAAAAAGTAAAGAGTATGTGGGATTTTTAATTGATTTTCTCCAAAGTCACTATTTTGCCTGAAAGTTCTATTCCTGTTGGTCTGACAGATTTCGATTATCTATTAATTTAACAAATCTTCACATGCAAAACACTGTGTAAAGCAAGAGTTACAAAAACGTGTAAGACCATCCTCCTTTCAAAGGAACACTTACTCTTACAGAAGGTAGACAAGCAAATAATCACAGTATATAGCATTAACATACTATAGTATTTCAGCTATGCTGGTTAGTATTAGCTTCAAGAAACATAAAACATCACTTAAAATTATGAGTAATGCCCAAGTCTCCAAAAAATCCTCATGTTTTTGAGAGACTGTGCCGATGCCAAAACTTAGTAAATAATATCCACAGTGGGGTGGGTAATAATGACCCCAGTGGGGTGGTAAGGAAAACAAACACCTTCAATCAGAGTAGCTGTGTATTTATCTGTTTTAGAAATCAAGCTTCCAAATAAGATTTAACTTTTATTTAAAAAAAAAAAAAAGGGAGTTCTAGGATTGTTTTTGAAGAGTTGAAAATAAAAGGAATTAACTGGATAAATGGGATACAACTTTGTTTTATAAAATAGGGAATCTTTACCTAGCACACACTAAAATCAACAATAACAAAAACCAAATGTATAAGTAAACAAGAAAAAAAGCTATCTGTATGTGGGGGCTTTAAAATCAAGTGGTGTGTAAGCAACCAACTAAGCTATAGATATCACTGTTATTTTTATTATTACCTGCCTTCATATACCAATTACAAAAAGCTTCCAAAGTCACAGACAAGGAAAAAAAATTGCTGTTTAGGTAACTGGTAAACTACATCAATTCAGAATCTAATTTTCCAAATGTTGATATAATTTCATTCTCACTTCAACTGTAAATTTTAATAGCAATATTTAAAAGAGAAAAAATAACATCCTTATTTTAAAATTTTTCATTACCATTTACTACAGAGACAGAGCATTCTCTATGAATTATCATTAACTTTATGCATATTCCTTTAAATAGGATACACTATTTCCTCATCTTTGCCCAATATTCTTAGGTTTTCTTTTTTACTTAAGTTCCAAGGAACTCCTTTTAGTTATATACATATAAATTTTTGCTTATATGTTCTCAAATAAATAGCTGTTAAATTGATTAAAATAAAATTACTCCTATAGTAGGATGTTGATGCACTGGAGAGAATGCTAGCAAGAATGAGGGCATGTGGCTAAACTGCCTCTTTCCCTTTAATCATTCTGTGGCCACTTTACTGACCCAATTTACACCATTACCAAACTTTAAAACATATTAACATTTAATCCTCACAATAAACCTATGGGAGGGGGATTATTTTAATCTCCATTTTACATTTAAGAAAACTGAAAGAGAGGGGTGCCTGCGCAGCTCACAGTCGGTTAAGCATCCGACTTCGGCTCAAGTCATGATCTCACAGCTTTTGAGTTCGAGTCCCGCACTGGGCTCTGTGCTGACAGCTCAGAGCCTGGAGCCTGCTTCAATTCTGTGTCTTCCTCTCTCTCTGCCCCTACCCTGCTTGTGCTGTCTCTCATAAATGAATGTTAAAAAAAATTTTTTTAAAGAAAAAAAGAAAACTGAAAGACAGAAATACATCCTAACTGATCTAAGATAACACAACTAATTAATAAGAGGCAGAGCTGGGACCAGACCCACCAATGCTTTAGAAACCTTAATATACAAACAATTCCCCTGGGAATCCTCCTGAAATTCAGTTTTTGACTCAGTACTTCTGCAGTGGGGGAGGCAAGATTCTGCATTTCTGACAATCTTACGTGTGATGCAGACACTGCTGATCAGAAGATTCACCCTATGGGCGGCAAAGTTCTAAGCTACCCTAGAAAATGGTGGCAAGTGGTGGTAACCCTCAAAAGGAGGTAGAGTTCACCCACCATTAGACAATGCGAGGCATAGGAGTAAATCAGGGGTTGCCAACTTCTGGTTTAGAACTTAACTGCTTCTTTTATTAATTTTGTTTTTAAAAGAAGGATGTTAGCAAAATTACAAGTACTATAGTACTTTTCAGGTTTTGCAAATGAACACATTATAATAAATACTTGCTACTATTACACCTCCCTCCAAATAAGGCTTTTCCCACATCTAAAAACTATTACAAATGCCCCTGAATATCTACCTTTAACACAGATTCAATCTGAACATATTAAAGAATATTTTAAGAGCGTACATTTGTGCTTTCTCATAAATGGAAAGAATCAGAGGTGGAGTTAAAAATCCAGCAACTTCCTAAACTTCTGCCACTTGTAAAAGGGGTTACTGTGATCAGACAAGGGCACTCCCTGGGAAACAGATGGAAGGAACATAAACGTCTTAAGAGCACACTACTCAACAATTCTAGTCAATCACTTTCTCCAAAAACAGGAAAATGCCCAAACACAACCTCCCTCCGTTCTCACTGACGTATCAACTATGTATACCATAATCTAGAATATAGTATGCAAACAATATAAACTAAAGCCACTATATAAATATTATATCCCTATGTTTTGAATGCTCTGGCCTAAGGCACTCCAACACCTAAAAACTGAAATGCCATCAAATCATTGGAAATAACATTTTATCAAACTTTTATACCATTAGGAAAAGAAATATCGTTACTATCGAAATATATTCAAATATGTTTAAAGCCACACACTTAATTCAACAGTTAAGTCTATCCTAAGATCACCTATGGTGTACACATGTTAGACACAGCTATATACTAAGGGAATATATAACATAACAAAAAAAATATTTTATAAATAAAACACAGGAAGGGAGGAAGGGATCTAAGAGAAATCTTAGTCTCATTGGAGTAATTTTGGTTTTGCTGAGTTTTCTTGTATTTCAATCAACTTTTTCCTGAATGTACACAAATATACTTTACATTTCTTCCCTGAGGAAAAATTAAATCCGTCAAATACTGACAAGCTTGTAAAAGTTATTTTCGAAACCATAATGGAATTCTGATTAATTAACTACACATGAAAGTCCAACATCAAAGTCAGAAAAGTATTAGGTTTCATAGATTTCAGGCAATATGAATTCACACATTTTAGAATTTAATATAGAATCCCATTTTTAACTATAACAGAAATTAATAAATTTAACCTGTACAATCACTATAAAGCTAAAATTCTCACCCATGCACCTGTGAAGTACAAGAACACCACAATCTGTCACATATCAGACGTGAAGATACAAATACAATACAAATTCAGACTTAGCTGTCAAAATCCTGAAATGCCTCCACTAAACACTCAATATTCCAAATTCCTGCTCAAGGACAGGACTAGATCATATTCCACCTCCCAAAAAGCTGAAGACACTTAAAATAAAAGACACAAAAGGATCTATTTTGCACATCGGGCGCCTGAATAAGAACGTCCCCAAACTAGTAAGACACAACTTCTGCCAGTTCCCAGTTACGACTCATCACTTTCTGTTTGCTTTCTCTTTAGTCACACAGCACAAATAAACTCATATATTAAAGAACTAGAGAACTGAAATATAGAATTTGCATACTTTACAACCATCCCAAGTTGTGACAAGGGAAAGTGTAGATGATGTATTCCAGGTTATTGTTTGCAAGCCCACACGTTTGTTCGCTATTTCACTGATCACTAAAGGTGAAGCATTTCATGGACTGAAACAACATATGGTATATAGGGAGAAAAATAAACAAGTTAAACTTTCTGCCTCCTAGAAACATTCTACTTCCTGTAAAATAATCCTCAGTGACCTTGTGGAACCATTCCCGGGTTAAACATGTAAAGCGTACTTCTTCAGCAACTGCAACATTACACTACTGCTCCAAGGGCATTCAACACATTCTCTACTGGGTTCTCTAGACTTAGGCACGTATGCTAGTTTGTGAAACCTTTAAAAATGTTTGACATTACATGCAATTTTAAAACATTTAAGAGTTCTGAATTGATAGATCTTTGTATCTTTTATAATGAGAAATATTAGGACACCCTCTGCAAGTTAAGTAATTCTTCAGAGAGCAAATTTAACTTGACCTCGCTAAATGGCTACAGATTTGACAAACCATTGAGGAAGGTGGAAGGATTTATTTATTCTCTAAAGCAGCACTGTTCCATAGAAATATAATGCATGCCACACACATAATTTTAAATTTTCTAACCACATTAAAATGGTAAAAAAGTAAAATTTTAAAACATTCCATAAAACTTATCATATCCAACATATTATCATTTAACCATGTAACAGATACTTCTAAAACCCAGTAAGGTATTTTACATTCTCTGCTTCATACAAAGTTTTCCAAAATTCAATGTGTGTTTTACACTTACAGCACATCTCATGTTGGACAACAATTAAAGCGGTCACTAGCCACAAGTGGCCAGTGGCTGCATTACTGGACAGCACAGCTCTTAATACTTTGAGATCTGACATACAACTACCTGTTTAAAATTAGTTTACATTCATGTTTACCTTTTGAGCGGACATAGCTAATTACAAATATGAGCAAAACTGTTAATTCACTGAATAAATCAGAAGATCACCTTATCTAAGGATCTGGTTAATACACACAAGAGGCAATTGAATTATACCCAATTATATCTCAAGTAGACTTCGGAGATAGGTCAGATCATCACAAGTGAACACAACTTGTAACAAAAATATAGGTAAGACAAGAAAACATTTTCGTATCAGACCATAACACTGCCTGATTTCTAGCTGCCACTCTCACCCTGGAGCACATATCTCTAGGCAAATTATCTACACAACTGTCCTTTCTAACTCTGATATATTTTGGAAGCCATATAGTCACTGGTGAAAAACAAAGCACTAGGTAAGACAAACTGAAAAAACGTTTAACGAAAAAAAAAATTATCAACCAGTCACTTTTAATGCACCATATGCCAACTGACAATCTTAAATTATCCTACAGGAGTTTCACTGAAATGAGTTCTTCCTACAAATTCCAATTCATATACTGCTTTTCACACATGTATTTCAAGGACCAAAATTACCAAGAATTTTCCCAAGTAATTAAGACATTCGGTTAAAATGTAAATAATTCCAACAATGCATTCTCCAGAAAATAACTAGAAGCATTAGCGTAGCACATAAAATTTGTCCTTAAGGCACATTACTGAATAAATCAAACAGAAACTATACCCTTGTTTACTGCATTTACATTTTGTAACACCACATTCAGCAATTTCTAAATTTGGAAGGTCAGTTCAGATTGCACACAAGCAGTAACTTTAAAGCTTAGCAAAATTTTCGAAGTTTCTGCAATATAGTTCTGAATAAACACTCTACAGCAATGTTACAACAGAACAAAATCAGCACCATTCACACTAATCTCAGTAAGAAGCACAAAATCAGTATATTCATAAATTCCAAATGTATGATACATGCTAAAGAGTATTTTCCCCCAAACTTGTTTAATTCACCTTAGACAATTTTTGTTTCATGCACTTGCAAAGCTGAGAAGAAGCAAACGTAGCTTCTTCTGCAGCACACATATCCCAAGCCGATACATTAATCTCTTGTTATTTTTGCACATTTTGAAATCAAAACAAAATTTGTTTCTTACCTGCAGTTAGGAGGAGGATCGAGAGTTATTTCAGCTAGCTCCTTCTGAATTCTGTTAGTGAAATGAGAACAGACAAAAAGGATTTGAGATAGTCTACAGAATAACCGGGGAATTACACTGCCCTCTACCACCATGCAGTTAAATGCAAGGCTCGCTTTGCCTTCAGTAATGCTAACATGGCTGCTTCCTCTTTGTTCTCAGAGGCATAACCCAAATCCCTTAACAGAAACTTTGCAGCTTTTTTTCTCACTTGCTACTGTAAATAAGTATGACATTCACACCAGATCTTAGAAATAGTCCTCTACTAGTACTCAATAAAGGCTATAAAATCTATTTTAAAACACTTTTTACCAAAGAAATTCTCTTTTCAAGCTTATATGCAAATGAGACAAGAAGGGAGGAGGGAAAGCACTAGAATTTTTGACAATGACTTTAAGTCACTTTTACAGAGGTAAGAATTAGCAAGCTATTACATGAGCACAGTAACAGTTTTGACAATATTTTGTGTCAAAAAAAAGTTTAAAATTTACAAACATCTTGACCAGTGAAAAACTTCTAAAGGACTCTGACCTTACTTAACCAATTCTGTTTTCCCTAATCTTAAGTACAGCACTAAAATAGAATACATTTGGGGGAAAAGAAATAATAAGATATATAGCCTTGAGTTAAGAGGAGGGGGAAAACAGTTCTCTGATTTTATTCAAATGTAAAATGCTTTCAAAACTTAAGATGTGTATTATATGTCCCTCAACAGGATTACAGCAAATTGAGGATTCTAAATTATTTAAAAGACTGCTATTATTTAATAAAATATTCTCAAGTTATTAATACTGGATTATTGATATAGTAGAGGTGAAAACCCACAGAAAAATAAGAGTTCTTCTAAATCACTTAGAGAACTCAATATTTGAACAGGTTTTATACTTCTTTTTCCTTTCGTTGTGATCAATAAAAATCAACAAAACGTCAATACTGGCTAATACTAAAACATTTATGACGTATAACTAATAGAATGCATGGATATTCCCCTCCCTATTGCTACCAATGGAGTCCCATTGACATAATCTTTTTTTTGCCATCAAAGATAATATAAACCAACAGGAAACAAATGACCTTTCAAATATACCCAACAAAATGTTTCTTCTGCTGTTGAGTAATAACATGTCAAACATATCCACAAGTTTTAGAGTGAAGAGTCACCAGCACAATGAAAGTTTTCAATAGCCAACTGCCACCCAAAATTGTAAATGGCTATGTTTCAGTTTTATTTACACTCACAATAATATAGAGGCATAACCATAAGTTAACTACAAAAAGTAATAACCTGGGATGCAATGACTTAGTCACATTTGTAAAACTGAAAGCAAATTGGGAGCACAATTTTAAATCTGCTCTCAAATGTTGTTAAGGCCTTGAATTTACAAATTTTCTAGCAACCATAATTATTTCTAATCATTAAGTTTCATGAAGAGTGGCGCTGCTGATCTCTAGAAGTGTCAATTTCAATGAAGAAGAGTATGACTCATAAAAAGGAACATCCTCAATGTACCAGCTAATTTGGCCTCACCAAATTTTCCTTGCCAACTCCTAAAACAATCTGTCAAAACGTTGGTCCAATCTCTACTCAAGGACACTTCTTTACTGAAGTTACCAAAGTAGAGAGTAAGTTTGCTGAAAAGTACAATTACAATTCTAGGGAGGTGGCTTATATGCCACCTAAAGAATGACAACTCATTTGAGTGCAAATAAAAGTGATCACGAAGTAAATATTTTTGAACTGCTGCTACAGATGTAAAACCAACAAAAGCGTCCAACCATTTGGAAGACAACCTGATAATGTGCTTAATCCTTTTACACATTACCTTTTAGCACTAGTGGATAACTTAGCAGTGGTTTTGCTAGAGAGTTTGGTGTTTTTCTTCTGCTGGGTGGCAGAAGGTTTTCTTTCTTCTTGTTCTTCAGGCTCTGGAGCGGCTGGGTCTCGCTGGTCCGCATCTGAACTACCACTGCTGGTGCTGGGGCTCTCATCATCGGACCTTTGCCTATCACTGGACATCTTGGTGAAGTTATTTCTTGGAAAACTTTTAAAGAGAAAAGGAGGAGAGAAGGGAAATGTTAAGTCCAAGAAATAGACCAGGAGCATTTTCTTCTCTCAATATTCACCTAAAATTGTCATTTTAATGAAAACACTTCAAAGTGCTCACACTTATCTCATCACACAGCAAGGTTACAGGGGAGGTGATGTGTCTCACAACGCCAGCGTTCAAGGATTTACCGAACTCAAGTTAGAAAACCCACTCACATTTTTTTCCATCCCTTGGACAATCTATCAATTGTCTACTTTCTCAGAAGGCATGAAGCAGATTTGCCAGGGAACTTAGGCAACGAGCATTAATAACATATGACACACTGTAAATAACAGATCTCGCTGAAAAATGTTAAAAAGTCACTAATAACGTCTAAATATTTACACACTGACATTGGTCAAAGCTACCAAATTCCCTTTCCGAGAGGAAAACATACCCTGTTAATCGCCCATATGCTTATTTAAGGTGGCGCTTCCTTCTCTGTGCACGTAAGCCTTTAAATACAACACTTAGGAATTTAAAAATCAACTAACAAGCTGCTCTAGCCGTTTCCACGGCCAGCAGCGAAGATTCATCCGGCCAAGACCGAGCTGCCACCCTGGGAAAAGCAGAATCCAAACTGCACCTTCTGCAAAGCTCCCAATGCCATCAAGGTTCCTCGCTCAATTTTTACATCACGCACCGACATTTTGTCCAAAATAACGAAAAAAAAAAATCAGAGGCAAAACAAACAAACAAAGCCCCAA
>NW_024412395.1:61342663-61391327 GCF_014898765.1 Herpailurus yagouaroundi | reverse complement strand
AGCGCAGGCAGAGGGGATGTGGCCAGTCCTGGGGATGACCTCAGCCTGCCTGCCCCTAAGGCACCCCGGCCCCAGCCTACGGGGCGGGTAGCCCAATGGGCAGCCTCGCTCCGGAGGCGGGCTCAGGCCGGAAGCCAAAAAAAAAAAAAAAAAAAAAAAAAAAATCACAGTCACAGTAACGCCCGCCCGACACCAAGCCCATTGCCAGGCGGAGGGACGCGCGCCCCCGACGCCCGGCGGGCGCGAGCTCTTCCTGCGCGCTCCCGCGCGCTCTCTCCGCGCCTCCCTTCACCCGGGGGGCGCACGCGTCCGCCCGCGCGCGGCCAGGACAAAGAGCGCGGCGGGGACCCAGCGGGCTGGCCCCTGCCGCCCTTGGCCGTGGAGCCCGTGCCGGAGAGGGCGGGGGCGCGGGCGCCGTCTCGCGGGGCCGCTGTGCCGCGGGGTGGCTTCCGGCCTGAGCCCGCCTCCGGAGCGAGGCTGCCCATTGGGCTACCCGCCCCGTAGGCTGGGGCCGGGGTGCCTTAGGGGCAGGCAGGCTGAGGTCATCCCCAGGACTGGCCACATCCCCTCTGCCTGCGCTCGGACCGGCGTGGACCTCGAGGCCCCTACGCTTGGAGAAGGGCCCTGGACGCGTGGTTGGGAGTCCCCCTCTGCCCTGGAAGCCTGGAAACTAATGGGTGTCGTTGACGAGGCCAGGCACGCCCGCGGAGGAAAACTGCCTCTTGCCCCCTGGGAGCCAAAGGGGCAAGATGAGGTCTAGGGCATTGAAGGAGGAAAAAAGGATTTAGAGATTAGGGGACCAGTCTCTGCTTCTCTTTGGCCCTCAGCCTACCAAAGGCAACAATCCTTCGGATTGCTTTAAAAATTTTTAAATCCAAAATCCATTATTTTAAATGTCCTGCTCCAGATTTTTTAAAGTGAAGAAAGGGAGTTAGGGGGGCTCAAACCTGACTTTACTGCGGGGCTATTCTGATGTGCATGCTAGACAACAGTTCTGGAAAAAGAATCCCTGGATGATACTGGGTCAGAACATCCACACAAAAAAACTTCAGATGGGGATAATGAAGGTTAGTTTTGTTCTACCATTCTCTTTTACAGTGTCCAGGTGGACGCTGCAGTTTTTGCCCCAGGCATAAAGTAGCCAGAAGTACAAAAACTTCCTGTTTGCAGCCCAGATCTCCTCCAGCTACTGAGAAGTTGCTCCAGTGATGGAGCCCCAGAGGAATTTGTGGATTTCTCTCCCACAAGTGTCCAGGGGCAGGCGTGCTGGGAGAATGTGGAGTTCACAGAGGGGGTGAGAATGGCAGTCATAACAGATGAACCAGACTAAAAAGAAAAAAAAGGAGGAAATAAAAAAAGACTAAATGAGCCAACATATTTACTTATTTTTCCTCCAAACAGAAAAGTTTTGGTAAAGGGTTGCTTACAACTCTGAAGAGTAAGTTACATTTCTGTAATTTTCCAAACACAGAGCCATTCAGTGAGCTTTATGGAGAGCTGTGCCGCTAGGTGCTGGACACAAAATCCACTCATTCAAATGCTGTGTGAGACTAAAGCCAGTTCTCTCTGTTCTGTGCCAGAAGCTCCCAGTCCAGAAAGGGAACAGATCATTAAAGTTCCCAGGTTGATAAGGAAGAAGGATACTCTAGTCAGAATGAACAGCATGTCTCAAGAAATGATAAAAAGTATGGTGTGCGTGTTGACAAGCATTTTGATTTGAGTGGATCAAAGGGTGCTTGTGGAAAGAGCTTGTTAGTGTAAATATAGACAGAAGGTACCCCCCAACTTTTATACTGATGCTACAGGACAAGCCAGCCAGTTTGGAGTTTGGGCTTTGTTTGGAATGGGGAGCCATGAAAGAAAAGATATTTGGGGACGCCTGGGTGGCCCAGTCATTAAGCGTCCGACTTTGGCTCAGATCTCAGGTCACGATCTCCTGGTTTGTGAGTCCCCAGCCCCATGTTGGGCTCTGTGCTAACAGCTCAGAGCCTGGAGCCTGCTTTGGGTCCTGTGTCTCCCTCTCTCTCTCTCTGCCCCTCCTCCATTCTCTCTCTCTCTCTCTCTCTCTCTCAAAAATAAACGTTTAAAACAAATTTTTTTAAAGAAAGAAAAACTGTTTGTAAAAGTGGATTCTTTTAGAAAATATGTATCACAGAAATAGCCTGAAGGTCCAAAGGCCCATTGCTGATAGGATTTGGGTGGAGCTAAGAGATTGGGAGATAAAGATATTTAGTTGTGTTTTGGTGGCATCTATTTGGGGCTGAAAAGCTAGAGAACTGGATTCTAATCTCATTCTACCAGGTTTATGTGACCTCTGGTAAGTTACCTGTTCTAACTTAATTTTTCTCATGGAAAAGAAGCTTGTAGCTTGCAAAGTTTCTAAGTACTCTCTTGCTTAACAACTCCATGGTTCTGGGGCACCTGGGTGGCTCAGGCCGTTAAGTGTCTGACTCTTGATTTCTGCTTAGGCCATGGCCTCAGAGTTGGTGGGTTTGAGCCCTGCAGGGGGCTCTGCGCTGACCATGCAGAACATTCTTGGGATTCTCTCTCTCTCTCTCAAAAAATAAATAAACTTTAAAAAATTTTTTGTTTTGAATTCCATGATTCCTCAATGTGTTTGAAGTCATGAAGTTCCACTCCACTTTCACTCAACGGAATATGGTACTTAGGAACTACCAGATACTAGGAAATTGGAATGAAACATGGGCACTGCTCTTATGGAGCCCAGTACATAGTGGCAGAGTTGGAAATGTAGGCTATGGAGCCCATTAAAGGGGTTAACAGAATTAGTAGAGTGTTACTATCAATTAATGGGTAATGGAATTATTAATTCAGCCTGGGGTTATAAGTCTTGGGTGGGTCAAAAGAGGTAACAGTGAACTGGGCCTGAAGGAATGAATGGATGATAATACAGATAATGCTCTGGGCAAAGTAACTGGGATGTAATAGATGTTCAATAAGTATTACTTACCATATTGTTAAAGTCACCATAAAGAGAATGAATGGCTCCTTAATGTTAGGGAGAGTATTGGTCTGCCCCCAAAATATTAGGTACCCAGTTGCCTTTATTCACCCGACTAAATGACTAAACGTGTCATTCAAGTGATTCTTTCCAGCTCACAGTTCTGCAAGGTAAGATAGCATAGCAACTTGTAAATTATGAATTGTTTCTAACATGCAGTTCTTCCTCACAAGACACCTTCGTTTGTAATTATTTTATCTGCTTCTTGTATTTGCCATGTCTACGCTTGAAATTAGGGATCATGTTTTATAGGCACTCCTGAGGGCATATAAATTTGACCTAATGCAAATTATTCCATAAAGTATGTAATAAAAATTTTCCCATATGACCCCTCAAAACAGTACCACGAAGCAGACACCAGCTACTACAAGAGGATTGTTTCCTCTCAGTCTGCTATTTTTCTCTTGTTGGTATGGGGTCCTGCCAACTTCTTACAACCCTGAGAGAGGTAGAGGTAAGAAGAAAGATACCAAATCCAATGGCAACAGATATTGCCATAATAACCTTCTCTTTTTGTGACCAAAAGGGACCTGGCATTATAAGGACAGAAAAGGCAGGCCCCAGAATCCTTTAGTTTAGGAGATGCTTTCTCTTGAACCTTTCCATGAGCCTCAGTGTTATATGTGTACATAAGTATATGTGTGTGTAACTAAGAATTTTATAGGAATATATCATTTGCATCACCTAAGCAGTTTCTGAATTGATGACTTGTATAAGCTTTGGTGAGGCTAACTGATCTTTTTCAATCACACACCATGGCCAGCAGTGTACCTCACAACATAATGGAGATAGAATAAAACTAAATTCGTTTTGTTGTGTTCAGAATGCTTTTGTTCGTTTCTTTCCACTCCATATCCCTTCATTTTACCCCTTTCTTTTTCTCAGGCTTTTTCAGAGCCTACCCAGGTACTTGTATCCTTTTGTCCTCTGACTATAATTATTTTTTCTTTCTATCCATGCAAATGGATTGGTTTACAGGGAAGTCATTTCTTGGCCCAGACTTAGTTTCAGAAGCCATGTTTGTTTGCCATTGTGAGTCTCAGTGGCTCTGGCCCTCCAGGATCCAATACTCTGCTTGACATCTGTGCGCTCTGTCCATTGCATCATGGATGGAAAGCCTGCGGTGTGCTAGACCCGAGGTTAGGCCCTGGAAATGGAAAGGTGTTTACACCTTCCTTGGACTCCAAGGACTTCAGGGGCCAAAAACTCAGTGATCATTTCCTGCTTTTCTCCTTTGAGAGAACTCTGATGGAGGGTAAATGCCAAAAAGTCTCATGTCTTTATTCCCTAAAGAGCTCATACACATGAAAATAAAATATAAGCATGTTAAATAGAACCAAAGCATGATCCGAAAAATTTTCAAAGAACTACATTTATTTAACCTTATTAAAAAAACAAACTCAAATCTTGCTAGTTATCAAAAAGGGAAAATTAAAAAATAATCAACAAAAACAATTTTAGTGATATAATCATTGCAAATTGGTAAAAAAATAAAAATTAAAAAAAGTTCTCTTTGTCCATTTCCAGCAGTAATGAAAGTTAGTACTAACCTTTTGAAAAGCAATCTGGAAGTTTGTGTCAAGAACCTTATATGTGTTCATATCCTTTAACCAACTTGCTCCATTTGAAGACATGTATCTTAAGGAAACATTGTAAATGTGGAAAAAATAACATTAAAAAATTGGAAAAGTCCAATTCTAGGAAAATGATTACTTCAACTGATTCGCATGACATAATGAAATTTGCAGTTATTAAAATAAGATATATGAAGAGTATGCAAAATACAAAAATAAATTACGATAAAATGTTAATGAGGGCAGGAGTTGTCTATTTTGTGAGGCCAGAGCCTGACTCGATGCCTATTAAGGTATCTGGGACAAAGTAAGTGCATAATAAATACCTATCAAATACATTTGTACCACAACTTTCCAACTAGCAAGGCAAAACTAACTGAAGGAAATACTCTCCAAAAGGTTAACTGTGATTATATTTTAGAGTAACTATGAATAACTTTTTTCATTCTATATTATTTTTCTAATTATTTTTAAATAAGCAGGTACTACTTTTATAATAAAAAAAAGATACGAATAATTGTGGATGCATATATTTGGTGAAAATCCTGTTTGAACAGTTTTTTTAATATTTTTATGAACAGTTTTTTAAATTGTTATTTATAAGCAAAAAGAAATGAAAATTCAAGCAGACTGTTTTACAATTTGTCAAAATTTTCATACATGCACCAAGTTGAAACAACGAAATAGACACAATAGTTTGCACTATAAGGTTTAATATAATCACATATAATTCTGTGTAGGCTTATAAAATTATCAACTCAGTATAGACAGTTAAAGAAATGTTAGAAATTCGAAGTTATTCATAACAATATGTTGCCTTAAAAACACACCAAAAAAACCACTAAGAAATGTCTATTAAAGTGAGGCACTACATTCTTGTCCACAAAATTTGCAAATCTAGAAATTCCATGATGTCAAATACCTGTGAGAATATTATGAGAAGAGCACTTTCCTATATTGCTGGTGGCATTGTAAATTGATACAACCTTTTTTTGGAAAGCAATTTGGCAATGTATTTCAAGAGTCATAAAAATGTTCATACCCTTTAACCTAGTAATTCTACTTCTGGGAATCTATCCTAAGGAAATAATCCAAAATATTAAAAAATGCCATATGCCTGACAATGTTTATCCCAGTGTAATTTATACTATATAAAAATGGAAACCACTCAAACTGTCCAACGTAAGGCTATGCTTTAGTAAATTATGGTCCATTCACTCAATGGAATATACATGAATATAAAATAGTGAGCACTGTATCATTTTTACCGTCCTATCCTTTTCGTGCTAATCCTTTTCTATGAGATCAATCAGCTCATGTCCTGGTTAGTTAATAAGACTAACAAAAGATGTTGTGCATCAACTTTTTAACTGATGTTTTTACTTAACATTATGTCACTTAAATTTTTCTGAGATGCTTTACAGTATCTCAAGTGTAAAATCAATTTAAGTGTATGCTTTATGCTTCAGAAAACAAAATGTGCAATATGATTGTCTGGAAAATGTATAAAAGAGATTTGGAAGAAAAATGCAAACAATCATTTTGGGTTTAAGGGCCTGTTTACTTGTGATTCTGGCTACTTTTTTTTATATTATACAAGTGGTTATCCATTTGGAAGAGATTCAGTAAGAAATGATATGCTTTAATGTGGGGCTGCAAAAAAATGGTTTAATTTGACATGATAAATAAGTTTACATTTTAGTTGAATGCCTTTATAACTAAAGAAGAAAAATAATGTATTTTATTTTTTTGTTAACTTTTTTTTTAATGTTTATTTTTTGAGACAGAGAGACAGCACGAGCAGGGGAGGAGCAGAGAGAGGGAGACAGAATCTGAAGCAGCCTCCAGGCTCTGAGCCGTCAGCCCAGAGCCTGATGCGGGGCTCGAACTCACGGACCGCGAGATCGTGACCTGGCTGAAGTCGGACGCTTAACCGACTGAGCCACCCAGGTGCCCCAAAAAACAATGTATTTTAAATGGGGATATTAACTAAATATGTTGTGAGTTTTCCTCGTTTTTTGGGGGTCCAAATTCTAGAAGTTTGTCATCATTTATCGACGATCTCAAAGGTATACCTAGTAAAATGTCAGAGTGCATATTTTAACTTCGCTGGATTATAATGTCTCAAGATAACTCGGATAAAATAAACATCACAGAATGATATGAGTGGGTTAAAAAAAAGTGTTAATTTTTAGTAAGAATATATACTCAGTGTTTGGTGGAGGTAAGAAGCATAACCAACTTGGACTCAGAAATACTATATGATTTCCCTAAAGTCTTAAATGTAGCTCTTGACAGAATTGGAGATAGAACTTTGGAATTTTGTCCCTATTCCACTATACTGTCATATCCACCAGAACATATAGTCCAGTTTCCCCAGTCACCAGCTCCTGTAGAGATGTCAAAAAGATGTCATCAGAAAGTTCTTTTAAGTGTAACAGCCTTTTCTCTCTCTTGTTCATAAGCGTGAGAATGATCTTCTCTGACACATTGATATAATATTGGTAATCCTATTATAATCACTCCTAATACCCTATATGTTTTCTATAATACTTATCACATTTTATAAATAAATATTTATTAGTGTGATTGTTTCTTTAATATGTTTCTCTCCCTGAATGAGAGCAGGGACCATATCTGGTTTTTATGTCCCATACAGTGCCTAGCATATAATATTTAGTAAATAATTCCTGAGTGAATGAATAATTGAATGAATGGATGAATGGGCAACATATCTTCACACTCAAAATCAATGGAAGGGAATGTGATAGAATAACAACAACAGCAAGGAACAGAAATTTTTACAGTGTCTAATATACTTATGGATCTGATTTTTAGGAAAAGTAGTATAGGCCAACCACACAGGAATGCAAAAGTATTTAGACAAATTAAAAGACACTAAGATCATACATTCAAATAAATCAAGGGTGTTTGGCATGTGACCCTAACCTCTGAAATACATGTCAGGAGAAAAATGACCACATTTTCTCACCAAACTTCTTACAGAACCATGGTCAGAGAAGGAGTACTGGCTTATACAGTAGGGCAGTAAAATTTTTCTTCCTGTTTATGAAATGTCTACATAGAAGAGATCAAGTCATATGTTCTATAAAGCTAAATTTTAGCAACAAAGATTAAAATCAATCAACCTCAATCTCAGACCCATTGGCAGAGATATTTAAAAGGACTGATGGAAAAATAAAACTGTTACAGATTTGGTCCAACTTTCTCTAGCTCTTAATCAGAACATCGTGGTCATTGACCCCGAAACCTGGCATCTTGGGTTTTAGTTCTGATTACATTGCTTCAGCCTTCTAGATGCCAGTTTCCTCATCAGCAAAATGAAAGAGTGCAGAGATTCTTTCCAATTCTGGAATCTTTATGATTTACGCGATTGTATAAATAAGTCCTGTTGAACAAACTAAATTAACTAACATAGCTGGTAGTGCTTTTTAAAACACTAACAGTGCTTAATGGCAAGACTTGTGCCAGCAGTGATTTAAGGCCATATGTATCCACGCGAATTGATTAACTGCTAAAATTCAATTTGGCTTTTAAAAATTTGAACGTCTTTCTTAAAAAAAGGCTACAGTAACCAGCCACCTACTCCACATCCACCCCAGGACATCCCCCAGTTACTTTGGCTATATGAATATATATATGCATCCAAAGCAACTATTAATTTCACTGGGAAAATATATACCTGAAATTCTAGTTGTTTAAAATTTTGTAAAGAAAATAACCAATGTTATTTTTATGTATCTATTTTTTAATGTTTATTTATTTATTTTGAGAAACACGTGGGTGTGTGCACAGGGGAGGAGCAGATAGAGAGCAGAAGAGAGAAAAGCCCAAGCAGGCTCCATGCTGTCAGCGCAAAGCCCAGTGTAGAGCTCAACCCCACCAACTGTGAGATCATAACCTGACCCAAAATCAAGAGCCAGACCCTTAACCGACTGAACCACCCAGCCACCCTTAATCAATGTTATTTTTAATATGGTTGTTTACATCAGGTGAGATTCCCACTTCCTGGTCAGATTCATTCTAAAATTAATTTTCTTTTGCCCCTAGAAAAATTTTAAGAAGTCCATAACTTACCAATGGCCATTTTTACCACACCCACAAAAACCCCCACAAAACTGAACTTAGCAGATACAATCATTTGCATATCTGAAACTTTACTCATCTAACAAATGGAACATATGCCTTTTAAAGGACAAAGCACAGTGCTAGAAGTTACGTGCCACACAAGATAGGATACCATCTCTGCTATAAAGTTTATAATCTAGCACGATAGTTTAAGAGGGAGGGCTTCAAAATCCAAGAGCAGAAGTTTCTTGCCTAAAAAATAACAGCAGAATGTCGTTCACCTACTTTTCACGTGATAAGCAATGCCTTGGAATTGTGCTTTTACTGCCTTCAAATACATTACCAGAAGCCAGAGGATGTAAAGGAGGGATTTATATGCTTACTCAACAAACAAATATTTTGAACCTGTTGAACAAATAAGAAAACGGTATTTTTTTTTTAATTTTTTTTCAACGTTTACTTATTTTTGGGACAGAGAGAGACAGAGCATGAACGGGGGAGGGGCAGAGAGAGAGGGAGACACAGAATCGGAAACAGGCTCCAGGCTCCGAGCCATCAGCCCAGAGCCTGGCGCGGGGCTCGAACTCACGGACCGCGAGATCGTGACCTGGCTGAAGTCGGACACTTAACCGACTGCGCCACCCAGGCGCCCCGAAAACAGTATTTTTGAATGTGGATAGCATGCCCTTCACCACAGAGACTCTCTCTCTCTCTCTCTCTCTCTCTCTCTCACACACACACACACACACACACACACACACACACACGAAGCAGGCTCTGAAGAAGTAGGCACTGGTTGAGTACATGAAAAACAAGTTCTATCTTAGGGTAATTACATGGTGAAAAAAACAACAGTTGTATTAATTTTTGCAATGTAGTAAGTTATTCTTTTGTTTTGTTTTGTTTCATTTTGTTTTGTTTTGTTTTGTTTTGTTTTGTTTTGTTTTAGGAGACTATAACTCAGAGTTCAACCTTCCAGCTAAGGTACTTCAGGTATTGGTCTCTTTCACTGACTCCCTCCCATCACAGCTGTATCCTCAGTGCCTAGCACTCTGTTGGAGTTCACTAAAAATTTGTTGAACGATAAACACTTCTATAATACTTACTGTCTTTTATGCTGTATTTTATATACATTGACTGATTTAATATTCCCAATAGCCCCAATGAGGCAGGTACTGTTATCATATATTAAAGTTGCAGATGAAGAAACTAAGGCACAGAGAGATTAAAGCAACTTGCCCAAAGTCATATGACTACTAAACGATGGACCCTGGCCCGGACCCCCACGCTCTTGACTGTTACTTCTAAATAACTAAATGGCATTCCAAGTGACAGGATGGGAGGGAGGAGCAGGAATCAATAGCATCATCATTGGCCCCATAATCAGAAAGGTAAGAATTGGGGCCTCTGGGACAGGCTGGAGACGTTGATAGCCGGTGAAGAATGGAGAAGTGCTATGATTTTAGGATACCAAGGGGGTTACTTTTGGACAATCTATGGATAGTGGAGTTGACAGAGACTGCCCAGTGAGAAAGAGACTTGTAAGAAGCTCCTATAAAAATCAGAAATTATTTGTGGTCCTTCTGGGCAATTTTTCTTCTGACAATCTCCTTCTAGTTCATCCTCCTTCATGCCGTACCCTTTCTTTCCCGTACCCGTCTCTTTCTTCTACTATCCCTTTTAGGCTGTTCTAATGTTGGCTGAAATTTTAAATTATTGTATTTATTAAATGAAATGTATGTATCATCCCACTCTGTCTCTGAACTTCTGTGAAAACCACTGAAGTTATTTCAAAATTATTCCTTATTAGTGCAGTAAATGCAGGCCAATGACTCTTAATAGAAGAAAAGTCTCCCAAAGTAGACTAATTCTTAAAAAGCAAGAGATCATGAAAATAAATCTTGGCACTCCATCAATTCAATATTAGAAGAGATTGCCAAATCTTAAGTACAAAGCATCTCATGTTGAAATTTAACATTTTCTTTTAAGTTAAAAAGTATCTCCAAATTTAGATTTAAGAACATTTTAACTTTAATTAGACTCGTCACTTTTAGAACGGGAGAAAGAGCTCTCTTGGGCCTAACATCAGGAAAGGAATTGTTTATAGAACACTGAAATCTCTCAGTTTCTGAAAAAAAAACCCACTAAAACACTGATAAACTATATTTGTACACTTAACTATGTGCATGTATGAAAATAATAGTGAGTCATTAAGAGGAGTTGTCTAGAGAAAATTCTCACCATCACCAGGCAATTTCTGCCTACTCTGGTACAAACAGTGTATGGATTAATGACTTAATCTGAACATACTTAGTCTAATTAGTAAAACAGTGCAAATACAAACATACATATATTGTGCATGTGTGCACAGATAGTTAATTTGCCAAAAGAGGAAACACTTGTTTGTTAAAGACTAAAAATAAGGATTAACATCGCAGCATTCACAACCACATAACTTAATAAACTACATAACTTAGGTGCTGCAAACATGGACAAAGTAAAAACCAGTATCAGGGACTGACATCAGGAGCATATGCATAGACTCCACATTGCCTAAGCTAAGTAGCTACAATGTGTTTTGGCATATAATATGTGCGATGTAAAATCCAAACAAAGGAGATCCCATTTTAAAGAGATTGATTTGGGGTGAGGGAAGGGGATGTGATATTCATCTCCGTAGAGCTTCTTAAAACTGATTTACTGCAGTGGCTTGTGGAAGTAACAGATGTTTATTTGAATGAATATTCATTCGCTGACATCAAATCCCAGTAGATGACACTTTCCTCTTAAGAGGTCATATTTTCCTCTTACGGAGTGTTTGCTATTGCGGTTGCCAATTGTCTATTTAGAAGACATAACACTAAGGAGCGATGTAAAGTGGAGTATTGATGTATAATGATGTAGAGTCTGAACCCAAGGTAAATATGCTAATTAGAAACAGTGATAACGCCAGGTATAAACATCATAGTGACTTACCTTATCCTTCTTGACAGCATCATGATAGCTTCTAATCAGCCAATCATGAATTTTCTTTTAAATTACCTCATTAGTACATTGCTTGAGTTGTAAAAACATTTATTTAAGAAAGAACATTACCATGAAGTGAGGTGACTTTAAATCACCATAGAAACAAAATAGAGAACTTTATTGTGAAGAAGGTTTAAAAAAAAAAATCATAAAATTCTGTGTGAATGGAAATTATTATTATTTGGGGCCTAGCCGCATCTCTACCGCTTGCTGTACAAAATCTTGCTTTTCCCGTGTGTGTTTTTACAGAAAACAGCAATATCAGAAGTACACATAGCCTATTAGAATTGTTTGTTTCATAAATTTATGCATTGCAGCCAGTTTATCGTACCTAAATTTACTTTGGCTCTGCAAAGGATTATTTTGGCAGAAGTTTTATTAGTGTGTCAAATTGTCTTTTAAGGATATTGGCCAGGATTACTGCCCAAGATGGTAAGTTATAATTTTTAAATCTTATTACTATACACTCCCACTCCCCTCCCCCAAGACAGTAGTACCATCAAATTTCCTGGTGCTACCATTCAAACACAAATTTGTTATAGAATTCCAGAAACAAATAAGATAATTTTAGGAGCAGAGTTACAATGAGGTAATGATCTGGTTGTATTTCTTGGTCCATAAAGTGCCTACAGTATTTAGCAACATAACTAAGTCTCAATTATCTATGATCTTGAGAACAGATATAATATATACTGCAAAATCTGTAACTAATTCAAAAGTATCACTATAAGCCGTTAGAGTCAGCCTTCTTTCTCATACTCACAGATGTGTTTTCTATTATCTAACCCTTTTCTTACTGATTCTCACCTTAGGCTGCACATTAGAATCATCTTGTGATGGTTGGGAGCTGTTAAAAATCCTGATGCACAGGGGCACTTGGGTGGTTCAGTCGATTAAGCGTTCAACTTTGGTTTAGGTCATGACCTCGAGATTCACAAATTTAAGCCCGTGCATCAGGCTTTGCACTGATAGCTCAGAGCCTGGAGACAGCTTCAGATTCTGTCTCCCTCTCTGTCTCTGTCCCTCCCCCACTTATGCTTGTGCACTCTCTCTGTATCTCTCTCAAAATAAAAACATAAATAAATATATATTTTTTTAAATCCTGATGCACAGGTCACACACCTGATTAATTAAATCATATGCTCTGGGAGTGAGATCCAGACATCCGTAGTTTTTTAAAGGTCTCCTGGACGATTCCAATATAAGCTCAAGGTCGAGAACTTCTTAATGGTAGGGATGCTGAAAATTGGTGAAGTGGAGAAAGAAGAAGAAAAGAACCTCTACTTACTAAATTAAAAAGTAAATGTCAGTGATTGTTCAAACTGCTTTACACCAATGATATGTAGGAACAGATTAGGCTATTTTTTTTTCAGATTACTTCAAAAATCATATCTTCAGTTCCATTTATTTATTTATTTTTAACATTTATTTATTTTTCAGAGACAGAGACAGAGCGTGAGCAGGGGAGGGGCAGAGAGAAAGGGAGACACAGAATCTGAAGCAGGCTCCAGGCTCTGAGCTGTCAGCATAGAGCCTGACATCGGACTTGAACTCACAAACTGGGAGATCATGACCTGAGCCAAAGTCGGATGCTTAACCAACTGAGCCACCCAGGCACCCTTCACTTCCATTTATTATGTGAGAGGTACATTTCTAGATTTTAGAAGTGTTCATCTATTTATTAAGATTGAAATATACCAGTAATATGTTTCCACTCTATCTCAATGTATAATAATTATTCCTAATTTGTGTCTTTTCCAAAGAAGCAGTTTTAAATACTTACCAAAAATACTTTACTAATTAAAAAACTATATAATATACATACATTGTATAGTCATGATGCAATGATGAAAATGAATATTTTTCAAATGGTAGTTGGAGTTAGCAGTGATGTCCTTAGGAAGTGGATTTTAGCCATTCTCAATTTAGGGAAAAAAAACAATAAATCTGTATTTTGTGCTGTTACTCCTTGAAGTTTAATTATTTTCATAAAGTATGTTTTCTCGAGTTATCTTAAAAGAATTATCCTACAAGGAGGATGAATCACAGCAGAGACAGAAAAATTCCCCCAACTTTAATGTAATGTCAGTAAGTTGCAAGCAGTGACTTATTTGCCTAGAAACAATATAATTAATATTGAAGGCAGTATAGTACAGTGATCAGATTCAAATAAACCAGGGTTCAAAACCCAGCTCTGCCCCTCCTGGCCATATTTCCTAGAACATATCATTCACCTAGTCCAGGACTCAATTTGCTCTCCTATAAAAGGGGCATATTTATATCTTCTGTGCAAGGTTGTTAGTCCTGGGAAATTAAATGGGGGAATGTTGACAGAGCCCATAGCATAATACCCAGTACATGGTAAACCCTGAATAAATGGTAGTTATTTTTCAATAATTCAAGCAGGTTTTTTGAAGGGCTGTTTTTCCCCTGAGTAATGCTAGTATGCTAGTTTTTAAATATATGCTATTTTTTTTTTTTAAGTACCCACCACAGACTTGACATTCATGAAGGTTACAGGAAATCTTTGCATATTCTTAAATTTAGATGTAGAGTGGCAGGGAGAGTGTGAGTTGCTGCATGGGTGCATTCCCAGCTCTGTGACTCGAGTGCATAACCCACCACGCTCATTCACGAACTGAGGTACTGGGTCTGTGACCAAACAGGAAACATGCAATATATGTCTCAGCAAAGCCAAAATCATTTCCCATCACAGACTATCTCAGTTACTACTGAAGAGTGGAATCAAGAATGTTAAATCATCATAGTATAGGATCTCCTGATTCTATATATATTGCATTTCATTGATTCTAATGTGCACGTTTTAACATCTCTGAAATCAAAATGTACCATCCAATCAATGATGTCTTAAATCACTCTCAGCCAGGAAGCACTTCTGATGTGGCTGGCATTGCCTGTGACTGCATGAGCTTGGCCATAGCTCTTCTTATTGTCGTGATGCATAATAAATACCCAAGGCCAAGTACATTTAAGAAAATTCTTTAAATAACTATCAAGTAAAAATTCTAAGTGATAAAAAATAGTGTCATAGTTTAACTGGCAGTACTGGCATAAAATAATAATGCATTTTAGAATCTAAACTTCAATTTGATATAATATTCTGTGTAATAATCTGTGGTGGTTTTTGTACAGCAATTTGCCAAATATGCTTCAAAGACCTTCACAACGTGCATATATCCAACAATTTCACTGCTTATAATTCATCCTAAATAAATAATCAAAATCAAACCACATGAATACTTCTCTCTCAGTTGCTGTTTAGGCCAAATTTGTTAATCTGATAGAAATAATGGCCCCCAAATCCCACACAAAAACAGAGGTCCATATCCTAATCTTTGGAACCTATGAATATTAAGGTCACATGACAAAGGAAAATTAAGGTTGTGGATGAATAAGGTAGCTAATCAGTGGATCTTAAAATAGGGAGAGTATCCTGGATTATCTAGGTGGGCCCAATGTAATCACAAGGATCATTAAAAGGGAAAGAGCGAGGCAGAAGAAAAGGGTCTGAAAAGGAAACATAAGGAAGGAAGAGGTTGGAATAACAAGACACGGTATGAGACTCAATCTGCTGTTAGTGACTTTGAGGATGGAGGAAAGAGGTACAAATCAAGGAATGCAGGAGGCCTCTGGAACCAGGCAAAGGCAAAGGCGAGGGGATGATTTCTCCCCCAGAGCCTGTAGAGGAGGATGATATCTAAGCATACCTTGATGTTAGCCCAACAAGATCCAGGTCAGACTTCTAGCCTATAGAACAAGAAGATAATAAATGTTTGTTGGTGTAAATCACTACATTTGTGGCAATTTATTATATCAGCAATAAGTAACTAATATGGTTGATAAGGTAGCAACATTTTTATGATTGATTATCCACATTAGGTAAATAGTTACTAGTCTTGTAAATTTAATAGACCAGTAAAAGTTCCAAAACTTGTTAGGGCCAATTCTCAGTGTTTAATTTTGCTGCCTTATTCTAAACTTAACTGCTTAGAATTATAACATGACATCAGCATATTGTCACATAGCCTTACAAAAGAATAATAAGATAAATATAACATATAGGAGCAAATATTTAAATGAATTTAATTTAGAAAAAACATTCTCTTCTTCACTTGATCCAAGGACCAATAAAAATATTCCATAGCAGCACTATTCTAAGGATCAAACATTTGCAAATCTCCGTATTAGCTGTGTTTTGTTGATTTCAGTGTGAAGGTCTTAGACTCCTCTAAACAGAGGGAGATTGGCATAACGACAAACAACAAAATCGCATTTGTGAGGGCTCCACTCTCATGACCTACTCACCTCTTGAAGGCCCTACTGCTATTAACACCAGACTGGGGGTCAGGATTTCAACATGTGAATTATAAAATATGTATGAAAATAACCCAGTTAAAAATGGGCAAAGGATGTGAATAGACATGTCTTAAAAGAAGACATACAAATGGCCAACAGGTACGTGAAAAGAAGCTCAACATAGCTAGTCATCAGGGAAATGCAAATCAAAACCACGATGAGATATTATCTCACACCTGTTAAAATGGCTACTCTCAAAAAGACAAAAGATAAAGTGTCCTGAGGTTGTGGAGAAAAGGGAAACTGTACCCCTTGGTGGGAATGTAAATTAGCACAGCCATTGTGGAAAACAACATGGAGGTTCCTCAAAAAATTAAAAGGAGAAGTATGTACCATGCGATTCAGCAATCCCACTTCAAGGTATATAGCCAAAATAAATCTGCATCTCAAAGAGGATAAAAGGGGAAAGAAAAACGTAAATTAAAGTCTGCCTCATCTTCAGCTCTCTCACAATCAGTGTCAATAGCTGAGAACATTGAATGACATTTTCATATTTAAAATACTGTAGTATTACAATAAAGAAATAATCTCCACATGTATTCAGGGTGGGAAATGATCACATTTCTTAGCAACACCAAGCATCTGGGGTCCCAGCTGCCTGAAAAATCCTAAGATTTTTAGTTCACATGGCAGAGGGCACGTGTTCAATTACCTGACCTTCTTTCTCAGTGCTTCCATAATCCTTTTTCTTTTTCCCCTATCTCTACCTCAAACACAGAAAAAAAATCCACATCTCCTTTGTGGTCATATAAAAACTACAGCAGTAACTGGAAAATATCAGAATACTGATAATTCTATAGCCCAAAATATCCCACTGATTTTCAGAAAGTTGCCACGGAACAATTTTTACTACTACTGTTACTAATAACCACCACTGCCACATGTAGTGATATTCATAGTATTAAGAATCATATTTGGAGTTGCTACCATTTTTAAATTGAGCACCTACAATGTGCTACAGACTTGGCCTGCATATTCTCATTTTTTTCTCACTATAAATGTACACCATCTCACTATAAATGTTCACCATTTCACAGTGAGACAAACCGAGATGAAAGATTTTAAGTAACTAACCTATGGTCACGTAGTAAGTGCCAAAGCCTACATTTGAAACCAGGCAGCCCTTAATATCCTATGCTTTTTAAGCATTAAACTTAACTGCCCATCAGTGTTCCGAACTTACAAAATGGAACATCTGAAAGCAAATTACATTAGTAAGAATTTTTGTGGTTGCTAATATTATAATGAAAATTCTTTGAAATTATTTTTTAAAAATGTTTAGTGTTTATATATTTTTGAGAGAGAGTGTGAGTGGGGGAAGGGCAGAGAGAGACAGAGACACAGATTTCAAAGCAGGCTCTAGGCTCTGAGTTGTCAGCACAAAGCCTGACACAGTGCTCAAACTCATGAGAGCTGTGAAATCATGATCTGAGCCGAAGTCAGATGCCTAACCAACTGAGCCCCCTGGAGCCCCTGAAATTATTTTTAAACCCTGTACTGATGTAAAAAGTAACATTCTCAGATTAAAATTAATCAGTGTAGATACTTTTAAAATCTACCTCAAAAAGCACTTTTTCTTATTTTTTTATGGCTTTCTTCCACAATTATTTTATTTTACTTTGTTTTGTTTTTAGTTTATTATTTTATCTTATTTTATTATTTTATTTTAATTTACTTTTTAAATTTACATTCAAGTTAGTTAGCATATAGTGCTATAGTGATTTCAGGAGTAGAGTCCAGTGATTCATCCCCTACATATAACACCCAGTGCTCATCTCAGTGAGTGTCCTCCTTAAAGCCCCTTGTCTGTTTAGCCCATCCCCTGACCCACAACTCCTCCAGCAACCCTCAGTTTGTTCTCTGTAAATTTAAGAGTCTCTTGTGTTTTGCCCCCTCCCTGTTTTTATATTGTTTTGCTTCCCTTCTCTTCTGTTCATCTGTTTTGTATCTTAAACTCCACATATGAGTGAAGTCTTGTGATATTTGTCTTTCTCTGACTGACCAATTTAGCTTAGCATAATACACTCTAGTTCCATCCATGTTGTTGCAAATGGCAAGGTTTCATTCTTTTTGATTGCCAAGTTATACTTCATTGCATATATATACTGCATCTTCTTTATCCATTCATCTGTCAACGGACATGTGGACTCCCTACTTTGGCTATTGTTGATAGTGAAAAAGCACTCTTCTTTAACTAATTGAAAGTTTGATAACCCTACACATTTTCTCTTGGGTTGTAATTGAGATCCATGGTTTTAACTAATGCCAATCCACTGGTGAAACCCAAGTCTTTAACCCTAAGACCAGTTTCTCTTCCTAGTTCCATTCTCTGCATACATTGCTTTGGAACTTTTCCAAGAAGATATTCTGTCATTATCTAAAAAATAAATGTCTAAAAATACAATTTCCACAACAACACTATTATATATAAATCCCCTCAGTGTCCCTTAGCATACTAGTTTTCCCCTTTATTCTTTTTACCACAATTTGTAATTCATATTTATTTGTTCATACGTTTTTCTCCATCACTAGAGTGATTTCTAGTTGAAACAAACAAAGGTCATTTAGTACAAGAGCAAATGAAATCTGTATCTCCTGTGTTCAGGGACTCGGCAAATATCAAGACCGTCCACATTCACATGGTCCAAGCCAGAAAATGTTAAGTCAACAAAGACTCGCTCTTCTTCATTTCCACTTTAGTGACAGTTCGGGTCTTTTATTTTCTCTTTGTATAACTTCTATAGCCTCTTTATTGGACTCCTTCCTACTGGCTTTATCTTCAAATGATTTTTCACACTCCTGTCAGAGTGGTCTTCCTAAAGCAGTATTTGTCAACATTGCAACCTATGCCTTCTAAGATGCTTTCTTCCTTTACCTTCTGTGAAGTTCCAGAGATCTTATCAAACTTTACTTTCTGCTGTTATATCACAAAATCAGGAGATATACTCATATGCTTTTAAAAAGCAAATCCTCCAAGATTTGGGCCTTGCTCTCCATAGCCTCTCTCATTTTGAGAAAGAATATTGTTGTTAATATAAGCTTACTTAAAAATTTTCAATGGCTCTACATCGTCTAGCATTGATTTTCAAGTCTGTGATTTTTATAACACTGGTAGTTTTGCTTAAGCTGGATCTCATTTTGTCATTTCATTTTCATAACTGAATAAGATATGTTTACATTTGTATTTTTACTTTCGTGATGATCTAGAGCAATTTAAACAAGCATAATGTGGATGATCTCAATGACTACCTTACTCAGTGTCCTTGTCTATTTTTATGTTTATGATAACATGCAAGAAGACTAGTATAACTATTTGTGTTGTGGGCTAAAGATGAAAAAAACACAATGAAGTATAACAGAGATTGCAAGTTGCCTACCAGTAATCTGTCAATAATCAGTTGTTCCTGTTTCTTCAGTAACAGAACCAAAAGGCAGCCTCTAAGAAAGGCTTTGTTTCCCACCATCCCCTGCAGCTAGGTGTGACCACAGGACATAATTGGAGGTGGCATGTGCAGCCACTGGAGAGCATCCTTAGTGAGAGAATGCACATCCTTTTCCTTCATTTTTCTCTATTCTGTGGTGTAGAATATATTCTCATGCCTGAACTCTTCTTGGATGATGAGATATTTAGGGCTCATTTAGGTCCATTTAGGGCCGGCAAAATGACGGTACAAAAGAAGCCTGGGTCTCTGATACTGTAGAGACTATACCAAACTGTATCACCTTCCCAAACATATACAAGAGAGTAATAAACATCTATCCATTTTAAATTAAGTATTTGGATTTTGATCACTTGTAAATGAACTTAATCCTATTGAGTACATAGATTCAATACTCAAAACATTCTTAAGTGAAGGTCAAATGACATCAAAATGGGTCATATAAATTAGAATTCATAGTAGTTCAAATAGGAAAAAGTGTGGGATAAATGAAGTCATTACATGATGCACAATCATATCAACATGCTGAACTCTGAAGATCTAGTCCTGCAACAGGAGGCAGAGTTATAGTCAATGAGGAAGCTCCAATTGAGCTCAATAAACAACTCCATCCCACAATTGAAATGAGTGTTATTAGATTTAAATTTTATTGGTTTCACAATTTCTTTTTACATTTATTTTCTTTATTTGAGAGAGAGAGAGAGAGAGAGAGAGAGAGAGAGACAGTGAGAGAGAATCCCAAGCAGGTTCTGTGCTGTCAGTGTGGAGCCCAATAAAGGGCTCAATCTTACAAACTGTGAGATCATGACCTGAGTCAAAATCAAGAGTCAAACACTTAACCGAGTGAGTCACCCAGGTGTCCCCACAATTTTTCTTTGAATTTCATTTGGAAATACTGGTGGCCAGTTCCAGTTTGCTTTTCCTATTAAAAACAGTCCCTATATTACACTAATTTTAGAAACATTGACCAGCTTACTATAATGTTTAATTCTGTTTCCAGAATCTGATTAAAGGGGTCTCTGGGGGAATGTGGGAAGCTATAACTTTAATAAGTGTTCCAGGTGATCCTAATGTAGCTAGTCTTCTGGGAACAAACGGGTTTATCTGAATCCTTAAATTGTTTCACAAATCTTTTTAATTTCTGCCCCTGCCAACTTTTCCAGCTTCTTTTCTCATGGTCACACCTTTTTCCTCACAGCTACAATAAACAACTTGAAGTGCCTTTAAAATTGCAAACTCTGTTTCTACTGTTCTGTGACATACATCTTCCTTCTGCTTGAAATACTTCCTTCATGCTTTCCTTTCATTGACTAAATCCCATTTATCACTCAAAATCAGTCATGACTTCTTAAAGGAAGCTTTCTTTTATCACCCTAATGCCCCTCCTCAATGCACCAGCATCCAGGGCCAACTGTTATTTCTGTCAATCACCACCCTCTGTTATCACTGTTATTTGTTGTCTACCCTGTTAGACCTTAAGTTTCTGGAGGGCAGGATTAGTAATATTCCATTTGGTATCTGGATTGCCTAATACAAGTCCTGGTCATAACAGGGACTCAACAGATGTTTTCTACCTGAATTAATGATAAAGGGAATGAATGAAGGAATGAACAAGCCATATAACATATTCCAAACATATGGAGGTTCTGGACATTTTAAGATTTCACCAAGATCTTTGATATAAATTTACCCTCATCACACAAAACACAATAGGACATTATAGTCCTCTAAGGTTAATTATGGAAATCACTGAAAATCAGACTATATAATGATGTACTTATCCACAGAAGACCAAATTTAATATAGTTAGCAGCCCATTCCCAACACCCAAAACTTGACTAGGCAAATTTCAAGACAGAATGAAAACTGATGTACTACATAGCACACAATGTTATGTTGTATTAGTTATTACTGTTATGTAACAAATTATCCTAAAACTCAGTGGCTGGAAACAGCAAACATTTTATCACTTCAAGCAGTTTCTGCGGATCAGGAATCTGAGTAGCTTAGATGGATGGTTCTGGATCAAGGTCGCTCCTAAGGTTGCAAGCTAGCTGTCAGCCAGGAAAGTAGACTCCTCTTGAAGGAGTATCCACTTCCAAGCTCACTCATGTGGCTCTCGGTAGGGGGTCAGAAGATTTACTTCCAAGATCACTCTCATGCACCTTCTCACAAAACAGCCTCACATTATGGCAGCTGGCTTTCCCAAGGTCATTCAAAAGAGAGCAAGATTCAAGGGAGAATGAGAGAGTGAGCAAGAGAATCCAAGACAGGAGCCAGTCTTTTTATAATCTAATATCAAAAGGGGTATGACATTACTTTTGTCATACTATATTTGTTAGCAGTGAGTCACTAAGTCCAGTGCATATTCAAAGGGAGGTGATAGAGTGTGGATATCAGGAGGTGGGGATCATTGGGGGCCATCTTACAGGCTGCCAACCAATACATATTCTCTATATTTCAGATATTTTAAACAGAACAAAATAGCAGCATATTTAAAATGCACAAAATTACAGTGGTGAAAATACATAGCAAAGAAGAAAGCCCTTAAAATAATGTTCAAACTATTTTTCCAGTTTTATTGATATACAACTGATCTATAACATTGTATATGTTTAAGGTATACAACATGATGATTTGCTATATGTATACATGCAAAATGATCACCATAGTAGGATTAGTTAACAACCATCACCTCACATAGTTATATTTTTTTCCCCTTGTGATGAAGTCAATTCTTTTCACAATTTTCAAATATGCAGTATATTTAACTATAGTCATCAAGCTGTGCATTATGTCCCCAGAACTCATTCATCTTATCACTGGAAGCTTGTACCTTTTGGCCACCTTCACCTAATTCCCCCACCTGCCACCCTACCTCTGGCAACCACACAAATGTTCTCTGGTTTTTAGGAGTTTGGTTTTTATTTTAGATTCCACATAGAAGGGAGACAAGTATTTGTCTCCTTAAACTCAATGCTTAAAATGGATGTATATTATGTAGAGGTGGCTTTTGAGACAATATACTATGGGCACAATCTATCTAACAGGGGGCACCTGGGTGACTCAGTTGATTGAGCATCTGACTTTGACTCCGGTCATGATCTCAGGTTCGTGAGTCCAAGCCCTGCATCGGGCTCTGTGCTGACAGCTCTGAGCTTGGAGGCTGCTCTGGATTCTGTGTTTCCCTCTCGTCCTGCCCTTCTCCCTCCAGTTCTCTCTCTCTCTCTCTCTCTCTCTCTCTCTCCCTCTCTCTCTCTCTGTCAAAAATAAATAAACATTAAAAAAAGTTTAACAGTTATGATTTATGCCTATTTTGAAATTAGAGTCAGGTTAATGCCTTAGTTCCCAACATAAACCAAAAGTTCCTTACCATCAAAATATAACAAGCGAAACCAATCATTTGCTATGGATATTGTATTTAACTATTACCATTAGCATCATCTGACTTCATCTCTTAACTGAAGGGGAAATAATGTTCTTTTAATTATCAGGTTAACCTTATTCCACTTACAACACTCACATATGTCTCTAGGTGGTTCGGTGTGATTCCTTAAAATAAACTAGCAGTTAAGGTAATATTATCATGAAATAGTAATTTCTTTCTATTTCTGATGGGCTTTAAAAAAGAAATAGGTAAGAACACAAGACTTTGAATTTCATGTGCCTTGAAAAAGCAGCAATAAACAAATGCCTGTGTCTGAATCATACCAAAAATTTCCAGTCATGATTAAAAGCAATTGTATGTTATTGGCTCCATGCTCTTTATCCGTATTTAATAGAACTAGACTTACAACATGAAAAGCACATACCCATTCTTCAATATTCTTCCTTAAATAATGGTTTTGAAATTGAATACACTTTAATATATGTACCTCTCAGGCCTATGTTTTCTTACCCTTCTTGAGAGAGATCTAGTTTTAGTTCTCCAAAGCCCTGGGGGACCTTTGGAAAAGAAGTGTTGTAATTGTCCCAGAGAATGCTGAAGGTGAATACTGAGAGTAAGCATTGGAGCACCTGGCCCAGAGTCAAGTTAGCATCACGGTCGCTACTACCTGGAAATCAGCTAGATCACCTTTCACAAGAGGTCAGTCAGGGGCTCCTATTTCAGGTAAACAAGTAGGGTTTGGTTGACTACTTTCAGGGATTCAAAAAAGTAGAGAAAGATCGTGAAGGACACAATTTGGTTGGAGAGACGAGACAAAGCCATAACAAAATGGCAATATGGAGTATCATATAATAGATAATGAACAGCATTGCAATTAGACACCACACTAACTTTTTATCCATTTATTTTACTTCATCATGTCCCCTAAATTATGTAAGGTAGCTTACAAGAGTTGCATGAATATGACATTAAAAAAATAATTATATGAGGCTTCAGAAGAGAAGGGGGTTCCCATAGGTCGGCTTTATAAGGAAAAACTGATACAGATAAGCAGAGAGAGAGATTATTTTAGTCAGGAAATAAGGAAAACAAGAAAGATGGTATTCCTCTTGTATGTCTGAGGACAACAGTTCAATTTATCTCAAATGAAAAATTTCAAGTTAAAAGTTGGTGCTAGTTTGCTGGGATTGCTGTAACAAAGCATCACCAACTGAATGGCTTAAACAACAGAAATTTATTGCCTCACGTGGAGTTCAGAAGTCTGACATGCTCCCTCTGGACATGATAGCAAATGATTTATTCTAGGACTGTCTCATAGCTTCTGGTAGTTCCTTGATTTGTTCTTGCCGTGTGCATATGTCTGGGCCCAAATTTCGCCTTTTATAAGGACAACAGTCATACTGGATGAGGACCCCACCCTGCTCCAGAATGACCTTATCTGAACTATTACACTTGCAATGATCCCGTGTCCCCTATTACCAAATAAGGTCACATTCTAAGATACTAGGGGTAGAGACTTCAGCATATGAGTTTTGATGGGGACACAATTCAGCCTACACCAAAGCCTAAGAATCTCCCTGAGTTCATAGGCAGTGGTGAGTTACTAAGTGATTTTTTTTTCCAGTTTTCTTTGTGTTAGGAAACTGATGTGTTCCAGCAGATCTTTTTGAAAGATATATCTAGTTCTAGTGGGAGAGAATAATTGAAGAGGCTGTAACCCGGAGGCAGAGAGGCAAATTTTATCCTGTTTGATGTCTACAATGTAGTACATAGCCTACAAAGGGCTGGATGATCTGGCCACCCTACCTTGGCAGCCTCAGGGCAAACCATTCTCCTCCTCTCTTTGCCCTCCATCCAACTTGGCTTTGTCCCAGTATTCTGCATGCCCCAAGTCCTTTCCTCCTCAGTTTTCTTGAACACCTCGTTCGGTTCGTTACGCCTAGATTACTCTCTCCTTGCTTCACTTAGTTAATGCCTCCACTTCAGAGCTCAAAAAAAAAAAGACACTTCCTCCAGCCATCTTCCACCTGAGCTCTGCAGACTAGATATGTTCTCTCTAGTTACTTGCTCTTAAAATTGTCAGACTTTCTTCCATCAAGCATTACCACAGTTGTAGTTGTAGGATTAATTCTGTAATTTGTCATTTACTGTCTATCCACCCTGCTAGACTAGACATTCCATGTGGGTAGGAACAGCCTCTGTCCCAGTATCATAGCCTTGTGCACAGTAGGCACTAAATACATATTTGTCGCAGGAAAGAGGTAATGAAAACCTGTGCTAGGGTGGGAGCCATGGGAATAAAAAAGGACAGAGAACAGGTTCAGTGGTAACTGGATATGGTAGGCAAGAAAGGAGAAGTCAAAGATTGCTCAAAGGTTTCAAGTGTGAGAGAAGAACGGTGCCAGTAATAGAAATGATGCTAGTGGGTGGTAGCCTGGGAGTCCCATTTTTGGCACTTTTTTTTAATGTTTATTTTTGAGAGAGAGAGAGAGAGTGAGCATGAGCAGAGGAGGGGCAGAGAAAGAGGGGAACAGAGAAAGAGGGGTTCTGTGTTGACAGCTCATAGCCCAATGTGGGCCTTGAACTCATGAACTGTGAGATCATGACCTGAGCCGAAGTCTGACACTCAAGTAACTGAGCCACCCAGGTGCCCCTTTGGCACCTTTAATGTAAGGTGGATGATGAGACGCAAGTAGAAACACCAATTAGTCAAAAAAAGGAAGGTAGACAGATACTTGAGGTTAATGTGTGCGTCTCAGGCAGATTCCAGGAAGCACTTGATAATCACTCTTGAAGGACAAGATGTTCCATCTTATTTGATCTGCATTTTCAATACTGTATCTTCATATGTGTATAAGTATTTTTTTATTATTAAAATGTTCTTTAATGTAGATAATTTGGGCAATTAAGAAAAATATAGGGGTGCCTGGGTGGCTCAGTTGGTTAAGTACCCAACTCTTGGTTTTGGCTCAGGTCATGATCTCACGGTTTTGTGGGTTCCAGCCTGCGTTGGGCTCCGCACTGATGGTGAGGAGCCTCCTTGGGATTCCCTCTATCCCTCTCTCTCTGCCCCTCCCCCACTTGCACCATCTCTGTCTCTCTCAAAATAAATAGATACACTAAAAAAAAAAAAGAAAAATATAAAAAAGACCTTGTAAGCTAGGTACACCTGAGTAGAAAATTGGCTTGCTTACAAAAAAAAATACATAAATTGGTGTAACACTCATGGATGGTCATTTGAAAATGTGATATAAATCATTTAAAAATAACTGTATACTGTATCGTCTCTATGTTTAGGAATTTAATAAAAATAATTAATCAGCTATGTGTATAAGGTTTGCACTCACTTTACCTAGATATGACATGGTTGAATTTTCTTTCAGGAAAACATTTTTCTATGTTGGGTCTTACTGTATGAATAGTTTTAAAAACTCAGGGTCATGCAATACATACTATTTCAAACTTTACCTTTCCCCCCTATCTTTGGTCATAATCACATATATTAGGTTATGTCATAATAGCCTAATAATTAGAGGTTTTTTTCATATTTCTTTTATAAACATACTATGATAAACATCTGTATACAAATCTACTTTACCCAAAGATGATCAGCTGTGAGCACAAAGTAGAAGTGCTGTGTTTTTTAAAGACTCTTGATGCATCGTCAAATGATCTTCCAAAAAGTTGAACCAACTTATACTCACACTAGCAGGATAGGACATTTTACAGTGATAACAAATTCTGGCCAAGTTTACAGTTATCTCTGATCAGACCTAGATGACTCACTGGGTCCATTCAATGTCAAATAGTCATTGTCTGGGCTTGAGAAGGAAAAGAAGGAAAGGAGATCACCACCACACATTGGTCATTAGTGACATAAATTTAGGGTAAATGGACTTCAAGCAATGTGATATATATTTCAGTCTACTTACTTCAGTTGCTTTGAATTGAACATAGGTATAGCTTGAATATAGAACCAACATCTATCTTGGAAATGCCACTTGTTTGCCCTCCAGTTTTATTTCTCAGAGAAATGTTCAGTTTTTGATTGAGGCATTATAGCACTATATGTGCTATAGGTGAGTATCAGGGTCTTAACTGTGTATGTTGGTCTCTACTGGATTCCCCTCTACTCTCTGCTGCATTTAAAGGAGAGGATCCAGCAGTATTAACAGTTACCAAAAGGAAACTATTCTGAAAACATTTTTCTTCCCAAACTGGGATTCAGACTAAATAAGCGATGCTCAAACGTTTTATGCAAGGGTTATTCTCCAATGAACTCTTACACATTATTCCATCATAGATGTTTTTAAACTGGGAGCATAACTTATTGAATTGCATTTGCTGCACTAGAAACCATGAAAAGCCTCTTTGCAGAGACAAATGAGAATCCCATTTTCTAGAATAGAGATACATAATGTTGGGCAATTTGGGAAAAAAAATCTGCCACTCTTATAAAAATTCCATTCTGAAATGGAGAAAAAAATTAAGTCAAACAAAAATAGAGAAAGACAGAATGGAAACTGAAGATCACCTTAGAAAATCAGCAGAATCAAAGAACAAAATAAAACTAACTTAAAGGGGCAAGTAACTCTGAAATTAAAATGTTTTTTAAGTTGAAAATTCCTTTACATTTTACTGCCTCAACTAAGATAATTTTACAATTTTTAAATTATGCCCTTTCTCTCTCCTCAAACACTACAAAATTAATCTTCCATTCATGAAAAGCTTTTATATGAACATCAATGAGGAGTGTTTTTTCTGCATGGATGAAGAAATTTGGCTTAAAAATTTGATTAGTTATACATGTTTGGAAACAGCTTATGTGTAATACAATGGTTTCCACTTAAACATGAGGTTGTGATTACATACATCCCTGCAGATGTGAACTTTAAAAATAACAACATTTACTGAATGACACAATACATTATTTAAAAACCCGTAGCACACTGAACTGTACTTTGCTATTTTAAGACTTTTTTGTAAACATTAAGAATTCATTGGTAGAGCCAATTCTATCCGAGTTTTGATGAAGGTTTTAGATGAGTGTAGTATATTTTTATCCAACCAATACTTATTTTCTCCTTCATCCTAACTAATGAATTCTCATTTTGTTCAAGGCAACAAAGTGCATCACTAAAAATATGACTTCCTGATGCTGCCATGGCATGTAGGGTAGATAACGTGACACTTCTGGCCAAAGGCAGACAAGTGTCTGCTGTGCACCTAATCTCCTGAGATAGGTACTACTCCTTCACCTTTCCATCTCATTCTTTCCTGAAACAGATGTGAAGTGTGGTGGGGTAAGAATCATCTTGCAACAATGAGGCAACAAGCATGATGAGAATGGCTAAGGATAGAGGAACATGAAGATGGAAAGAGACTGGGTCCCTGATGATGTCACTATGCATCATTATATCCAAGCCTTGGAATGCTCATATCTACTCTGGTTTAGTGGGTTTTTTTGTTTTTGTTGTTTTTTTTAATGACATGAAAAACATTTCTGTTAAGCCCCGGTGGTAGAGTTTTCTCTTATTTGTAGCTCTGCACATTCCTAACTCATGCAGTGACCAGTTCTTTTACAGTTCTTTGTTTTTTTTTCTGTTTAGGTGAGCAGTACCAAGTATACTTATGAGAGAGAGAGACAGAGAGAGAAAGAGAGAGGCATTTTAATTAAAATAGAAAACAATTCTATATGCAATTTGTAAATAGCCACTACCCCAAGCCTTCCAAATGCCAGACACTTGCCCTAATAATCTTGGTTATTTCCCTGAGGGCTATTGGATTCTCTATCGTCCCCCATGGATCCCAGCTCAATGTCAGGCACAGCAAACGGCCTGCAGAACCTTGCTCCACTGGGCCCTGCATCCTTCAATATAGGTCTTCCTTCTGCCTTAAGGTTGTTAAATATTTTTAATGTCATCTTAGATAAAACATGATTTATTTATAAGAACAGCATCAATGATATTTTACATACCTTAAATAATATATGCTGTATTCAATTTCCACTTACTGTTCTTATAGAAAACTTTCAAAATCTCCCTCTTTTAGTTTTAACCACATATCCATACATTTATTTTCTTTTATGGTAGATAACCTGGATAACAAGCTTTTGTTCACTTCTAGACCTACCAATGCTTTTTTGATTTTCTGTGCCTATCGTTATTTAATCTTATGCTCCAGGCACCTGCATCATTGTCAGGCCTCCTCATCTGCTTTGTCTTACCACCTTATTGCCTTAACTAAGGGACGCAGAACAACTTGGATATTTGTACTGGAAAAAACTGTGAGTCATCTGTATTTAATATATTCATCATCATAGAGCAGGTATTTCTTACTTTCTTTCCAAATACTCAGTTTTATAAGGTCTCAGCTCTTTCTATGATCACCTCAAGCCAAAGAACATGTATTTGGCTTCCTTCCTTTCTCCTTACAGATGTCACAAGGAGGCAATCTTAAAATCTGCATTTATTTTTCCTCCTCTTCTCTTTAAACTTTATATTCCATTATGGAAAGGGAAGCCCATTTTTACTTCTCCAACTCTATTTGTGTCTAGTCTCTATTTTCCTTTCCCCAATTTTACTTTATGTAATTAGATGCAAAGGGAGGGGCTCACCATTGTCTTACATTAGAATTGAAATCCTCACAGTCATTGAAAGTCTATACAAAGGGAATTTCATGGTTGGACAGGGTTAGGAAGAGATCACTAAACTCAGTAAGTTGCTTGCTCTGTTAGGTAATATATTTTTAGAATTATTTTAAATTATAATATATATGTATTAAAGGATAGATTTTAAAAAATCTTTAAATGTTAATTTACTATTGAGAGAGAGAGAGAGAGAGAGAGAGAGAGAGCATGAGCAGGGGAGGGGCAGAGAGAGGGGGAGACACAGAATCCGAAGCAGGCTCCAGGCTCTGAGCTGTCAGCACAGAGCCCGACGCGGGGCTCAAACCCACAAATGGCAAGATCATGACCTGAGCTGAAGTTGGTTGCTCAACCAACTGAGCCACCCAGACTCCCCAAAAGGATAGATTTTTAAAGGATAAAATCATGTCTCTCATACAAACAAACATGAACACATGTCAAAGATTTTATGTAGTTTAAAAGACAACTTATAGTCAGATGAGAAATGCTGAAATGAATATATATATATAAATAAAACACAGGCTAAAAGAAGTCAATGTCTAGAGAGCAATAATCAATATAGCATTTTACCAGACAATTTGCATTTCTATGGAAAAGAATTATTGCCTTATTATTCATTTTCTACAATTTCTATCTCTACAAAAGTGTAAAATAGTCCAGTAAAGACAAGCAAAGGTGATCACCAGATGTATAAACTAGCAAGGATACCCCATAATTTTAGTCCTTCAGTTTTCCTTACATAGGTAACCTGGTGAGACATAGCCAAAAGGTTGTGCTCTTTCTCAACCTCCATCCTTGGGAACAAGCTTTTTAGACTTTCCTAGGAGCAGATAAAAATAAGGGTGAGGGAGGGCAGTTTTAAAGGATAAGACTAGGAAACTGAGTAAGAGTGAGACAAATTGTCCTTCTTGCCCAATTAGGGGTAAGTGTTCAAAGCTTGGGCCATAGTTTATGGTTCAAAACCACAGTTTATGGTTCAAATCGCATTTTGGGGCACTTACCTATATGTCACCTCCTAGGCAAGTTACTTCGTCTTTTGACTATTTTATCTGGATAATGGGATATTTAGTAATTCCTTATTGATAAGTTTATTGAAGGAACCAAGTGAGATGACCTAAGTGAAATGTTTAACATAATAACTGGCATGGCAAAGTGCCCAGTGTTAGTTGTCATTGTTAATATTTTTGTCAACATTATAATTTTCTCTTAAGTGAAATGAGTATGTCCAAGTTAAACTAGCTCAGAAATATATAGCATCAAATTATTTTTTAAAAGTTTTATTAATGCATAATTAGTATATAATAAACTGGATATAAAGTTTACAATTTAAGTTTGATATATAAGTACTAGAAACCATCACCATAATGAACATGTCCATCACCAGGAAAAGTTCCTTCATAACTCTGTAATTTCTACCTTCTACTGTACTCTGTTTCCCATCTCCATCTCCAGACAACAACTGATCCAATTTTTGTCACTATACATTAGTTTGCATTTTCCTTATTTTATTTTATTTTGAGAGAGAGAGAGGGAGAAAACGTATGAACAGGGGAGGGGCAGAGAGAGAGAGAGAGGGAGAGAGATAATCCCAAAGACAAGACTATCAGAAAAGCCACTTCACCAACCCACTAACTCACGAAGCAATAAATTGTTCTTATTTCAAACCAGTAAATTGTGAAGTAATTCTTTAGACAAGTACAGCACAGAGTCCACAACAGGGCTCAGTCTCACAACCGTGAGATCATAACCTGAGCAGAAATCAAGAGTCAGACGCTCAATTGACTGAACCACCCAAGTGCCACTAGTTTGCATTTTCTAGAATGTTTATAAAAGGAAACATATGGTATGTATTCTTTTTTTGTCTGGCTTCTTTCACTCAGCTAATTCTTTTGAGATTCATTCATTCTATACTCTATTAATAGCTCATTCTTTTCAATTGTCAAGTCAAATTCCATTGTATATATATATATCACAATTTATTTACCCATTCAGGTGTTGACAGAATTTGGATTTTTGGTCATTACAAATAAAACTGTCATAAACATTCATGTACAGGTGTCTATATGGATGAATGCATTAGTTGGGTAAATACCCAAGAGTGGAATGGCTAAATCATATGTAGGTACCTAAGTGTTAACTTTTTAAGAAACTGCTAGGCTATTTTCCAAATTGGTTGTATGATTTTTCATTCCTGCCAATGTGTATGAAAAGTCCTCTTGCTGTACCTCCTTGTCAACACTTGGTATTGATCAGACTTATAATTTTAGCGATTCTAATAATCACATGGTTAACACCTCATTGTGGTTTTAATGTATACTTCCTTAATGGTTAATAATTGAACATCTTGTCCTGTGCTTGTCATGTACTTCTGAGTTTAATATGAGGTGCTTTGCTAAAACTACTGTGGGACTTTGGTCAGTTGGGTAATAAATTCATGTGTAATACACTTCATCTTATTGAAACCCATACCCATAACAGATGAAATGTAAAATCCGTAGACAGAATCCACAACATGTAAACATCTACATGGCTCATAAACCAATAGAAATATGAATAAGTGGGACTGAAGTTGAAGGCCTGCCAGATGATGACTCTGGAAACAGAAGTGGGGAAAGGATGGCTCCCACTGGTAATGAAGATTAAAAATCCTCCATAGGAGACAGGGGACCTGGGCTGACTCATAGCTTAAAGCCAGTGGCTGGAGTGGAAACTTTCTTACTCACCCCTATGAAAGGAAGCTGAAATAGGAAGGACCCCATATTTTTACCCTCCACCTTCTTGCTGCTGACCCTCTGTCTGGGGCTCACAGGAAGGTGTAGCTAAGCAAGCAGGAAGCAAGGAGACTTGTGACTGGAAATTGAGTCAAGCTGTCCTCTGGCCCTGGGCCTAAATCCATTATAAACCCATAGGTCGTAATAGCGTGAGATCCCAAAACACATTATAAGACTCAATTCTGGACCAGAGGTCTGAAAGAGTGGGAGAAAAAGTAAAAGTAGGATAGGTGGAAGAGAGAGACTGAGGACTGAAACAACAAATCACAACAAAATCTAACCCTCAAAATGAACCTCATGAGAAAAGTAAGGATAAGAATAAGACAGCCAACAAAGTTAAGCAGAACATACATTCACCCAAAATGAAATCAGTTCCATGGCACAAGATGACAAAGATCTTAAATAAGTTTGTTCTTTCAAAGAAAGAAATAAAAAATTACATTCATTACAAAACAAGATTTTATGATACAAAATAGGCATAAAAAGAGAATATATGGATATGATAAAAGAGTCACAAATATTAGAAATGAAAAACTATACTTGCAATACAAAATGTAGATGATGAATAAATTCTAGCCAGGTATGGGAAACTGTGAAGAATGGCCATTCATTTTTTTTTTTTTTTGTAGCTCCCGCCATCAAAAAGAGGAGTTTACTTCTCTGTGACTTGTTTTAGCCCATGGATCACTAGCAAAATTGATGCAAGTTGAGACCTGGAAAGTATTGGGTCTTACATACTCATACTGGGAACACTAAAGCCACCAAGGAAGAAGCCTTGGTTCAGCCACCTCAGCTGTCCCACAGCTCAGTGAAGCCAAGACTCTAGCTCACCTGCCAGGTAGCTATAGTGCATGAGGGGGTCCAGACAAGACTATCAGAAAAGCCACTTCACCAACCCACTAACTCACGAAGCAATAAATTGTTCTTGTTTCAAACCAGTAAATTGTGAAGTAATTCTTTAGACAATAGATAATTGACACACTGGCATAGGAAAAGACAGAATTAGGGAATGAGAAGATAGCCTGCCGAATTCACCCAAAACACAGCACAGAGGGACAAAAGAGATTAAAATATGAAAAGGCAAGGAAGAGATGAAGAGGACAGATTTGAAGATTCTAACTCCTTCTAACAAGAGTCTTAGGGGAAGAGAATGGAGGGACTGGCAGAGAGGTAACACTGGAAGCAATGATAACTTGGAATTTTCTGGAACTGAAAACACTCATGAGTCTGTAGCTCCAAAACTACTAAGGTATATTTTATGGAGTTAATAATTTAAACATAAATTAAAACTTACCATTCTTATAAGCTGTTTCCCTATCAACTTGAAGAAAATGTGAATCCTGCTCAAGTTAAACTAAAAAGGGGCAGTTTCTCATTTTAAAATCCAAGCTTTTTTAAATTCAACAAGTGGCCAGGATGATGGTGGGGAAGGCCTCCTTGGAGCATGTGCGGGCATCCTGAACATGTTTGGTTTTTTGTCAAGCTTCTTTCCCACAAGCCATGCGGTTTCCATTGTCTCTATGTGAAAAATCCTCAATTCTAGCCCCACCAGTGAAGGGAGAAGGTATGAACCAAGATACTCCACAAACAGTTTTGTCACTCCCAGGAGTTAGACACTTCAAATAAAGTCATTATAAAAATGCCATGCATTTTTGTATTTGTATTTGTATTATTGTATTGTACTCACACAGCATATATTTCTTTCATTTCTAGGGATTTGGGAAAGGAAGCTGAAGCACACACATGCGCTCTGTCCACCGTTTTGATTTCATCTTTCTTGTGTGTTCTTATTCTGCTTAAGTTATCCATTTTTCAAAACTGCAACAGATAAAAAAGCAGCAAACTTGATGTCAGGAAAAAAGGCTGCCAGAGATAGATTTATTAGCAGCATTGAAGAATGACAGACTGGAGTCTGATAGTAAGGAAGAAAACCAGAAAACTTTAAAAAGGAGACGCTACTAAAACCACACATTAAGAGCATGCTAATGTAGGGGGGCACCCGGGTGGCTCAGTCGGTTAACCATCTGACTTTGGCTCAGGTCATGACCTCACCATTCGTGATTTGGAGCCACACATCAAGCTCTGTGCTGACAGCTCAGAGCCTGGAGCCTGGTTCGGATTCTGTGTGTGTGTCTCTCTCTCTCTGCCACTCCCCTGTTCATGCTCTGTCTCTCTCTGTCTCTCTCTCCAAAATAAATAAACATTTAAAAAAACTACAAAAAAAAAAAAAAGAACATGCTAATGTAGGGATATATATATGCTTCAGAAGAGTCTGAGGGACTCCACGTGAGTTGAGTATACAGCAGTAGTTCTGTGGGTCATTAAGACATTAATTATTATTTTTTGGCATTCTCTGTTAAGGCAGGAAAGTGGCAAATATACCCATATATTTGTAAAAAGACTTCTATCAAAACAAAACTTTTAGTGCTTAAAGGAATGAACACTCATGTGTAAAATTTATTCCATAAGGACCTGAGAGATTTTACTCCATTAGCTAAAATCTGACAGTTCAGAAATTTATCAATATTTTTTGGGTTTTTTTCACTTTGTCATGCTCATGTTTTCATAAAAAACACTCTAGAGTCCCATGCTGATAAAAATATAATGTTTCTCTTTGCTTGATATGGTATGTAATGTTTTCAATTTTATCCAAGGGAAATTTCTCTTCTCTGTGTAATTCAAAATAGCTTTATTTTTCAAAAGGGAACTGTGTGTCATGTTAGGTTCTTTGTATTTAATGCACTGACTACTGATTGTTCTGAGTCACAAGAAGATCAGGACCTAGTTATTTTTGCTACTAGAAAATTGAGTACAGCCTTCTCCAAGTATGCTCTTTTAGACATTTTTTGAGTTATGTTAAAAAGCGTTCTGGGCAAAGACTCATTTATCAGATTAGGAAAATAAAAAGAAGAAACAAAAGCCCAGGGATCCCAAGTTAGTTACCTACCCAGGTTAACTAATTTAGTTGTCATTTGGTACTACCCTTCTTTTAAAGCAGGGATGAAGCTCCTGTACAAAACTCTGATGACTGACATCCAGTCTCTGCTTCAATGCTTCCGGTTACAAGGGGTTCCGAACTTTACAAGGCACCCTATTTTACCTCTAGACAGCTCTCATTGTTAGAACACTATGTTGCTTATACTGAAGCAAATGTGCCTCCCTGTAACTTAGACCATTGAATTCAAAATCGTTCTTTTTGTTTCTACATGTGAGTCCTTAACCTCCATGAAGACAATGGTCATGCTTCCCCTTCTGTTTTCATTTGTCTAAAATAATTTTCCCTAATTTCTTACATAGCCATCTTTTCATAAATGAATGAAATGCAAGCCTTCTTCTTCCCTCTCTCTATTCATCCCTCCTTCACTTCCACTTTTTCTTCCTTTTTTCCTAATTCAGTCCAAAAGCCATGAGTTGCAGCTAAGTCGGGTAGAGGTGTACGTGGTGGGGAGAAAGGTGATGATAGAACATAGGGTATTGGAGCCTAAATGAGATGAGGACACTAGGGCTTGACTGCAGATATACAGTCAAATGATCTCACCAGGTACTCCCTCCATCTCTTGGCTTCCACAAAGGAGCAATGTAACCACTCTAGCTCTAGACTTATTCATACAAAAGTCTGGGGTTTGACTCTCTCAATCCTAATGCTGATTCAATGTCTGTGGCTGGCTGGCAATACAATGATTGCTTGAGATTAGGTCATATGCCAACTTCTTTGTTGAACTTGGGTTTGAGTTAATTCTACCCAGTCATTGAAAGAGGATAAGAGAGGGACAATTGCAAAGTCTAGGTCTTGTTATTAGGAAAAGGAGAAATAGATACTGGGTAAACTAAAACATGTCCACTCTGGTATAACACTTAATATTTTGAGTAATAATATCTAGACTTAAATTTTTTTTTTCATTTTTATTTATTTGAGAGAGAGAGAGAGAGAGGGAGCACTTCAGCAGGGAAGAGGGGCAGAGGAGAAAGAATGCCAAGCAGGTTCAACACTCAGTGTGGAGCTTGACATGGGGCTTGATCTCATGAACCATGAGATCCTGACCTGAGCTGAAATCAAGAGTCGGACTCTCAAATGACTGAGCCACCCAGGGGCCCCCTAGATGTTTTTTCATACATGTATGTTTCTTACAATGGGATCATTCTCTGGCAATTCTATTTTTGTGACTTGTTTTTATTTTACTTAGAACCAATAATAAAAATATTTTCATGTTAATGAATATTCCTTTAGAAAATCATTTTGATGGCTATAAAATACCAATTTTATGTAACATTCCTTTACGTTTGAACAAGTAAGTTCTTTGCCTATTTTTCTTTGCTAAATAACACTGTGAAGATTCTTGGCTTTTTATTTTTTATTTTTTTTTAATTTTTTTTAACGTTTATTTATTTTTGAGACAGAGAGAGACAGAGCATGAACGGGGGAGGGGCAGAGAGAGAGGGAGACACAGAACTGGAAGCAGGCTCCAGGCTCTGAGCCATCAGCCCAGAGCCCGACGTGGGGCTCAAACTCACGGACTGTGAGATCGTGACCTGAGCTGAAGTCGGACGCTTAACCGACTGAGCCACCCAGGCGCCCCGATTCTTGGCTTTTTAAAAAATAATTAGTTTATTTAAAGTAGGTTCCATGCCCAGTGAGGTCTTGAATTCACGACCTTAAGATCAAAAGTCACAGCCAGGCACCCCCAACACAGTGAAGACTCTTTGCACACAATCCTTTGTGTACTTATCCAGGTATTTTTTCAGGATAAATCCTTACTGCTAAGCCCATCAGATCAAAGAATATGTTAATTTTCAAATTTTCAACCAATTGTAGGTACCATTCTTCATTTGGCATTTGAGAAACACTCTGCACTATCTGTTGTCTATTATCTTGCCTACATACTCCAGTTTGTCAATGCCTCTCTGTATCAGTGTCACAAAGAAGCATAAAACTCCTAATATACATACAGATATTAGGGCGAATACTTCCTTTTTATGAAAAGCATACATTTATTTTTCCACCGTTTATAATTGTATTGATCTGTAAATGTAACAACACTGGTATTTACACCTTTGTATTGTCCCTTCACATGTTTTATACAAATTGGCCTCTGTGACCAACAGAATACAACAGAAATTATGCATGTTCAGTTCTGAGATTCAGTTACAAAAGAGATCATGGGTATCTCTCTGTATATCTTATCTGTATCTGTATCTATCTGTATCCCTGTCTTGTATCACTCACTCAATGGTAAGCCAGCTGCCATTTTGTAAGGACAGCAGTTAGTCAGCCTAGGAGAAGCCCACAAGGGGAGGAACTGCCAGTCAATGACCAGCCAGTCCTGCCAAAGACCTGTGAATGAGCTGAAGGTGGATTCTCCAGCTGAGTCTTCAGATGACTGCAGCCTTGGCTGACAGCTTGACTGATATCTCGTGAGAGGTTCTGAGCCAGAAGCACCCAGTTGAGCTGCTCCCTGATTCCTGACCCACAGAAAGCATGAGATAGTAAATGTTTGTTCTTTTAAGCTGCTGAGTTTTAGGGATACTTTGTTAACACAGCAATAAAAAGGTAATATACCCTACGCTGTTAAAAGGATTGAGCTTCTCATAAAAACCTTTCCACAAAGAGAACTTCTGACCCAGATGTCTTCACTGGTGAGTTCTATCAAACATTTAATTAAGAAATAATATTAAGGGGTGCCTGGGTGGCTCAGTCGGTTAAGCGTCCGACTTCAGCTCGGGTAACGATCTCGCGGTCCCTGAGTTCAAGCTCGCATCGGGCTCTGGGCTGATGGCTCAGAGCCTAGAGCCTGCTTCGGATTCTGTGTCTCCCTCTCTCTCTGCCCCTCCCGCATTCATGCTCTGTCTCTCTCTGTCTCAAAAATAAACAAACGTTAAAAAAAAAATTTAAATAAAGAAATAATATTAAGCTTACATGACTTTTTCAGAAAATAGAATAAAAGAAAAACACGTCTCAATTTATTTTGTAAAGCCAGCATAATGCTGTTACCAAAACCAGATAATAAATGCCACAAGAAAAAAAAAAAAAAGAACTAATATTGCTTCTAACCATAGATGTAGAAAATCTTAACAAAATACTAGCACATCAAATTAAGTAATATATACTAAAACCATAATAGATCATGACCATGTGGGGTTTAGACATAAATGCAAGATTCTTTTTTAAAATGTTTATTTATTTCGAGAGAGAGGGAGAGAGCACAGACCCTAATGAGGGGCTTGATCTCACCAACCATATCATGACCTGAGCTGAAATCAAGAGTTGGACACTTAACTGACTGAGCCATCCAGTCACCCTGCAAGATTCTTTTAACATTAAAAAATTGACGTAATTCAGGTTAATAGTTTAAGGTAGGAAAAAACCACAGTCACTGCAAGAAATGTAGAAATAGTATTTGGCAAAATTTAGCACATATTCATAGTAAAAATTCACAAAAAATTACAGATAGAAAATTCACTCATCTGATATGACACATTTATGAAAAGCCTACTGCTCAGTGTTGCAATGTTAAAACTTTCCCCACTACTGTTCAACATCGTACTATTTAGGCATTCTAGCTAATTCCATGATAAACACAAAAAGACAAAATTTGAAGGCAAACGTAAAACTATTTTCAGATGATATTATATACTGAAAATCCTAAAAAAAAATCTCCAAATACAGACTAAAAGTAAGTGAATTTAACATGCTGAGAATCCAAAATTAGTATACAGAACTCAATTATTTTTCTCTATAATAGCACTGAACAATTGAAAAAGGATTTAAAAAACAATCAGCATTTGTAGTAGCATCCAAAATCATAAAATACTTAGGAATAAACTTAACAAAAAAAATGTGTAGAACTTCTACACTGAAAGCTACAAAACACTGCTGAGAGCAACTGAAGCAAACCTAAAGAAATAAAGATATAGCATGTTCTTGGACAGGAAGATTCAATATTTTTAAGATGTAAATTTTTCCTAAATTGATCTATATATTCAATGAAATCTTAATGAAAATGACTATAAGACTTTTTGAGAAATTGTTAAGCTGGTTCTAACAGTTTTGTGAAAGATTTAAAGAATATAAAATGGCTACAATAGTCTTAGAAGTTGGAGGGCTTAACATTACTTGATTTCAAGACTTATCTAAAGGTATAGTAAGCAAATCTCCTTATGAAAGTATAGTGATATAGTGTGATATTGATCAAAATGTAGACAAAAGGACCAGTGGCACAGAATAAGGAGCCCCCAAATAGACCAATGTATGTACAAATGACTTGATACAAAAGTACCCAAGTGGTTCTATGCTGAAAGTATGTTTTTGATCAATGTTATAGGAATATTTGGATATCTAGATGGGAAAAAAATGAACACACCTACACTACCTTTCCCACATTATACACTAAAATTAATTCAAGAGGACTTATAGACTTAAATATAAAGGCTAAATTAATAAAGTTTCTAGAAGCATTCATTATAAAATAGCTTTGCAACCTTGGGTAAAATGAAAATCTCTTAGCAATGGCACAGAAAGCATTAATCATAAAAGGAAAAAATGTTAATTGAAGTTCAGAACAATCAAAAACTTCTGTTCTTCCAAAGACACCACTAAGAAATGAATAGTCAATTCACAGACCCCAGAGAAAATATTTGTAATTCTTTGTAATATATCTGACAAAAATACTTATTGCTCAGCATTATCAAGCACAGGAAAGCAAATTAAAACCGCAAGGAGATACCTCTTGCCAGAAGGCTTAAAATGAAAACAACACCACCAAAATCTTGCAACACCAAATGCTGCCAAGGATATGGAACTTTCAGAATTCTCACAATGCCAGTAGGAATACAACTGTTAAACCACTTTGGGAAATAGTGTGGCAACTTCTTATAAAGTTAAAAATTATATGTTTACATAACATCGTGCTTCCTGATGTTTATCTGAAATGAAAATATATATCAATATAAAGCCGAGTAGAAGAACGTTTATAGCAGCTGTATTCATGATAGTAAAAACTGGACACTGTCCACGTGTGTGTCCATCAACAGAGAATAGATAAATAAACTAGTATATTCATACAATGGAATATTATTCAGAAAAAAAGGATTAAATTAGTGTCACACTCTGCAGTATGGATGTAGCTCAAACAATACTATACAGTGGAAGAAGCTAGAATCCAAAAAGTAAGTATTGCCTAATTCCACTTACAGGATGTTCTAAACCAAGTGCAATTAATATTTTGTGATAGGAATCTGAAAAATGTTGCTTTCTGGGTGGGAGGGATTGACTGGGAAAAGGGCACAGGAACTTCCTAAGGAGAGCAATGGCCTATATCTTGAGAAATGTGTGGATTACATGGGTGTCTACATTTGTTAAAACTGAAAGTACTCCTAAAATCTATGCATTTCACTGTGTCTTAATCATATATCAATAAATTTTAAAAGGGCATAGAGCATGTTAATTGTTGCTCTCTGGGATAGCCTCCCTTTACCATTTCGTTAGTTAGCACATATTGGGTAGGGCATTTCAATTGCCAATGAATCAATCCATCTTTATTCAGTCAATGTCCATTGTTTCCAGGGATATAATGAGTTACTTCATCATGTTAAATAAAGCTATGCTGTGTTTGTAATTCTCTCCAATATGTTAATAGAACCAGCCATTCTAACTACTGATGAGATTAGACACAGAAGTCAGTTTTAAGTTTCATAACTCTTTAAGTGTCATTTTTTTGTACTTATTTTTTTAGTTCTTATCCCTTGTGCTATATTTATGTTATCTACTGTGATATATAACTACTTTAATACATCATATAGTGATTACTGCCTGGCAACTTGGTTTTTGTTCCAAAATGTGAAATAGGAGTAAATATAACATCCTTCTAAATTAAATGGTGGGGGTGCTGGGAGGAGGAATATTGGAGTGGGGAATTGAACAAGAGAGAGACTGAGTTAGGGAGTCACCAGATGAGATACTTAAGGGGTTGTGAGAGGAGCTGTCCGAGGTCTGAATGAAAGAGTTGTCATAGAGCCACCTTTTCCAGAATGGTCAAAAAAATGGCAGAAGACATCATGAGGAAGAAGCCTTCACTTATTTACAGCAAGTCCATTACAAACCTCTGCAGTTAAAGAGGCAATTATGGCAAAATACTGTTATCCAAAAATGACAAATATTCTGTGTAGAGGCTTGACTCAACTAAAACCATATTACTGGAAATATTCCTCTCTGTAACTGCTGTACAGATTTTGTTGTTGTTGTTTTAGTCGTTCTTGAGTTCAGTCAATGGCTGTCAATGTCCAGCTAAAGGGCATTTGTGTATTACAGGTAATACTATTAAGTATTGAGTGTGTTCTCTTATTTTAGAATCTAATTATTTTAGATAGTTATTACTGCAATGTATAAGAATTATTTATAATGTTGATGATGATGATGATGACAGCTAATGTTCCTTGAGTTCTTGATAAGTAGTATTAAAATACTTTCCATGGATTTATCTATGTAAATCTTGGCAACACTAGGACATAGCACAGCAATTATTTCTATATTACAGATAAGGCAAGTGAGCTACAACAGCATGTGACACACATTGTTACTTAGCTAGCAATGGTGAAATCCAAATCTTTCCTCTTAATCAATATACCATGATTCAAAGATGTTAATTTATCTTATGTGGATCCTGAGAAACTTAACAGAAACCCATGGGGGAGGGGAAGGAAAAAAAAAAAAGAGGTTAGAGTGGGAGAGAGACAAAGCATAAGAGACTCTTAAAAACTGAGAACAAACGGAGGGTTGATGGGGGGTGGGAGGGAGGGGAGGGTGGGTGATGGGTACTGAGGAGGGCACCTTTTGGGATGAGCACTGGGTGTTGTATGGAAACCAATGTGACAATAAATTTCATATATTGAAAAAAAATTAAAAAAATTAAAAAACCCCAAAGATGTTAATTTACATATAATTGAACACTTATATAGATGTTCTTTTCTTTTAAGAATACTCTATGCATAACATGTTGCTGTTTTCAAAGCCTTTTTTTCCTCCTTAGGGTTGTTTATTGTTTATTTGTGACAGCATCTTCAAAGAACAGGGACAGCAGTCTTATTTCTATGTTCTTCAGTGTAGAGATGAAGCTTTTAGCTAGCACAAAAATATTAATACGATCTTTTCTCAGAGAGATAGATTATCAGTGAAGGTAAACGACAACATTCTCTGGCAATAAAAATAACGAGACAGACAGGACAAAAGTAATGACATCCTCTAGCATAATCTTGGCAGAAAATAACTAAATCACCTTGAAGGAGATAAATTGTTACAAAACACTATCCTTGTCTAATATGGATTGACAGGGAATGACAGTATCCTTCAAGAGGATGGCAGCCCACAGGCCCGTGTGCTTTCAAGGGATCAAAGGGACTGACACTGCCTGCCAGCCCCATCTAAGCAGAAAACAACTAGATTCTCTCCAGATGGATATTTACACTAAGATATTATTTCTGGGAAAAGATAGTTTATTTGGAAAGGATGACAGCATTTTCCCTACATGTATTGTCATCTGTTACAGTAGGACTGGAATGGGGGGGGTGGATGTAGGGGGAAATCTACCAAACCTGTCCTTGGGATCCAAATTTGTCATAAATCTTTAGCAAGCTAGGAAAATTGAACTATTCTATAACAATTGTTTTAAACATAGAACATGGGGAGCATTTGGTTTACAGATTGTTATTAACTTCCCTTCTATCAATATAAAACTTTTGAAAAAGCCTTGAACTTTCAAAAAATGTGACATGAAATCCTAATCCCTACAAAAAAGACTGATTTGACTACATAAAATTGTAAGGCATGATTAAAAAGTTGAAGAAAGGATAAACTAGTAGAATCAACGTTCATGATCAATATTAACATCAGTTACTGTTATTAACATAATAACTTATAAATTATTAAGGAAAAAAATGACACCCAAAATGGCAAAGTATGTGAACAGACACTTTACAGAGAATGAGATTCAAATGGTTACCAAATATAAGAATCGATATTCAACCTATCTGCTAAAGCAAACCCCAATAGCAAAGAGATCTCATTTCTTATCAGATTTGCAGTCAAAAGAGGGACAGTGTACATTGGTGTCAAAGTGTCAGAATCAGACTATCTCCTATATCATTTGTGGATTAGCAAATGGCACATGGGAGTAAGATAGAATTTTTTCAGTTTCTCTAAAAACCCAGAATGTGTATATTCTTTGATTTATCAATTCCACTTGGAATTGATGTCATAGTAACAGCTTTAGAATGATACAAGAATGTACATACCTTGATGTTCACTAGAACACTATTTACAAAATTTACTCTTGGCATAATCTGAGGCTTACAGAAAAATCACAAGAATAACCAAAGAATATAACTTTTATCCCAAATTCCCAAATATTAATACTTTATTACATTTGTTTTCTTCTCTTCTTTTTCTCTCTCCACACACCCTTATACAACTTTTTTTCCTGCAGTGTTTGAGAGTAAGTCGTAGACAGAGTATTCCATTACTCTTAAATAGTTCATTACATATTTCCTAAAAATCCAGAACATTTCTGTATAATCTCAGTACATTTATCAAAGTTAAGAATTTAATAATGATATAATACTATTATCTCACCTAGAGAACTTATTCAGATTTCTTCAGTTTTCCCAGTAATGTTCTGTAGGGCAAGAAAACCCATGGGTTGTGTTCATTGTCATGTCTCTTCAGTTTCATTTATTCTGGAACTGTTTCTGTGTCTTTCTTTGTATGTCATGACATTGACATTTCTGAAAGAGTACAGGCCAGGTAGGTTGTAGACTTTGTCTTCCTTTGGGTTAGTCTGATGTAGTCTCACGATTAGGTTCGTGTTATGCACTTTCGGTACGACTACCACTCAGTCCTTCCCTTAGTGTATTAGACCAGGAGGCACATGCGGAAGAAGAAGTTTTATCTTCTTCCTGGTAATGTTAACTTTGAACACTTGGCTAAGGTGTCTGCCAGGTTTTCCTAGTGTAAAAATACCATATTTCTCTTTGTAACTAATAGGTCTTTTTGTGGGTAAATGCTTTGAGACTAAAAAAATGTGGTTCCGCCTCAAACTTTCACTCACTAATTTAGGTGCTGATGTTGATTCACACCCAAGTCAATTGTTAACCTGATGGTGATTTTCTAATCTCATCATTCCTTCTATATGATTTGCTTCCCACTGTAAGGAAGAGCTTTCTCTTTTTCTGCATGTCTTTAGGTTTTGTCAGTATGGACTAGTGACTTCTAATTTTAGTCAATAAAATAATCTTTATTAATATATAATATTAACAATATTATCTTAATTGATATAATCTTTATTTTTTTTAAGTTTTTTTATTTCATTGGGGAGAGAGGGAGAGCTAGAGCAGGGGAGGGGAGAGGGAGGGAATCCTAAGCAGGCTCTGTGTTGTCAGTGTGGAGCCCGATGCAAGGCTCAAACTCGGAAACTGTGAGATCAGACCTGAGCCAAAACCAAGAATTCGATGCTTAACCAACTGAACCATCCAGGCGCCCCTAATCTTTATTTTTTTTTGGTACTCAAATTTAGACCAGGTTTGACAAATGGACCCATTTAAAGTAAACTTCTATGTCCTTTTGACATAATCCAATCATTTTCAGAATACTTTCCTACATTCCACTGTAATAAGATGCTCTAGGCTCACTGTCCTTGTCCTGGTACTGGAATGAGCCATTTTCCTAGGAGTCCTAGTTCCATTTAGTGGAGATTGGTATTTACAAACTAGGACCTGCTCAGTGGGTATGTAGAGTACCATTCTTTCTTTGTTTTTTATTTTGTTTTTTGAGTATCATTTTAAATAGCAAAAAATTAGAAACAATTTAACATTTATCAGAGGAATCAGTTAAAGTATGTATATGGATGGAATACTATACAGCTATTAAAAATAATGAGGAATCTTTATTGCACCGATAGGGAAGAAGGTCTAATGTATGTTACATTTGGGAAAAACAAGTTAGTTAACAGTTGGTATAGTTTATTTTGAACATATGTAAATAGATACATAGTCAAATAGAAAAATGTTTTAAATCTGGAAGATTACATACCAAACCACAAAAAATTTTTTTAAGTTTTTTTTCTTTTTTTTTAGTAATCTCTACACCCAATATGGGGCTCGAACTCATGACCCTGAGATCAAGAGTTGCAGGCTCTTAGACTGAGACAGCCAGGCGTCCCAACCACAAAATCTCTTTAAATTTCTGGCAGTGGAATAAGAAATAAGATTGAACAATAATGTCAAATGAAAATAAAAACTGTTTGGGTGTTAATGGCTTGCAAGAGAATAAAAATAATTTATGGGAGAGGTTAGGGAAACTCGACCTCATTGTACATTAGTAAAATTGCTAGGATTAGTAGTCCCTAGTCAATTAGTTTGTAATAATTGCCTCAATCAGTAAGTCAATTTTCTCAAAGTCCCATTCATTTAGGATCCTCATTAGTTAAGTGTTTTCATCTGTAAATAGATTTTCACTTACCAGGGCACAAACTTGTTAACATATCTCGGAATCAAGACTAGTAGATGCCACTGGGGCATGATTTACATTCTCTTGGTCCAGTTTTAATTTCAGCTGAAGCTACAAGGGGCAGTTCTGTGCCAGATCAGGCTCAGCTTTCACTGACAGTAACCAGCCTAGATCACATGCAGCATACTTCCACATTTAGCCAGGAGCTTCTCAACTCTGTAAGATCACTTGGTTCTCTTATGTGCAAGACCAGGAAATAGGGGAGAGACAGAGCTCCTCCAGAAATCCTCCAACAAGGGTGGATGGGAGCTTGAAGATAAATACTCTAGAATAGGGCTGGTAAATGTGTTCCTCAAGGGGCCAGATGGTAATTATATTAAATTTTATAGGCCATAGTCTCTGTGGCAACTATTTTTTAAAAGAATTTTTAATGTTTTATTTATTTTTTGAGAGGTTGAGAGAGAGAGACAGAGACTAAGCATCAGAAGGGGAGGGGGCAGAGAGAGAGGGAGACACAGAATCTGAAGCAGGCTCCAGGCTCTGAGCTGTCAGCATCGAGCTCGATATGGAGCTTGAACTCACAAACCGGGAGATCATGACCTGATGTTTAACTGACTCAGCCACGCAGGCGCCCCTCTGTGGCAACTATTAAGCTCTGTCCTTTTTGCCCAACACAGCCATAAGCAATAAATGAACAAATTAGCATGGCTGTGTTCCAATAAAACTTTATTTTCAAAAAACCTACCGGCCAGATTTGGCCCATGGCCATACATAGTAGGCCTACCCTTGCTCTATACTCCTGCCTTGAGGTGGACCACCATGGGAGGAATTTGACACAGGCCTCTGAGGAAGCTCCACTGGACTTAAGACTGTTGCTGGCAGCAGTGGCCTGGGTCATCTCCCTTTGTACTGGCTTTTTCTCCTTTCGTGTTCACTCTGCTTGCTTCCTCACTCTCGCTCCCTATGGTAGCTTCTACATTAAAGCTTCCACGTACACCCAAGTCCAAATCTCACATGATAAATGAAAACACTGAGTTTCCACATTAAATTGTGCTGTGAATGAACCAAGAATACAAATGGAGAAGGTAGCACCTTTTAATTTCTATGGAGTCACAAAAAGAGAAATAAATTTAAAGACTGTGCTGCAGACAATACCTCATACTCCAAAGAGGATACAGTTAAAGTGTAAGGTGAGTAGGAAGGGAGGTTGCATCATGCTCTATTTTTTATTGTCAAAATTACTTAAAGTGTTTCCCATGAATAGTGTTGAACTTAGAGGCTCTCTGAGATTTCACACTGAAAAATAAATGATACAATACGGATCTAACTTTAGGCAATGTGTATAATAGACAAAGTTTATCTTTAGGACTGACATATTCTCTTAAAAAAATTTTTTTAGGGGCGCCTGGGTGGCGCAGTCGGTTAAGCGTCCGACTTCAGCCAGGTCACGATCTCGCGGTCCGTGAGTTCGCGCCCCGCGTCGGGCTCTGGGCTGATGGCTCAGAGCCTGGAGCCTGTTTCCGATTCTGTGTCTCCCTCTCTCTCTGCCCCTCCCCTGTTCATGCTCTGTCTCTCTCTGTCCCAAAAATAAATAAACGTTGAAAAAAAAATTAAAAAAAAAATTTTTTTAATGTTTATTTTTGAGAGAGAGAGAGAGACAGAGCATGAGCAAGGAGGAGCAGAGAGAGAGGGAGACACAGGATCCAAAGCAGGCTCCAGGCTCTGAGGTGTCAGCACAGAGCTCAATGTGGGCCTCGAACCCATGAGCTGTGAGATCACGACCTGAGCCGAAGTCAGACGCTTGTGAGATCACGACCTGAGCCGAAGTCAGACGCTTAAACGACTGAGCCACCCAGGTGTCCCAGGACCTACGTATTCTCAACTAGATCTTGCTTCTCTGCTCTCCTATACACCATTCTGGCAGCGATCATGCAGCTTTTTGATCATCTAGAGTGCCTCACTGTATCAGAAATTCATCCATTCAACAAATAGTTGCCGTGCGCCAGGCACTGTTCTAGGCACCAGAGGCACAAGAGTGAACAAAACAAAGTCCCACCCTCTAGGAACTATTGTTTAAGTAGCAAGAGAATGACACAAATACATATGTAGTTAGTCCAGGGGTGGTCAGGGCCGTGAAGGAAAATTAAAAGTAGGTAAGGGGGATGGAGTATTAGATGCTGTTTCGCATAGTTGTGCTCAGGAAAGGCTTTTTGAGAAGGTGATCATGGAGCAGACACTTGAATTAAGGTGTGCAGATAACTGCAGGAGGGCCTTTTCCAGGCAGAAAAGCAAATGCAAATACCCTGTGGTGGCAGTAAGTAGGAGGCCAGTGTGGATGGCAGTGCTGAGGGCCATCCAGCAGAGGTTAAGAGGTGGGATCCGAGAAGAAGGCGGGGAAATGTGGGGAACAACAGGAGGGTGGAAGAAGGGGAAGATAATTAACAGGGATTTTATTTTGAAGGATCAGATGAGATGAGACATTAACACTGAAAGGAAGGCAGCTGCCATTTACTGACAGACAAGAGAGTGGAAAGAGAAAGCTTGGGGGAAATTCAAATGGTGAGTTTTGTCATGTTAGATTTGAGATCCTTATTTGATATCAAAGAGGAAATGTAGGAGTTGTGAGCTTGGAGTTCACAGGAGTGGTTGAGATTGGAGATAAAAATAGAGTTGTTCATTTCTAGATTGAATTTAAAGTCATGGAACTAGATGTGACCAACTAAAGTAAAGAAGAGAGGAGTCCCAGGATTGGCCTAGGATGCTTTAACACCAGGTTGGAGAGAAGATGCAGCAATGTAAATCAGCTTGGGGAAGGGAGGAGACGGGGGGGGGGGGGGG
>NW_024412395.1:61262030-61342563 GCF_014898765.1 Herpailurus yagouaroundi | reverse complement strand
GGGCAGGGGAGAAAGAGGAGAAAAAAAGACAGAGGGGGAGAAAGAGCTAAAGAGAGTGTGAGAGATGAGCTAGCAGTTACACATGTTCATATTGGGCTCTTTTTTCCTCTTCTTTCTACTTCTATCAAATGTATCCTTATACTTTATTTTTAAATTTTTTAAAATTTTTATTATTTACTTTTGAGGGGGGGTGAGGGGCAGAGAGAGGCAGGCACAGAATCTGAAGCAGGTTCCAGGCTCTGAGCTGTCAGCACAGAGCCCGACGTGGGGCTCAAACCCACAAACTGTGAGATCATGACCTGAGCCGAAGTCAGACATTTAACTGACTGAGCCACCCGGGAGCCCCTCCTTATACCTTACTGAAGTAAATGACTATCTAGTATTAATAGCATCAACTTCTGACTGAACTGTTGGTATTTTAACAGGAATCTTTAAATGCCTAGGATACCAAAGTTTGGGATCATTGGGAATGCTCTGAAATGTCGATTGAAAGAAATGTTTTCAGGTGTTGTTGATACTGATATGGGGATTCCATATATACCATACGGGTCAAGCAGTCTTTTGACACATGAGCTTGACGTTAACTCTAAAAGAAACGTACCTGAAGTAAAATAATCCTATCATCTTAAGAAATGAAGTTTTATTTTTTTTAGTTTTTATTAACAATTTGTTTTTACATTTTATTTTTGAGAGACAGAGAGAGAGCACAAGTGGGAGAGAAGCAGAGAGAGAAGGAGACACAGAATCCAAAGTAGGCTCCAGGCTCTGAGCTGTGAGCACAGAGCCGACTCAGGGCTCCAACTCACAAACTATGAGATCATGACCTGAGCTGAAGTCGGATGCTTAACCGACTAAGCCACCCAGGTGCCCCTTTTTAATTTTTATTTTACATTTTTAACATTTATTTATTTTTGAGAGACAGAGACAGAGCATGAGCAAGGGAGGGGCAGAGAAAGAGACACACACACAGAATCTGAAACAGGTTCTAGGTTCTGAGCTGTCAGCACAGAGCCCGACATGGGCTGGAACCCACGAATCATGAGATCATGACCTGAGCCAAAGTTGGATGCTTAACTGACTGAGCTACCCAGGAACCCCAAGAAATGAAGTTTTAAATTTGGTGAGATAAAAGTACCAAAAGCTATTCTTTAAATAGAAAATGCACAAATGAAAACACAGGTAATGACCATTGGCAAAACTATCAGTTTAAACATAGAGATTATTTCTTTTTTTCTTTTTTCTTTTATTTTAGAGAGAGAGAGAGTACAAGCAGGGGAGAGGGGCAGAGGGGGAGAGAAGGGGAGAGGGGGAGAGAAGGGGAGAGGGGGGGAGAGAGAGAGAGAGAGAGAGAGAGAGAGAGAGAGAGAAAGAGAGAGAATCCAAAGCAGGCTCCATGCTTAGGATGTAGCCCAACACAGGGCTTAATCCCATGACCCTGGGATCATGATCTGAGCCAAAATCGAGTTGGACACTTAACTGTCTGAGCCACCCAGGCTCCCTGAGGCTATTTCTTTTAAGAAAACAACTAAAGATTAAAAAAAAAAAAAAAAAAAAGCTTACCATTTTGGAATTACCAGGACACTTTAAAGTATAATAGGAATAATTAGAAAAGATTCTTGGAACTAAAGGAATTTCTGGGAAGATTTTTAGCTCTACTTACAAAAAACGTATATAGTTTTTGCTTTGCTTAATAAGATGCTCTGCTTTTGAAGAACTTGGTCCCTGCTGCATCTGTAATTATTAAGCACTATGTGGGAAACTTCCTTGTAAATTCTGTCTAGATCATTTCTCATACATGTGATCATGTATCAGTTCAGTTTCCCAGTTCTGTTGTATTGGCATATTTGCTAGAAATATTTAATTCCTATAACATTTTATACATTATTTTAAAAACGAATAAGTGAACAGGACAATCATTACTAAGAGGCAGACCGAGTGTGCATTTCACTATCTATCTAGCTTGTGTTTAAGGATAAATACATAGAAAGAGGAATACATCTGTCAGGAGAGTATAGGCTATGCTGTAGTAACAAAAAGAAAACCCCAAATTTTAGCGGTCATAACCATAAAAGTTTCTCACTCATGCTACATGCTCACTGCTAGGTAGCTGTGGCCCTCCTCCATATTTTCTTATCTCCAGGTATAGACTGAGGGCCCTACTCTTATCTTGGATGTTGCTGTTCCCAGGGCAGAGAAAAGTGCTGTTCCCGGGGCCAAGCACAGGCTGGCTCTTAAAGCTTCCACTCAGAAGACACACATGAACTTCTAAGTTTCATGACCATTTCTAAGTGCAACAGGAAAGGATGGTACACCTCCCACAGGATCGTACAGTGAGGAATACCGCAGGCAGAGGAATGAGAAGATCTGGCAAGAAGACATATAGTGTGTTACAAAGGATGAAGAGTTGAAGTTGGAAAGGTCTCTGTCTTTCCACTTCTCCAATATGCCGACTATATAACACCACATCTTTTCTTTTCTTTTTGTTTATCATCTGTACTCTTCTTTATTTATTCACAGTGCCCAGTGGAGTATTTCTCAGCAACCAGAGATCCTAACCAGCCTTTTAAATCCATCTTAGGATCCGTACCACTTGAGAAGAGAGCAAATTCTAGAGCCTGGGCCATTGGCATTCTATCATTGGCTAGTTCTTATCTAATCCTTCTGTGTAACAGCTCTTTACCCCCGTTGCCCCCCCCAGTTGAGGACCTTGCTATTTAAATCTGCCCCCATTGAATATTACCTCTGCCTCTATCTCTTGAGACCTTCTCATAGAATTTTTAAAGAAACCATAAGTGTCCTCACAGTGTTAACATAGTGAAAAGAACACAATGTTTGAAACACAACGTTTGAAATGAGAGGAGGTCTGCGCTCACTCACGGCCTGGTGCTGTATCCCTATCTAGCTCTTTCACTTCAGGCAAGTAACTGACAGTCTAAGAACCTCAGTTTTTGTTGTTGTTGTTGTTGTTGTTTTTAATCTCTACAATTGGAATAATCACATCTACCTTAAAGGGCTGCTATGAGGACCAAATACGAGCACATGTAAGGTGCTTTATAAATCCAGAGGAGGGGGAAGTGTTCATTGATGTTACAGTTGCTGCTGTTCCAGATGAGTTAGAAATACACACTTCCGGCATGTTATTAATTCTGGAATGAGGGAAATAAAAGAGTTTTATGAGGCCCTAACATGGTGCTTTTGTTCAGATTTTCTAGTGACTAAAATATCCTATTTTGGAAAGAGACCAAATGATGGAATAAATGGAAAGAATCTCCTAACCTACAGGCCTAGCATCACTGTTCTATGTACACAAAAGATCTGACTATAAAAAATGAGTTTCTGTTTGTCAGGGTTCCAGTTCCTTTTTGTCACAACTTGTCAAGGTTGCCAAGTGGCTTCGGTGGAAGCAACCTTTGTGTTAGCCACCTTGTCGTAACTGATTAGCTCCTGAGGGAGCTACTCCACAGGGTCGGGACCTATGTGTAGACATTTACAGAAACCTCCGTGTCAGGATTTCTTATAAGACTAATCTGCTAGGCCTTGATACAGATAAAATATCAGGTCCTAAGTAGATCAAGTCTGTACACATTGGAAATTCAGTACATTTCATATACATCTTCGAGTTTGCCACCATATGGAACAATAATTCTGAGGTACTGGCATGAGAGAAATCATAGTAATCAAACTTCACTGAATAACGGTTTACTTTTACAAAGACCTTTCCTACTTCATTTGGTGCTGCCAGGGCTTTATCCAAAGGAAATCTGTATGGATTGGGAAGAGTATTTCTCCAGATTTTTTCGGCTTAAACCAAAAAGGAAAACATCTGGTCAAACTCATTTATCACCCTGTTTGTCTGTAGTATGAAGATTTCCTTGGCCATATTCTTAGCTAATTTGTACTTGCCAGTAACTCAAAGACCATAAAAAAGTAATAAAGTAGGAAAACAGATTTCAAAAAATTCAGTGCAAAGACAGGTATACTTTTAACTTAAGGACTAAAGTGATACATGGCCTATGATGGGTAAGAAAAGTCTTTCTTTTCTTTTTTAAAAACATTTTGTTTGAGTGTTGGAGATGTGTAAAACATGGCATTGAAGTGAAAAGATCTCAGAGAAAAAGAAAACAAGGAGGCTTTAGTAAAAAATCAGCATGATTGTGTAAGGAGCATTCTGATTAACATCTTTTGATTAAAAAGATGTGCAAAAAAGTGAAGAAGAGACTTAAAAAAATAAGGACCAACTCAAGAGTGCACCAATAATATCAGAAAGATTGAAGCCCTGGATAAACTGAGGATTTCAAGAAAGTGACTGGAACAGCCCAAGTGACTTTTTCAGCTGTTGTTCAGAGCAGGAGAAAGAAAAGAAAGGGTTAGACTCAATGTCAGAGGTAAATGATTTCATGTTTCTACATTTCAGAAACAATATCCAGACCCTGTTTTGCTTTCATATTTGGCCAGGTTTCCAAATAAATACGGAAAATGAACAAATTATAGAAGCAATCATGGTATGCTCAAGCTATGTAAGGAAGTAACATGAAACTTTTGGTAGCTACAAATGATTTTGAGTCTCCAAAAGCATGAAGTGTCAAAGAAACTTTTACCAGTTGCCTAAGATCTTCCTAGAAATATTCGAAAAATTCAGAGTCCTGCAAAGGTTCCCGGAGACTTGAAGGATAAGAATTGCGCCATTTCGGAAAAGTAAAAACCTATCCGTTGTGAAATGGTAGCATTATTGTGTAAGTGATTAAGATTTAGAAAAGAATCTAAGATTTTACATGGTTTCTTTAGGATAACACATTCCAAAATATTTGCTTCTACTTTATCAGAGTTATTAGGTTGGTTAATACAAAATGTTAAGATCGGTATATAAGGATTTTAGAAAAAAAGAATTACTGTCATAATATCCAGATAAGCTGGTAATGTAGGTGGGAACATAGTCCAGCTTGGTGTATTGACAGCTTATTTAACAATCATAGCTAAAACAATGATGGTTACATTACTTTTAAGTATTTGCTAGCTTTGTTTCTCTTGGATATACTGCACATTAGCTTTAGGACACGGAGGCTGTCTCTTTCTTCCTGATGTTGTCTGAAACCAGATGGCAGTTTCTGTTGGCAGTGATAGAGCCTGTTTTCCTCCTCAGGGTGAATACAGATCCCACTGGAAGACGCTACAGTACAGAAGGGAAGAACTAAGGTGTGTTGCAGTACTCCCTGAGCCATTTGGCAGCCGTGTGGCCTTGTAAGTATCCCTACCTGTCAAACAAAGATATAATAACTGCTGTAACTCAATCTTCTAGGTGGCTGCAAGGTTTAAACAAGATCGTGGTTTTCAAAGGTTTTTACAAAGTAGACCTACGCATGAAAATGCAAGATAAGGGTATCAGCAGTATCTCTGTTTCAGCCTGCAATGAGAACAAACGCGGAAGAACAGAGGATTCCTTTCCTGAAGCTGTCCCAATCAATACTTTCGTCATGGAAATAGAAGACATAATTGTTAGATTTTAAAAGGTTAACAATGGTAGCCTTAAGATTCAAAACTTTCTTCTCCACCACTGCCAACGTATATTTCCAGGCAACAAATATCAGATCAAAACCAGAAGAAATTTAGCAGGAAAAAAAGATCTGCTCCCTAGACTTAGACATGCAAATATGGAAGTACAAATCAGTAGGGAAAAACAGCAGTTCCTGTGAAACACTGTGCAGGTTTCGCTGACCACATGGTTTAAAAGAATATTATGAAGAGTGTAGATCCTTTCGTTCTGAGATAATCAGACCACATTGGCCCAGTGCCTGGAATGTAATAGACACGTGAAAAAGTTACTTTGCTTAATTCAGCACTCCTTCCCCCTTAATTCAAGAGAGACATCTACAATCAGTAGTGACCAGTAGATGCTGGCAGGGTCAGGAAACTATGATCTACAGGAAGAACTGAAGGAACTGAGACAGGTTAACCTTAGGAATCACACTAGTGAAAAACCTTAACAGCTGTCTTCAAATATCTAAAGAATTGTCAAGCGATGTTACAGGGATCACTTTCACTCTGTCATTCCAGAGAGCAGCGCAGGAATCAGGGGTGAGAGCAAAGAGAAGGCAGATTGTTGATTCAGAGAAACAACTTTAAAATAACACTTCAATCTGTACAACTAGGAGACGGGCTGCCTGGTGAGAAAAGAAGGTCTCTCTTGCAAGACTTTAAGCCAAGGCTGGCTGTAATCTATTAGGGAATCCATACAACACGATTCTGCTTCAGGCTGGTCTCTGAGGTCCTTGCTGACTCTCAGGTTCTATGATTTTCTTAGAAATTTGACTTTATTTTCGAGACTCTTATATGTCCAAATGTTTATTTTTACTTCTCTTATTACATAGATATCAAAAGAACTTGCAGTGGATGGTCTATTATTTTCCTACCCATAGGCCATTTTGAAGAAGCTAGTCAACCCTTAAAAATTGCTGATTTAACATCTTAGAGGTTTCTTTACCTTGCAGAAGTAATTTATTGCACACAGTTATGACATGTAGTATGTCTAGCTTATTAAGCATGAAAAAGCCATGTTTCTGTGCTATTATGGTTAAGTTTTCTACCTTAGAAAGCCTTAGCATTCATAGCTAAGGTTACTATGGTAACCACAACTCAATCCTTTGTGACTATAAATTATTTCTTATTCCTATATGTTAACTTTGATTCTTTATGTCCATATGATATCTAACTATTCAAAGTAACAAACTATAGTCTCTCCATAAAGAAAATAAATGGGTTAAAGATCTTTCCCCCTAATGATATAAAAAGAACTGTTTGAAGTAGATAGCGATGGCAAGAAAGAATAGAAAAATTAGAATTTTGTGTGATAAGGGAGGGCAAAACAGAGGGTCATGGTAGACAGAAGCATGGATGAGAGTGAAAAGTGAAGTGACCATAAGTCAGTGAATTATATTGTATGTAAGATGTACAAAGTATGCTACTTCACAGATGACTAGGGATGGAAAAAAATACATGACCTGTATACGACCGCTTCCCCTTTTTACGCCCATAGTAAATATCAGTAATTAATTATGGCAACCTTTTTCTATTGATCTCAAACGAGCCTTCAGAATCCTTCACAACACAATACTGTACACAGTGACAATCAATTGATCTCAATTCTTCTCACTTCTTCCAGAAATGCCTTCATTATGAATGTTGAAAAGGTAATAGTCTCCATAAATTTTGCACCGATCAGATTCTGCAGTTTCCATGGAAGCATCTAGGAGGTTGGTTGGAGGATTTACCAAAAGGAACCTTGATTCTGACAGTAGTGATACCTCAGGAAAAGGTGCCCAAGTTTCACTGAGAAGATTGGGGCTTGGACTCAAATGAGCCCTAACTGTGGCACTTGGGTAAAGAACTTAACTTCTCAGGGTTCTGATTTCTTTATCTGTGAAATGTATAGAGTAATAGTCATTAACAGTGTTGTTCAGAGGAAAGCACTCACCATGTCATGACGGTGTACTCCAAGCTGGGCTAAGTGGCAAGGGAAAGAAGGTACACTTTTCATGTCAACCGATTCAATACTGATGGTAAATGGGGTCTGGACCGGGACAGACAGATCATCTTCACTTTCAAATGAATGTGAAGTTTATGCTGTACAACTCAAAAGAACTTGGACTAAGTGTGGCTTGTGACCAGGTTTGGATGATTATGATCTGTTTCATTTCCCTTGCTAGACTGAAATTTCTCTGTGGGCAGAGGTAACACTTAGTTTGACTTCAAGTCTGTACAAGAGCCTTGTATTTGTAAGACTTGGAAAATATTTTAAGCTGAATTAAAAAGTTAAGTGATAAGTCACATGAGGGATAATTTTAACCTAATACCACTTAAAAATTATAGATAAATATAGAAATTACTTCTGTTAGAGAACATCAGGACACAGGCTTAAACTATAGCATGATGAATGTAGCTTAGGTAGAAAATAATGTAACACCACTATAGAAGGCTATAGGATACTGAGAGAAGTATGGTTACAACTCCGTTCTACAGATTGACAAATCAACGCTATCTTTAGAATATTACCCTGACTTTTCCAAAATTATTAAATATCAGATTAGGCTGCCCATAGAAATGATAAATGATCAGCTAGATTATTAAAAAATGAAAATAGTTTTCTGATATAATTACCTAGGCCATCCTCAGCATCACACTTATTAATATATATTCCTTTTGACTGTAATTAATATATTGCATGTAAATATATCTGCATTTAAAATATTAATTAGTACTAGATCACTAATAATCATAGCAATAGTAATAATAAAAAAGAATAATAATGAAAATATCTAGGAAGCTATACATTGTCAGATTGGGAAAAATAATTATAACAGCTCAATAACAATTTCTACAATGACAGTCAAGTGAAATTCATGTGGAGTATGACTCTATGGATGATTTAGAAGAAAATACTTAGGAAGAGAAAACTTAGAAAGGAAAGGAGAAAACATTAATAAGAAAGAAAGCAGTATCTGGCTGAAAAGGCTAACCATTGCAAATGTGAAAAGGGATTTCTGATTTCTCCAAAACAGGTTCTGAGACAAGAAGAACTATACACAATAAGCCTGAGTCATACAAGACTAAACAGGGATCAGTAAACAATAAAAAACAAATGATCAAGAAGAAGACAATACCATGGACCTTTCAGAAAGGATTTTAATAGTCTGACAGGTCTCATCAAAGAGGCTACTCTAGTTAGGATCAGATCTAATTATAGATAGCACTATAAAATTTTTACTAGGGGGCATATGACGATTGAGCTTTGTAAGTAATGGTTTTACTTAAAAAGTTTCTTCTGAATCTTTTATGGTGCTGTGCTCTAAATGGGATCTAGAATTATTAACAGCATCATGTTCCCAATTTGGGTCCTCTGGTCAACTGGCCACAAAGACCTGGTATAATAATAAATTAGCAATAAAATGTACCAAACCTGTTGCTTGTGAGAACAGATTTAAGCAATTGCTTTGTTTTCATTAAAAATCCTGGAGGTCTGAGTGTTCTTTTGTACATTACTGTTTACAAAGAAATAGGACTATGTGATATCTTGCAAACAGCGGACATTTTTAAAGTGGTAACTTTCTCTTATTATTTCTCTTCATAGTAATAAGAGAAAGTTACTACATGTGATAAGTTGTTACATGTAGCAACTTCAGAAATGTGATTAAAGAAAAGAAAGAAAGAAAAAGAAACTCCCACTGCAAATTCTGCCTCCAGCAGACATAGCCACTAGTTCATAAGCTCCTGAGGGCCAGGCCCAGGTCCTTCTTGGTCACTGCAGTAAACACTGTGAAGAGCACAGTATCTGGCACATGGTAGTAATAATAAATATCTGTTGAACAAATGTTGCCATTTTGGTGTATGCCCTCCCAGAAATTTTTTATGTGTAAATATCCTTTTAAAAATGAGATGGTACTGTGTACATTCTGAATCCTGGAGAGTAACTGAATTTTGAACATCAGCCTTGGATTGAGAATACATTCTCTTCATTCACATTGTAAGATTTTGCAGATTCATAAAGTAGGAAAAGTGGAAGGGAACTCGAGTCATTTAGTCCAAAGCTTTCATTTTATATACAAGCGAAAACTTGGTCTTAGGGTGGTAAACAGATACAAGGGAGTTGTAAAACCCAGGCCTTTCAATTACGGCCAGAATTTTTTCTGCCATATGACTCCTTACACAGTATCTTATTTCAAACTTTTTGAAATTCAAGTTGAAAATTCATGCTTCTTTATGCATTTTGGTCACTTATACTTGGGTATTACTTTGAATACTTCTCACTCTGATATAAACATTAAAGTGTTTGGCTAAATTCCCTGGGAAGATAATTTATTGCTAATTACCAAGCCTAGGTAATTTCAAATATTTATTTTTATTTCTTATGTTATTCAGCAAGTTACATTTAATATGTAAATTTTATATTTTTATTCTACTTCAAGATATATACGTATTTATTATAACTTGATTGATACATCTTTTGAAAATGCCTATGGCTTTTCTATCAGCAGAAAAAGCAGGGAACCTCCACAATTGAAGTAAGTTGCTATCCTTAAGAGGAAGTATCTGCCTTCCCCCAACACCAGTCAGTGATTAGAAAGATTTATTTTCCTCCCAAATATTTCCATTCTTCATGTACACTGCTTCTTGTACTATTCATCTTATTTGACATAACATGATTTCAATTAGGGTTTTAATGGTCAAGATCCATGTATGAAGATTTTGGAGGTGAGTACTTACAAGAATGCCCAGCATCTGTCAAAATACTAATGCCTCGGGCTATTTGAGCAGTAGAGGAAGCATCAAATTAGAATCATTAGTATGGTATATTTTGAATGTCACCGTGCAATATTATTCAATATAATCAGAATAAACCAAGTAATATTAACAAGGCAACAGTTCCACACCTATCTCCCATCTACCACCCCCATGCCAATTAAAAGCGATTTCCCAAGCTGAGAATTTACAACCAGTCGTTCTTGAAAGTGTACATGGTAAATCTCTAAGCCATGTTAGTCCCTTCCTCCCCCTGCTTCATTCAGTCTCTCTAGACTTTCTGAACATGAAAAAATACATTTTAGTAGCCAGCCCCCTTCCATACGATCCTGTTAAGTACAGGCTTCTCCTCTCTCTCCTTTACCATATTAACTCAAGATTGCCATTTTGAGGAAGACTCTGGCCCTTTCTAACAAAATGAAGAAAACGGCAAAGCTGTAAAACAAATCCTGACTCTCAGAGAACAGAGAAAAGGAAGAAGACAAGGAGAGGGAGTGGAAAGCAGGAAAAAAAGAATAAATGATACAGATACTATGACTTCCGGTTGGTGTTCATTTGGTAGCGCTATTTTTCCACCGTACGTTTCCTTAATTTTTTTTTCTTTTCTTTTCTTTTTTTTTTTTACTTACAAGGAGAGGCTGAACAAGAGGAGTAAGCAATTCCTCTGTCTCCTTTCTCGGTCCTCCCATCCTGGGTCTGCGATCATCTGCTCCTCTCCAGCCGGGAAGTATTTGCAGTGGGGCTCCAGCTTAGCTTTCCCTCTAATTGCTATCCATCTGTTTCCATTAAGCCTCTAAGCCATTTGTCTCATTTAAATATCTCGTTCCTTTTTCTAAACACTTCAAACCAAATTCTGACCTCAAATATTTACATAGCATTTCCACAGATTTCTGGATTTGAGGACAGTGTCATTTGTTATTTTTTAAAGAATGTTACTCAGCACTGTTCACACTGTGAAGTGCGAAATATGTGGTCATTATTACTTGGATAGTATGGTAGTAAAAAAAAAGTTGAATGGAGTGTTAAGTTCATCCTCTTATAAGATATTCTGTAATTTAATTTCACAACAATAGTATTTCCTCTGATCCAACTTTAAGATAATTCTCTCTCTCTCTTTAACATCTGAGGCTTTTTTTTTTTAATTAAGGTATGACTGACACACAATGTTACATTAATCTCAGGTGTACAACATAGTGATTCCAACAACTCTGTATGTTATGCAATGCTCACCACAAACGTAGCCAGCACCTGTCACCATACAATGCTATTACAACACCATTGGCTATATCTCCTATGCTGTACCTTTATATCCCTGTGACTTATTCATTCTATAACCGGAAGCTGTATCTCCCACTCCCCTTCACCCATTTTGCCCAATCACCCACTCCCTCCCCTCTGGCAACCATCAGTTTGTTCTCTGTATTTCTTTTGAGATACAAGATCTTTATGATTAAATAAAACCAATCAGCAGTTGGAGTTATCGTAATAGCACTAGAGTGTTCTTGCATCAACCTGAAACAATATTTTAACAACATCCCTAGTCTTTAAATTCTGTCTTAATTAAACATACGAAATGAAAATCTCAAAAAAAGTCCTGAGTAAACATATTCCACTGCACATTTACTATGATGTAAGCAGTATTTTTCCCAGAGGTAACTTACTGGCTGTAAAACACTACCTCCAAAAGACAATGATAACAACAATATGCACACACACATTTCTCGTGTGTGTGTTTAATTGGTAGCTGCGTCTGCAGTGTGAGAACAGTTTTAGGAGTCGCCAAAGCATCTCATAGATGTTGCTTCCCCACTTGTTAGCCGGCATCCATCGCCAGTGATCTTAGGTGGCTGTTTAACCTGTGAAAAGACAAAAAGGAAAAAAAAAATTAAATACTGTTTTCATTATATCATTTTCTTGGCTCCTGTAAGTTTATTTTTAAGGCTTTTTCCATGATTACTCATTGCTGTCCAAGGTCATCTTTCTATTCCTCTATGCATCTCTTCTCTTCCCTCTTGATTACAGTCCCTTATATGCATTTTTTACATCCTCTCCTTTGTACCTTGCTCATGGAGTTTCTTTCTCATTAAGTACCTGTCAGTCACCTTTCCAACAGACCAACAGTTCAAGACCCAGCTCAAATTTAATTCCAGCCAATGATTCACCTTGCTGTCACCAACTCACTCTCCTCCTTGAACGTGTTTTCAGTCTTTTCTATGAACGGAAGTAGGTGTTAAGTGATTACTTACCTTTTTCACTTTTTCTATTCCCAGCATCTCATCATATTGTACTTGTTTTATGTGTGCTTTTCCTCTAGTCAATATTTCATTCAAGTTTTAGGATTTGCAAGCAAAAGGAAAATTCTCTTGTTAGTAGCCTCACATCCTAATAGTCTCATATATGGGAAGTTGTCAGTAATGCTTCTGGAGTTTATCTACAGAGATACTTCTTTTATGAGAAAAGTTCTCTTTATCAGGATTTTGCATTAATATGTACCCTAGAACTTAATTATGATAATATCTTCAGGATCCACTTAAGAGAATGCCTTATAATCGAGAATGTTCTACATGTGGGATTCCTGTATTTCATGAAGTAAAAATTCCAGGAGAGGATCCAAGATGATTCTTCTATGTAAAATTTATTCTACATTCAACAGTATTATAGCATGGCTACAAAATCCACTTGCCATATTTAAATTTGGCTTGAGGATTTCTACCGTGTTTCTACTCTGGTAAAAGTTGGAAAAGAGGGGAAACTTGCAAAGAGTTAGTGCCAAACAGCTGGTTCAAGGTAAATTCTTGTCTGATTTCCTCCTTCTGGACCTTTATTTCTACCCCATAGCCTTCTCCACCTCATTTTCATGATCTCTTTCTTGGGCTCTTTCCTTTTCTGGTGGTTTTTGGGTCCCTTTTCCAGTTTGGGAGCTACCTCTCCCCATCTGTTTTTATTCATTATTTCAGGAATTTTTTCCATTTGGGAGCTATACATTTCTACATTTTAAGGTATACTTTGGTGTTTCTATCTCTAGATAATCTTGAAACTATTTCTTTTGTGTATTTTGCTAATTTCTTCTGTCAGTGCCCAAATGTGCCTTTCCTTCCTGTCTTGTTCTGCAAAGGCTGGTTCACGACTTACAAACACCTACACAAGATAAAGGCCAATTGAGAACTGGCTTGTACATAGAAAACTGGTAGGAAACCATCTCTCGTCTCCATGTTGCCTTACTTTACTTACCTGAACTTGAACTCCCTTTAGCTTCCATTTTTTCCTTCAAATTCCTTCCATTCTCTCTCAGCCAAAAGTGAGGACAATTTTTTTTTTTTTACCTTCACTCCTTAAATTTTGAGTCAAGTCCATTATATGCCCCAGTGATTTTTCTTGGACATTATTGACTTCTGATTTAATTGGCTTGACATGAATTAATCTTGGGATTTACCTGTAGCCTCCTTTGTAATTCTTTGTTTGGCTAGTGCTCAAGTCTTGATTTTCTTGGCAGTAAGTTCTGAAAGGAAATGCCTAGTTTTCAATGTAATACATGAAGATCTCCTAGAGTCTATTCACAAAATTAGACAAGTAGGTTATGTAAATTGAGCTGAGGTCTTCTTCCCTCCACTATCCAATCAGTTCTCTGGGTTCTGATAACAGAAATAGATCAAGACATGGGAACTGTGCAGAGTATTTATCACTATGTATAGATATTTTAGTATGTGTTTATGAATATCCTTCCCTGCTTTTTTAGGTAATTTGGCTTTTTACCTTGAGTGTCCAGTTAAAAGAAATGTGGGCTTTTTCTATTTCATTGCATCTCTTTCAGTGCTACTGTACAATTTAATTTGTATTCATTGGCTTTTCTTCTTTTATTCTTGGCACCAAATTTGATATGAAATACCCAATACCAATATACGAAATGAATGGTTTCTTTTTCATTACCCAAAACTTTCATTTTCTTTTATTTTCAAAATCCAACTCCCCATTAATAATTTCCCTTTCTCTTTTTTATATTTTATGTCCTATCCTCATAATCTCCACCACATATTAAAACAATATTGAAGAAATTAGGTAGCATATAAGGCTTAAAGAGTATTTCTGCCTTTATTCTAGTTTATTTAAAAATAAATGGTAGTAGGGCACTTGGCTATATTAGTCATTCTTTCCTCTGAACTTCAAAATTGTGGATTAAGATGGAGTCACTTTGCCACTATCTATTTGGCTAGGTTCCAAATCTTGATCTATCTTGCTCATTAGAACTGGGATTCTGTTCTACATATTTTTTGGTTCCTGTAGAATTAGTTTTCCTGAACTTTGATGCTACAGCATCAGCCAGCTTGGGGAGATGTTGTGAGGAAAGGCCTCTGACACTACTCGTATGGACGTATAGCTGTGTTGTTGATGATGCCATTTACTATATCAAAGAGGGTCCACTTTCGGATGATGCATGGCAGAGATGTCTTGGCACCAGATGTCAGCACCAGGAAGAACCACATCTCCTGGCATTTGGATCCCATGTATATTAACCAATCCTATTTTTCCCCATCAGCTAAATTTAGTCCTTCTCTGGCAAGTACATTGAGCCATATGCATTCTAACCTCACTTTGAACTTTGACTTATTTTTCCTACACTCATTTTTTATTGATCTCAGTTTCTGTGACTATTTCATGTTATGGTGTAGCCATTTATAATAGGGCATTGTAATTCTGTTTGGGAAGGGGGTATAAACAGACAAGCCAATAAAATCACATCACCTATTACTTGTATATATAAGGGCAGCTCTACAGGTATACTTTGAAGTATATATCTCAACTTGAGAAAAGATACAGCTGCAGTATAGAAAATGATAGATATTGAGGAATCACCAAGTTTATGTTTGTACTTTAAATGTTGATTTTTAATAGTAATTTTCTCAAAGACAAGGAATTAGTATGTTTGAAAATAGAAATTAGTTACATAGTTAAAATGTAAAATAAGGCAAGCCCCCCAAATTTGTATATTAAAAATATTTTTGTTAATTAAAAAGTTATAATTTATGGGTAATACTAAAATTATCTCCATAAAATGTTATTTATGATTTTCAATATTTAGGACATAGCTAGTTCTTAGACTATTATTGTTCAATTGTTCTTATAAATCATTCATTAAGGCTTATTTGCAATTATTATTTAGAATTCTTGTACAATTTTGTGTTTGTGAAGTTTACAAAATATTTACAGAAGACATTTATTCTCACACTATTCAGTAGCATGTTCTTACTTTCCAATTAGTACAACATGCTACAGACATTTTGAAATTCCTCCAGATATCCTTGTGGCCCTCTGCATTTCCTCAGGGTATGGAATAGGAACAGCTAGATTACATTGTTAGAGATCTTTTGCTCCTAAATCTAAAGCTTAAGAATTTAGCAGCACCCCAGCCCTTTAATGGAGAAGCTAGAAATGGAAATAAAATATATCTTTTAGGGGGGCCTGGGTGGCTCAATCGGTTAAGTGATCGACTCTGGCTCAGGTCATGATCTTGCAGTTTGTGGGTTGGAGCCCCGCGTTGGGCTCTGTGCTGACAGCTCGGAGCCTGGAGCCTGTTTCGGATTCTGCGTCTCCAGCTCTATGCCCCTCTCCACTCACGCGCGTGCTCTCTCTCTCAAAAAAATAAACATTAAAAAATTAAAAAAAAATATATATATATGTATCTTTTAGGTTTCTAAAAGGAAAACTGCAAATGGCATACAGTATCTGCATGCCACATGGCTCTGTGTGTGGAGGGAGCGGGCCACTTTCATGAGTTAGAGTTAATAGGATTCATCAATGTCAGTAAATACGCCCAAGACATTTGCAGTTTGGAAACTATCACCCTTCAATTAATGATTCATTCACCACACACTAGTTTTGATCATGAGAAACTTGCTCTATTTATGTAAACTATAGCTTTTAAAAAATGTTAGTTTCACAGACCCATAAGTGGGCAGCTAACAAGAGTTGAGTTTTTAAAATGGTAATAATTATGACAATGGCAACATGTTTAGCACTGTATAAGTTAAAGTGCTTTCTTATATTATTTCTTTCATTCCTCAGAATATTATTATTTCAAATTTACAGCTAAGGTAACTAACAAAGAACTCACCCAGGGTCAAACAGACAGTGAGTAGAGTAGGAGGGACAGGAACAGCAGCCCTCTACTTCAGTCCCCACAGTGTTTCCAGGACTCTGCTCCACATCTCAGTTATGTGTCATCTGTAATATGCACTTTTGCTCAGGAGCATCACGAACTGCTGTTAAGTTGAATAGAATAGTAATATGGAGGGGCACCTGGGTGGCTCAGTTGATTGAGTGTCTGACTTTCGCTCAGGTCATGATCTCACCGTTTGTGAGTTTGAGCCCCACATCAGGCTCTGTGCTGACAGCTCAGAGCCTAGAGCCTGCTTCAGATTCTGTGTCTTCCTCTCTCTGCCCCTCCCCGTTTGTGCTCTCTCTCTCTCTCTCTCTCTGTAAGAATAAATAAACATTAAAAAAATTTTTTTAAAAAAGAATAGTAATATGGAATCTTGAGAACTTTCCATAATTATAGTAATTAATATAAAGCTTACTATTTTTTAATTTGGAAACTTGTGTCAAATCCTTTTATAGAACACATTTGTCATTCTATTATCCTGGGCAATATGATAGGACCCCTGCTGCTATTTACCTTGGTTTACACAATATAGAATTGCCCCTTCTAGAAGAGGTTTATCACAGATTAGTTCCTGGAATTTAGAATACTTTTTTCCTGCATCTCATTCATGGCCATGAAAGAGTAAAACGATTATTTGAGAAAATCACGCACATTCAAAAGATAAAATATTGATTTCTTGTTTTAACATAGCATGTGGAAAATCACCTATGTTCTTTTTTTAACTCCATTATGATTTAGGTAGTCCAGAGGCTCAGTAACTAGCCTTGAGACATAAACTCATTATCAGAATAATATAAATCTTTGGGTTTACTTTTCTCTTACAGGGCTCAAAATAGTGTCAAATTTCAGACACTGAAATAATGCTACATTCCTTGGTGTAATATGGTGTTCCTCAGGCCAGACCGCACTTTAGACTCATCTAGGATAATTAGGATCATCCTAACTCAAAAGAGAATCTCTGGAGAAAGGACTGGACATGGGGCATTTAAAAAACTTTCCACTTAGTTCTAATCTGCAGTCAAGGGTTAAAAAACATTAGTATACTTAGGATTCATACTGGAAAGGAATGATCGTTTTCTCTGCCACAAAAATCTGTACACAGCCTTTCTTCTCAGCTGGTAGACAACCTTCCTTTGCGTTGTACTTTGCTGTCAACTGCCCTCAGCCATCCACAGCTCCTCTGACTAGAAGCCTCTGTTGCTCCCCAGAGATGCCCTCAACATGAAATTAAAATGAAACAAACTTTATTTTGAAATAATTATAGACTCACAAGAGGTTACAAAGGTAGTGCACAGAGGACCCGTGGACCCTTCACTCAGTTTCCCCCCAGTGGGTCCATCTTACATAATTATAATACAGTATCAATGACAGGAATTAGATGTTGACACGATGTATGTGTATAATTCTGTGTTCTCCCATGTGTAGGCTCCTGTAACCATCAGTGCAATCAAGATGGGGAATTATTCCACCACCACGAAGATCTCCCTCCTGCTACTCCTTTAATAGCCACACCCCATTCTCTCCCCCCATGCCTGGTAACCAATAATCTGTTTCCCATCTCTATAATTTTGTCATTTCAAGAATGTTATATAAATCGACTCAGCATATATGTCCTTTGGAAAATTGTTTTTTTTTCACTTAGCATAATGTCTTTGAGATCCATCCAAGTTGTGTATATCAATAGTTCATTTATTTTTTATTACTGAGCAGTATTACATTTTGGTTGTTTCCAGTTTTGGGCTATTACAATAAAGCTGTTACAATAATGTTTCATTTCTCTGAGATAAATGCCCAGGAGTGCAATTGCTGGATTGTGTGCTAAGTATATGTTTAATTGTTTTGAGAAACTGTCAAACTGTTTTTTCCAGATTGGCTGTGCCATTTATATTCCTACCAGCAATGTATAACGGATCAAGCATCTTTATAGTCTTGCTAGCATTGAGGATTGTCACTATTTTTATATTTTATCATGCTGAGAGGTTTATAGTGATATCTCATCATGGCTTTAATTTGCATTTTCCTAATAGCTAGTGATGCTGAACATTTTTTCACATGTTGACTTGCCATCCATATATTCTTTTCAGTGAAATGTCTCTTTATGTTTTTTGCCCATTTTCTAATTAGATTATTTGTTTTTACAGTTCAGTTTTACAACTTCTGGATGAGTGCTTTGTCAGATATGTTTACAAATATTTTCTCTTACTCTGTAGCTTGTCTTTTCATCCTCTTAACGGGATCTTACGCAACACAAAAATTTTTAATTTTGATGAGATCGATTTACTGTTTTTCACTTTTATGTGTTACATTTTTGGTGTCATGTCTGCGAAATATTCACTAAGTCTCAGGTCCCCCAAATTTTCTATGTCATCTTCTAAACATCTTATATGATTTATACTTTATATTTGAATCTGTGATTTGGATTAATTTTTGTAAAAGTTTTGAGGTTCAGATAGAGCTTTATATTGTCTTGCCTATGCGTATTCAATTGCTCTCGCATCATTTGTTGGATAGCCTAGTCTTTCTCCATTGAACTGCTTTTGCACTTTGGTCAAAAATCACTTCCCCATGAGGCATCTGTTGATACCACACTGGTTGGGATGGGGAGGGACAGACATCTCCTTATGGCTTTCCACATCACCTCCACCAGCACTGCTGGGCCGTCTCGGTACCACTGAGCAGTGGCGAAAGTCCTGACTCACCAGTAAGCCCTCTCTGACACCCCCCCAGTGGGAAGTAAGAGGGGTGCTTATTACCTCCGGGTGGGGGTGGGAGTCCAAGCTTCCCCCTCCCCGAACCACAGTCTCACATGGTACCATGGAATGAGTCCTCTTTACCACCTGGTAGAGATGAAAAAGTCTCAGTTTCCCACTCTGGCTTCTCAGACACCACCCTGGAGGTGGGGAGAGAGAGTAGCACTCCCTACAGCTGGACAAGGGTGAAAGCATTGGCTCCTACTGGACCTTTGCCTGCGAGGGTGGGGCTGTAGTAGTTTCTGTACATTTTTTTAAAAGTTTATTTACTTTGAGACAGACAGACAGAGCACATGAGCGGGGGAGGGGCAGAGAGAGAGAGGGAGAGAGAGAATCCCAAGCAGGCTCCACACTGTCAGCACAGAGTCCAATATGGGGGTTGAACCCACAAACCATGAGATCATGACCTGAGCTGAAGTCAAGAGCCAGATGCTTAACCGACTGAGCCACCCAGGTGTCCCTTCCACACATTTGACTGGATAGAATGGCTATTGTCTAAATGTTGTCTGTCAAGCTAGGCTGTTCCTTTCCTGGTTCATTCACAGGGGAGAACAGGTTTTTTCTTGAGGCTTTATTTCTTGGTTCTGTGTCATTAGTGTTTTGGGGGTTTGGGCTTCTTCAGTACCCAGTCTGGGATGTATGAAGTGAGAAGAAAGTCCAGGGAAGTCACAGTATAGTTCTTTGGGTTCTAAGTTCCCTAGTCTGCTTCGCATCTTGGTTCTACCTTGCAAAATCTCCATACATATAATATCCAGGACTTTTAGCTGTGCCTAGTGGGAGGAGTGGGGAAAAGCACCCCTACTCAACCTCCCAGAAGCAGAAGTCAGCATGAATTTTGGATATGACACCTGGCTTATAATTTACATGAGCCTAACCTCCAAATTTGATAAAAATCAATCTGCAGCTTTTGGAGACTATGGTAATAAGAAGAAAATGAATTTTATTTACATATGTAATCATGACAATAGCTAATAGTTTTTTTTGGCACTTAACTATATTCCACGTCATTTAAAACTCACAACAATACTATATCATACAGAATATTATTTCACTAAGAAATAAACTTAGGTTAAATAATATTCCTTTTGTTACCTTGGTCTTCCTGATTCCAGAACTTGTGCTTTTTAACCATAACGCAATATTGTTTTAACAACGCTCCCAAAGTTTCTTAGAATAATAGAGTGGAAAAAAATTGTGGTAGGAGCCAAGGGACACTATTTTCACACAAATTACACAAAATTCATTTTCTGAATCTGGTCAAAAACTTTCAGCTTTCTCTCAGTTTTCTCGGTTGTAAAATGATGGGTCAATCTTGATTGTTAAAATCTTTTCTTGAGCAATAGCTTTATGAATATCTAAAAATTTCTTCAGAGAGAAATACAATTTGAAATTTCAAGGTAGGAAGGGCATTCTAAAGTCTGTGGAGTCCTGTGTACAATAGTGTGGCTGGGGGTGGCCTTGACAAGTGACAAAGAATTAAGTAGACTGGTTCAGAACTTTCATCTTCCAGCTTTAATACTTGTAACCAGATGCACACTTGCAAATACCTGCTTGTGAGTACACAGGTTATGTGAACCATGGAAAGATCTCATGCGCACTGAGAGAGTCAAGGCTGAGAGGACAGGATGAGAAAACCATTGTCATTTGGTTTTAATGTAGAGGGTACATGGGGATGCGTGTGCTGGAAATCTGCTACACCCCAAGTACTGAGGGAGATTAATATACATTTGGATGCTTCATTAAATGGAGAACTTCAGTGGTTAACGCCCTGATTAAAGCTCACCTAGGTAACATCTCTTATGTCTATGCCATGGTTTTCTGCCAATCATTTTCATTTTATCTGCTTTGCATCTCAGCCTATTTGTAATATTTTATGTTCCAAACTTGCTCAAATTTTCTGAAAGGAGGAACATATTGCCATGCGAAAAGATAATGGATCTGTACATCTGCTGAGTGCTCTTGTTCTCACAGAGAAACTTCATATGTACAAGAAAAAATAATTCAGCATAAGTTCTATTTTTTTCTGTAGCTCCCCTCAGCTGTTATCTTTCTTTAAAACTATATTACATAAATGTCTAGCAATGAACAAAGTGATTTTTAACAGATGTTTAATGTAACTTCATAAACCTTTGTAAAACATCTCAAAGTTTCCTGGATGGGTGGTAGGTGCTGGGGGGTGGGGGGGGGGGCTACTAATGTGATAGCATAAATGGGCTTCTCTAGAAAGAAAGCTATATGTGTACTATCTGTGTATGTATAATACAATTTTTCTAAATGTTTTTTTTTTACGACACCATGTATGCCATTGTTTGACAAACTGTTTTTCTTCTAATATTAATTGTACTGGATAGGTGGATTAAATAGATTTAATAAGTTTCTTTGCTACAAGAATTTTGTATAATGAACTTTGGATAATGCTGCTACAAATAAATAATTCAATTCGAAGTACAAATTACTGTGGAGTTATTCAATAAGATTCATAGGTAAAATGAAATTATCCAGGACCTGATGGAATTTCAGGTTGTTCTAGATTTATATACACTCCATTTATACACATCCTTTATATACAAGAAAGGAAAAGCTCGTGGTTATGTGAGTCCTCATTCTTTTCCCTTTTATTCTTCTCTTCTCCTCTGCTAACTGGTCCCAGTGCTGACATCACAAGACTGTGGTCCAACTCTAGGAAAGCAATTGTCAGAGGAATTAATCAAGAAAGAAAGAAAGCAATTTGTACAAAAATATTTATAACAGCACTATTTTAAGCAGTGAAAAGATAGGGAATGATTTAAGGCCATAAGTTTGGAGACAGGTAAGAAATCCACCATGGAATATCACAAGGGCATTACAAAAGACAAATATGTAGACAGACTTGCTATATAAGGTATTGTATGTTAATATCAATCAAAAAATCTAAATCCAAAATCACATATGCACGCTAATTATAACTGTGATAATTCTGATCTAAATCGAGAGTGCTCGAAGAGATATGTTACAAATAGACTTGTATATTTATTCTTTTTTTTTTTTTTTGCATAAGTGTTTCTGTTGTTCAAATAATAATTGTAGAAAGAAAAATGTCATCTGGTTTGCCTCTCTTGGGCTGGGTTTTCTGGAGGCAAATGTGGACATGGGTTTTAGAGTACAAGATGTAAATGGACGGGGAGGAAGCAGGACTGGGCAGAAGGAGAAATTGAACTGATACAGGCCAACCAATCATTGACCAATCCAGCAGGAGCTATTAAGGGACCATTGCCCTTCACGATTTTTCTGCCTTGGACCAAATGCTGCGGCCTTTCAACTCTCGCCTTGTTCAGTCAGCAGATGTGGGCTTTCTTGGGAAGGATGTGATCACAGGAGAGGTGGCTCCTTACAGCTGAGGTGAACCCTGGAGCCACTGACAGTATCCTTGAGGGTTGGGTGGTAAGTACTTTCTTGAGAGGGATCTGGACGAAGCATCTTGAAGTGCACCCCACATTCCTATTACCAAAGCCCATAGAACTGCTCTCAGGTAACCTGAGAGAGAAGCCGTTTCTGAAAGATTTTTCTCCCTACTCTTTGGAGACTTTCCTCAGTGGCATGCCAGGCAATTGCTCCCTTTGCAGAAGTTTTGGCTCAAATTGTCAAATTATTGCTTAGTGTTCCAGATGAGGCCAAGCACCAAATGCCGGGCAAAGACATGAAACTGCTACTTGACCTTAATGGTCAGGAAACATTCGGCACTGTTGATAACATTCACATTCACGGTTTTGACACTTTCCAGGGGAATAACTGTGATTAGTTTAGATGAGGCAGAGATGATCTCCACTCATTTTTTGGCATCATTTCTCCTGGGCAACTGCCTCCGTCACAGAACCCAGACAACTCCCTTCATTCTAAATCTTGGTTACCAGTTTATGCAAAGGTCCACAATAAGAAAAATGTCAAAATTTTAAATAAGGACAGGATCAGTAAAGTGCTGTGCTGATCCATATTAGAACAAGAGGTAAGAGGGAAAAAAAATCAGTAACTGATTTTATTTTTATTAAAAATTTTAGTGTTATGTTCATTGTGGAGTTTTCGCATTCGTTTCTATTTTTAAAAAATATGGCACTAGAATATATTTCTCTTTGATTACTGAGTTTTTGGAACCTTTTAAATTTTGTTCACCTCATCCTAGTGCCAGCCGTGGTAACTTAAAAAAAACTCGCTGCCTATAGTTTCTCCTTGTTATCTGTTGTATGACTGCTTTTCTGTCCTGGAAGCGGAACCCACAATACTCAGAGGCCGTAGTTTTGTATAATAAAGGGTGAAGGCTTTCAAAGGGCCTGTACAGTTTCTCTTACGCAGAGAACAGAAAGACCTCGGTTTATAAAATATCAGACATTCCTTTTGTGGTTATGAGGGCTCATCAGTTCTCTCTGTCACATTTAAAGCATCCTCACCCACTAAACTGATGCCAGAGTTGTGTGATATTCATCTTGCTCTCCCCCCGCTTGTCCCCTGACCCCTAAGCAGGTATTAGATGTTTGTTCCAGATACTGAAAAAAATGAATGGCTCTAGGAAGCATGAAATATATTAACTAATGAGTATTTGATATATTTCCTTTTCATTTTAGCATTTGTCATTCTGTTGGAGAGCATAATCTGGACCATGAAAATAATGCTACCAAACACTGTAATTATAATTTTTCATAACAGAATCATACTTAATGTTAAACCCTATACCTCAAATGATATCCTAAATATAGGATAGTCTATTATATATAGACTATTTTAACATTTTTGACTGGATAGTAAGGGATACATTTGAATTATATTACGAAATCTGGGACAGAGAGAAGGGAACAAATATATGAGTACAAAGAGGTATAGTTATTCGCTACTTTTTCAAGTCGTATGTTATTGTTGGTTTTTTTTTTTTTTTACTAGAAAACTGATATGTAACAAAAGCGTGTAATAGAAAGGTGTGCCATAGTCTGGAAATGTTTTCTCTTCTTCAATTGAATCCTGAATATAACTGGGCCATCTTGAAGCTTGCCTCATGTCTCCTGTCACATCCAAAAGAAACACATATGCCACTTCAATTAGAACAGAAAAAGTCTTCAAAAGCAGTGGAAAACTTTATTACATTTTATTGAGGGCACGGTGGGGAGTATTAAACAGGCATCATACAGGAAAATATATTAAATTTTTCTTATACATCTTTCCCCTAAATCCCTACCTTTATTGTAATTTCCCCCCACCTCCCCTCTAAACCCTCCAACTCTCCCGTGTTGGATTTTTCCCTGATCTACGTCAATCTCTACTCTTCTCTTTCCCCACCTTTTCATTCTCTTTCTTAACTCTTAATGGGCCTTTTATTTGCTTCCTTCTTTGCTCCCCAGGCTTCATTCAGTTGCAGAGCAAAATCACTCTGGCTGGCCGGCTTCTTTAATTCTATATGCATACCTATCATCTCACCACCCCTCTAAATCAACACAACAAACGAGCGTTAATCAAGCAACTCAGTCTTTTCTTTCACAGGCAGGATAAAAAAGAAAGATAGTGGACATTTGACTTTTAAAAGTTTCTAGGGGCATCTGGCTGGCTCAGTCAGAAGAGCATGTGACCCTTGATCTTGAGGTCATGAGTTTAACCTCCACGCTGAGTGTAGAGAGTACTTAAATAAATTTAAAAAATAAATAAATAAAGTTCCTTATGTCTTCTATCATATAATTTGTTTCTGGAGATTATTATCTTGTTTCACACAGTCTTGGTCAGCTACAAGTACCTAGAGTTTATTGAGATCTATAGAGGCAGTTGAGAATTTATAGTTTGTATACATTTATAGTTGAACATGAGCACATGATATTTTCTACCAAAGTCATGATGTATCCTGTGATACACAGTCTTAAAAGAGACCCTAAGTTTTCAGCAGCTTTTTCATAATCACTAGATGCAGTTAAATCTGACACCCGAGAAGCTAGGGTGACACATGTTAATTTCTTTCTTTATCATGAGATTTACGTGACTGATTATCATGTCAAGCTTCTGCCTTCTACAAATAAGGGCTTCGAATATTTCTAAGCAGTCCTTTGGGGCTATGGTCAGGTTGGCTATAGTACAACTATGAATATATATGATACTCCTCAAGCTCTCCTGTCAGAACAAAACTGATGTCCAGCAAAACGTATTTAAAAGCATTTCCACCAACCACCACCCCACCCCCATGAAGAGGAGAAGGAGAATAACGTTCCTGTTTATTGTGTGAGAGCTTTAGGAGAAACCAATAATGAGAGGCTTTGAATTGGTTTTTGCTCTTATTTTTTTGTCAAGTCTTGTATTAGGGTATAATCAGGGGATACGAACCACAACAGTAATTTGAACAGGATAACATAAATAGAATTATCAACTAGATTTATGACCGTTAACTACTAACACAGGTAAGCATTCCGAGGTAGCAACTGTAGAAAGGACTCCTAGAACTTAGGGGAAAGCAAAAAACGAAAGGAAGGAACTTCAAGAAGAAAGGCTGAAATTCAGATCTCTGACGAGAGGCTGTGGCGACTGCAGAAACATGCTACTTGATGCACATCATGGAGAACAATACACTGGACAAGGAAAACATCCCTCCCTCTTCTTCCTGGTTTGCAGGCTCTCTCTGGCCCCCTCTATTGGCAAAACCTAGCACTGAGCCAGCTAGCAAAAGAGGAATGTGATCTGCAGAGCCTAATTCTGGTATCACAAAGTGGGGCAAAAAGGATGTGTGGGGAGACAGAAGATGATAAATCAGGAACTAGAACAACCCACTTTATCATTGTCATTAAAGAAAGTTAACTCACTAAGCAGTATGGTGTTTTTATTTGATGCACGGTAACTTGGATGGTAATACCAACAGAAGCATAAATCGAGTTTCCTAAATTTACACTAAGGTTTATGTGACATGTATGATTCAGAAGAGAAGGGGTTTTCGATGAGCTGTTGCTTCATTATACACAACATAAAATCAAGGAATGTGAACATAGGAAAATTCTTCAGAGGTCAATCCTACAGAATAGACTTCCATTAAATGTGGGGATTCTGGTAGAGTTCACCATCTAAATTCCTTTTGAGTACTTCTAACAACCAGAGATTAAATTCATGAGCTGATAAGCCATTTTCTTATCTAGAAAGTTCTAATTTTCAGAAAGTTTCTTCTTCGCCTGTGCCAAAATCTACTTCTTAACTGCCTGCCATTGGGCCTCATTCTGTCATATGGAATGTACTAAAAACTACTGTGATAACCAGTATGACAGCCCGCCAAATATGTGAAGGCTCTGTTTCATCTTGTCTCAACTGTGGTCATTAACCGTTCCTCATACGGCAGTTTCTGTACCCTGACATCATTAATGTCATGATCCAAAACCTCGCTATTTCTTAACATCTCTCTTACAACGTGATGCTCAGAAATAAACCTTGTTGGACGTCATAGGACTGATGCAAAATACTGTGGGTTTATCACTTTTAGGATCTGGATGCTGTATTTCCATGAATGCTGCCGAAAGGTTTGACTGGCTCTTTCAACAGCTACATCACATTTTTGCTTTCGTTACCCACCCTTCTTCCCCAGCCCCCATCATTCAGAAAACCGAGGCATCTCTTTCTGAAGCATCAATGGTTGATTGAATTGTTCTTATGCAGGAAAAATACGTAACATATCTTGTTCCAAGAATAATATCATTTTACATACTAAATTATTTTTTGCTTCCCCTAAGACAACCCTCCCAACTGGGATGGCAGGAAGAGGTGGTGTGGAAGCTGTTCCAGACTCCTCCAGGCCTCCTCATAAGCTTTTAACATTTGCCTTAGAACTGAGGAAAGCAGAATTTACCTGTAACTAAAAGTCAAAAGTGAAAGCTGGATATGAGGTTAAATTACTTTTTAATTACTCCTCGGGGAGGGCTCATGACATATTTATTTCTTCTAAATTACCTAATATAATATGAAACATGCCAGGACAGAAATGATCCTTTACAAAGCAGGATTTCGTAAGGGATGCTGCTTCCTTTGTTTTGCCTACTCTGGGATCCAGAATCTTGCTTGTGGTTGTTAGTAATGTCAAGAAGCCATGGAAATCCATCTCTAATGGCTTCTGGAAGGTTTTTTTTTGTTTTGTTTTGTTTTTTTTAACTTACCGTTTTTGAAAAAGATTTGCCTGCAAATGATAACTCATGCTTCAAAGGTACCTTAATATATGTATAATCATCATGTAAATAAAGGAAATATTCATTCTACTACATAAAAACTTGAGTGCAAGTGCCTACAACAATACCTGAGCTACATACTTCTAACCTAGAATTTTCTCTTCCCTCAAATAGCCGCTTGACCAATTCCTTCATCTTTTTTTTTAAATGTTTTTTAAGTTTTATTTATTTTTGAGAGAGAAAGAGAGAGAGAGAGAGAGAGAGAGCGGGAGCAGGGGAAGGGCAGAGAGAAAGGGAGACACAGAATCCAAAGCAGGCTCCAGGCTCTGAGCTGTCAGCACAGAGCCCTACATGGGGCTCAAACTCGTGAACCACAAGATGGTGACCTAAGCCGAAGTTGGACGCTCAACCAGGTGCCCCTCTTTCATCTTTTTCAAGTCTTTCCTGAAACAGCCCCTCTCCCATGAGGCCTGGCTTGAACAACTATTTAATATTGCGATTGTCCCTTCTCCCTTTCACCAGCACCACTTGCCTTTCTACTCTTTTTCATTTTCTAATTTCATTCTTTCCCTAACATACTCTGTCACTTACTTATGTGTGTTTAATGCTTGATGCCAGTCTTTTCTCCCCTCGTGCTCCCAGCCCCTCAGTGTTAAGTTCCTTGAGGGCAGACTTTTTTGTCTCCTGGTGTTTCTTTGTACCCAGACGTAACACAATAAATATTTGTTGAATTCATGACATTAACTTTCGGTTCCTTCTCACAAACTGGTAATAATTATTTTCTTCCCAATTGTCCAAGTTCAGCTGCTTGGAGGGCGGCACACAAGTGCACTCTATAATATTTTATTCTTACAGACTGCCCCGATGGCTATTTTTGCTGTTTTAGCCCATTCTCCAGCTCTGTAAACTTAAAGTATAGCCTTTAACAAATGGAAACAAGCTTTGCTTGCCTTTGAAATTCTCTGCAAAATGTAGGCAGTTGGCAATGTTCACCCTGCAGCTCCTTCTAAAAGTCAGCTCCAGCCTCAGCCTTCTTTACTGGTCTCTGGGGAAGGTTACACTTTCTAACTGTCCTGTTTACTGAGAAAAGTCCCTTTCTGACTGGAAGCTGCAATGACACTCATGTCTTAGAGTGCAGCACTGTGACACTTCCTGAGAGGCACCATTAGACAGCCTCTTTGTGCAAGCAGTAACTCAGGAGCATTTCTGTTTAACCATTTCCTGCCTGACTTCTCACCAGTATCCTTAACCACTTTGCATACAGCTTTCTGTGTTAGTCGATATGGGCTGCGCTAACAAGGAACCATAGACTTGGTGGCTTATAAGCAACAGAACTTCATTTCTCACAGTTCTGGCACACGGAAGTCCAAGATCAGGGCGCCACCATGGTGGGGTTCTGGTGAGGACCCTCTTCTACGTTGGAGACCACTGACTTCTCACTGTGTCCTCTACGGTAGAGAGCAGAGAGGGGAAGCAAGCCTTCTGGTAACTCTAAAAAGTGAAGTAGGGGCACCTGGGTGGCTCAGTCGGTTGGGCGACTGACTTCGGCTCAGGTCATGATCTCACGGTTCGTGGGTTCAAGCCCCGCGTCAGGCCCTGTGCTGACAGCTCAGAGCCTGGAGCCTGCTTCAGATTCTGTGTCTCCCCTCTCTCTACCTCTCCCGTGCTCACGCTCTGTGTCTCTCTGTCTCTCAATAACAAATAAACGTTAAAAAAAATTTTTTTTAAATAAAAAATAAAAAGGGAACTAAACCTATTCACAAGGGTGCCACCATAATGACCTCATCTGATCCTACTTACCTCTTAAAGTATACTCATAGTATACTTAAGTATACTTGAAGTATACTCATAGTAAAGTATACTCATAGTACCACCCTATGGAGGGGGAAGCTTTCAACATGCACTTTTGAGGGACACAGACATTCAGTCCATAATACCTTCTTTCCCTATTGGACACAGAACTGACACCTCCATCATTCAGATCTCAACCTAAATGTTAATTCCCCATACAACCTTTCTTGGGCTATTTATGGTGGGTAATTACCCTTTATACAAATACACCATGCCCTGGTTATTTTCTTCACAGAACATGTAACAATTCACAGCATTTATTGCTTATTTATCTGTGTCTCCCACTTGACACTGGACTGTAGCTTCCGGTATGTCTGTTTTATGTGCCCAGTCCAAGCACAGGACCAGAGCTGGCATCCAATACATAAGTGGATTTGAGGGTATACTGGCATGTCGTCAACTTATACTACCTATTCAATATATATGATGAGTTGACCTCAATTGGTGCTTATTTAGATGTGGGCCTGTATCTCCTAAAGACTTGGTATAACATACCCTAGTCATTCTTATATTTAATAACTTGTCAGTGGATACTTTCTTCATTAGAAGCCCAGGACAAGGCTGGGATCATTTACCTGTCAGCATGCATAACTATTCTTGCTTATCATCATATTTGCTGTCTGTATTAGTATGTGGTTTTATGTTTATATATATATAACCTGGATTCTATAATTTACAGAATTGAGATCATAAATGTGAACACATTCAATGCAAAAACCTCCTAGCACATAGAGGTACTGGAAATGTCCATAAGTTCAACAAAATCTTTAAAATAGTAAACAATGCATCCTACAACTTGTACTAGAAGGAACATATTTCATAATTTATGTTTGTAAAAAATAGTCTAAATGAACTGTGCTAAGTCTCTGGATGCCCTATCTCATTTAACCTCACTTCTACGAATTCAGTTTATCTTTTTTTTTTTTTCAGTTTACAGATGAGAGGACTGAGGTTTAATGATTAATTAACTTATTCAAGGTCATACAAGAAGAGGCATCAATTTTGTGAACGAACCATTGATCTGAACCACTTTGCCCTACTGCTCCAAAGGATTATTAAAATGATCACTCCCTGGTACCATTGCTTATGAAAGTAAGAAATTTTAGTCGCTGCAACACAAAAACAGCACTAAATGAAATAGGAAAGAAGATGGTTGTCTTACTTTTTTGCAATTTTCTAAAATGAAGGTTACAGGTCTCCAAATAAAGAAGGCAGCAAATCAATTTTTCATATAATTTGCGAATAGTATCCATGGTTCCCTACAGACATTTGAGTCAGGATGGGGATAGGTGGAAGCATGCAGAATCATCTTTGCGAGTTTGCATTCACTGCCTTCTCCGACATTGTGAATCTACCACCTTGCACTGCTGTCAAGTCAAGGTTATAGAACATCTATTCTGTAGTCCAAAACCCATGCAGAAAACACCCATAAGTACTCTGTTTTCATGGGACTAATTCATTTTTATAGCTGCTTCCCTGAGGCCCTAAACAGAGAACTAACACTGAAGATGGGATTTCCAAGGTAATTATATCTGACAGACAGCCAAGAATGTGAGACAGACATTGAAAAATTATAATAACTTGAAATCCAGAGCTAATACTCCATCAATTCCTACTATGATTAGTTTAGTTTGACACTTTTCGAAGTACAAACCTAAGCTATTGAAGTGATTTGTGTTTCATTTCACTTTGTAAATGCTTATTTTTCCTTAGAAAGTTTCGAAGCTTTGACTTGATTGACAGCCGGTTGATTTTTACATAAAAGAAGAGAGGAGACCATGAGACAAATTATAGTTTTGTGTCTTTCTGTTGTAAAAAATAAACAGTGGTAACCAAACTGGTTCTGATCTCACTAATTTTTGGTCAAGTGGTCAAATTTTGTTGAAGCGGATTCTTCTGTGTGGCTGCCCACATGACTATAATATCTGTGAGAGACCTCATAGAAAAAAAAAACCGGTATAAAATTGTAAACGAAGAGAGGTCATCCCCTAAAAGTTGGTCAAGGCTTAAAATGAAATAAATGAGGAGAGTGTACTTTTTTTTTTTTTTTTTTTTACAGAATGTCAGAACTTTGTTTATGGAGGCAACTTCAGATAAATTGTCACAGTTCTGGTCTTTTTAGACCATTGATAAAGAATGAAAAATTGGGGCGCCTCGGTGGCGCAGTCGGTTAAGCTTCCGACTTCAGCCAGGTCACGATCTCGCGGTCCGTGAGTTCGAGCCCCGCGTCTGGCTCTGGGCTGATGGCTCAGAGCCTGGAGCCTGTTTCCGATTCTGTGTCTCCCCCTCTCTCTGCCCCTCCCCCGTTCATGCTCTGTCTCTCTCTGTCCCAAAAATAAATAAACGTTGAAAAAAAGAATGAAAAATTGAAAGAGTAGAGAAGATATAGACAAAGAATTTGACAATTTCTTCATTTAATATCAGAAGCCCTGATGACACAGTTGATCTCGAAGTGGCCAGGAATGGGATTCGGTAGGGGTGATCGATCAGCGGCAGCGTAAGATGTCCATGTGAGCCTGCAGCAGACCAAAGCACTTCCCAGGTGGCTAAGACTTTTACTACATCCTGATGAGGAGGGATTGATTAACCAATTAATACCAGAACAATTTTCTGAAGCTTTTGAAGTTTATTGCATTATAGTAACCTCTCAGGTAAACAGTATATAATTTTTTTTTAATGGCTTTTTTTTTTTTAGAGAGAGAGAGAGGGAGAGACAGTGCAAGTTGAGAGGCAGAGAGAGAGAGAAAGAGTGGGAGAGAGAGAGAGAGAGAGAGAGAGAGAATCCCAAGCAGGCTTCGCGCTGTCAGCTCAGAGCCCGATGTGGGGCTCGTTCCCACAAACCGTGAGGTCATGACCTGAGCAGAAATCAAGAGTTGGATGCTCAACTGACTGAGCCACCCAGGAGCCCCTGTAATTCTTAATTCATAGTGTTTGGTTTATTCATTCTCAGTGAACAGTTTGGGTGTCTTTGACAGAGTTCAAAGTTCCAAGTTAGAGAATTCCAAGTGATCTGCAACAATGCGTGAAGAAGTTAAAGTATTTTGGTATTAACAATACTAAGCACAGTTAAAGAATTGTTAACAATAGTAGGTATGGTAGAGACAAATACTTGAGTAGGATGAGCCTCTAAATGGTATTCATTGTGAACAAAAGAGATAACCTGCTCAAACCCTGCAGCATAGTGTGGGAAGGTCAGTTCCTGTCTCTGTGTTACAAGTGACACAAGTGACTATTGTCCTTTGTGATGCAATGCCAGTTAAAATAGGAGGAGGCAGCTGCCTGGAATGCAGACTAAGCTCCCAGTTGTTTAAGGGCGTTGCTAGACCACCTGCCTCTTAACAGATAACAAAACACAAGCCCTCTCCTAACATAACTGACAACGCAGCCCTCAATGGGGGCCACCATGGGTGTGCATTTTCCTACTTGACATGAGTATGATTTTACAAATGATCGAACACAATTACACATGTCTTCCTCCCCTCCCCCCCCCCCCCCAGTGTATTTTAGAGGAAGACTGTGTTTTGGAGCATAGCATTTGCAGCGTTTGAATTGTACGTTGATCAGATACATAAAACAATAGAAACAATTGCATACTGTTTACATACTGAGATATCAAAGTTCGAGACACATGCACCTTGTCTTCATGGTAAGAGCAGTTTCTTGTAATGTGAACTTGTGTAAAGGCATTGCTGACTGCATCTGGACAATTAGGTCAAATGAGACTCCTTCCAAACAGACCTCAGCAATTCCTCTATGGCAGATAGTGTTTTATTTACCAGAGCTGTCAGAATTCAAAAGATGAACTTCAGTAATAGTTGATGTGGCACTTTATAAATAGCATAAATCAATTGAAAAATGCATTACTCATGCTTTGTGACCAAAATAAAATAACAATGATAAACTCATCACAAAACAGTCTAGGAATGGGGGGAAATGTGACAAGGGCAAAATATTAGTAACAGATTATACAGACAGACAAAACTATGACTTTGGAAGAAGGAAACTTGACTTTTACGTGAAATATGAACTCTAAGAGCGGCGCTGAAGTAAGGCACGTTGAATAATTTGGACCATTTACCTCGAAACACATGTTAAGTCTGTCTACCTTTACTATTTAGCTGGTTGAGATGACATCCTCAGCACACAGTGATATAGTCTACCGGAGAGATATTTTTTCAGTGCCCTTTGATTCTAAGATGGCTCATGTACCTTTTATTTAAAGGCATGTACCTTTTCTTTAAAACTCTTTGTAGGGGTGCCTGGGTGGCGCAGTCGGTTAAGCGTCCGACTTCAGCCAGGTCACGATCTCGCGGTCCGTGAGTTCGAGCCCCGCGTCAGGCTCTGGGCTGATGGCTCGGAGCCTGGAGCCTGTTTCCGATTCTGTGTCTCCCTCTCTCTCTGCCCCTCCCCCGTTCATGCTCTGTCTCTCTCTGTCCCAAAAATAAAGAAAAACGTTGAAAAAAAATTTAAAACTCTTTGTAAATAGCATCTCACTAAATTGAATCCACCATGAAATCATAATGACTAAAGGACTTCTGAAGGTTGTAGAATGAATTTGTTAGTTGAATATTCATGACAAGTCCTTGCTATTTTGGATGATAATGCACATACATATTTTTCTTATTGTTCATGATGCCTCTACATATACAGTGTCAGGAGATTAAAGGAAAAAGAAACCAAGACCCAAAGGAACATGCCAATTCATACACTGAGAATTAGCTAATTATATTGCTGAACAAAGCAAATATCCTGAATGCATGCAGGTAGCTACAAACTTATAGTGGATTTTTCAGGTCTATTTATATGGAATGAAAGCTACGGTTTTTACACATCAGCCTACTTTTAGCAAGCAGTCGGCAAATATTCAATTTGCATCAGTAGCTACATGGAGCTTACTCCGAGGTTCTGTTCTTCACAATCCTTTATCAGTACCTCCTAACGCTGCACCTGACAGTGTCTAATACATGATTGGTCAGATCCTTTAACATTTCTCAGTGAGGTTAGATTAGGTTTCTCACAACAGGCAATCCCCAGGATATCAAAGACTCACTCTTCTGGATCATACAGCTTTATCCTTGCTTCCTTCCTGGATGCATCCTTTCTGTCCTACAGAAAGCCAGGCACACATTAGGCATTCAGTAAACACATGCTAAAACAAAGCCAAGTGTCTCTCACAAACAGTAGGTTGAGCTGAGTAGAATTCCCACAGAGAATCCTGACCACAGAGCTCCTCCTTTTTGTTCTCTCCTATTTAAATGTTACAGAACACACAATATAAGCTGCCTTGATGGCACTGTCGTCTCACCCCACGTGGCAGCTCATCCAAGTGAAGGGAGTTAGTGCAAGGACTTACAGGGACATCTTGGGTAAGGAAGAAAGGTGAGAGAACAGGGAAAACCCCAGGACCACTGATGCCCAGAAGCCCTCTTCCCTACTCTCATCTCCACTCCTTCCCTTCCCACATTCCTACTTCCAGGGCCGTGGGGCAGCAACTGGATAAGATATCCAGCAGACAAAGCGGAGTCCCCATATCTGCTACAGATAGCTACTATGAAAGAGGGATGCCCATGCATTCAAAGGTAGAACTCTGAAGGTAGTTTTCAAGAGGAAAAAATTTTATATCTTTTTTTTTTTTCAACGTTTATTTATTTTTGGGACAGAGAGAGACAGAGCATGAACAGGGGAGGGGCAGAGAGAGAGAGAGGGAGACACAGAATCGGAAACAGGCTCCAGGCTCTGAGCCATCAGCCCAGAGCCTGATGCGGGGCTCGAACTCAGGGACCGCGAGATCGTGACCTGGCTGAAGTCGGAAGCTTAACCGACTGCGCCACCCAGGCGCCCCTATATCTTTTTTTTTTAAGCTTATTTATTTATCTTGAGAGAGACAGAGGCAGCATGAGTGGGGAAGGGACAGAGAGAGGGAATCCTAAGCAGGCCCCTTGCTGCCAGCAGAGCCAGATGTGGCTCGAACTCGCAAAACAGTGAGATCATGACCTGAGCCGAAACCCAGAGTCGGACACTTAACTGACTGAGCCACCCAGGCGCCTCAGGAGAAATTTTATTCCCTTTTACAAGTTGCTTACAAAACTACTGTTTCTAATACAAATGATTGTCCATCTCAGAAAGTTACCTACCATGTCAAAAAGTGTTTTTAATTTGTGTATTTTTTTTAAATCTTGTGTTTTATTTATCAATGTGGTCATGTATTTGCATGTAATTTAACATTTTCAGTTTCACAAGTTTACACTGTGTACTTTTTTTAATGTGAAAACACTTTTAAATTTCCCCAAATTGCCATGCAAAACTTTGCGACTTGATCTGTTAGAAAGGCTTTTAGTGGAATGTGCTGGGGCGGGGGCACCTAAATCCCCCCATCAGGATCGACACACTCATATCCAGCTGCTAGTGGTGTTGGCTGAGGGCTGAGAGCAGAGTCTCCCTCTAGGAATTTCCTTCCTTCAGAGAAAGCTGCCTCACTTAATCTTTGGATTTGCTCCTGGTCCCATGACTGGTCAATGGAGTCAAAGGCTCCCTTCCTTCATCTGGGGCAACTCAAAAGAGCTATCCCAGCCCCAGGGCCCCTCACGAAGCATTTGCTACAACCACTTGTCAGTTTAACTCCTTTCGTCCAGTCCTGCTTCCCTCCCTCCCTTGGGAGTGTTGTTCCCACAGACACACAATTCTTTTCCTCAGGGAATCCAACCTAAATTAGAGAAAAAACACTACATTCCTTCTGTCAACTTAAGGCTATCTCTCATGACTACTAATACTTCTTCATACTTAGTATGATAATTATGTCAGCATTTACACCATTTAAATTTTTACTCAAACAATATGTATACATGGCTTAAAAAGTTAAATAGTATTGCAATATTTACCGTGGAAAGAGCTGTGCCCTGTTGCATACCTCTCTGAGAGCTTACACTGCAATTTCTAAAACTGTAGTCATTATTTACTGACTTCCTACTATAAAGAATTAAGATTTAAATTTCTTATACTCCTCCACATTCCCTGATATCTACTCCCTCGCTAGCCAATTTGGAAAATAGTCTTTGTTAGACTATCATTAGTATACACGAGTTTCATGATAATCCTTTCTAAAAAATTTATTATTATTTTTTTAATCTAATTCCAAGTTAGTTAGCATATAGTGCAACAATGATTTCAGGAGTAGATTCCTTAATGCCCCTTACCCATTTAGCCCACCCCCTCTCCCACAACCCCTCCAGTAACTCTCTGTTCTCCATATTTAAGAGTCTTTTATGTTTTGTCCCCCTCCCTGTTTTTAAATTATTTTTGCTTCCCTTCCCTTGTGTTCATCTGTTCTGTGTCTTAAAGTCCCCATATGAGTGAAGTCATATGATATTTGTCTTTCTCCGACTGACTAATTTTGCTTAGTATAAAACCCTCTATTTCCATCCACATAGTTGCAAAAGGAAAGGTTTCATTCTTTTTGATTGCCGAGTAATACTCCATTGTATAGATATACCATATCCTCTTTATCCATTCATCCATCAATGGACATTTGGGCTTTTTCCATACTTTGGCTATTGTTGATAGTGCTGCTATAAACATTGGGGTGCATGTGCCCCTCTGAAACAACGTACCTGTATCCCTTGGATAAATACTTACTAGTGCAATTGCTGGGTCATAGGGTAGTTCTATTTTTAATTTGTTGAGGAATCTCCATACTGTTTTCCAGAGTGGCTTCACCAGTTTGCATTCCCACGGTCTCATAATAATCTTACTGCAGAGCCACAAAGTGTGTTTTGGTGACATTTCCTTTCCTCTCTTGAACAACTTCTTTTTTCTCCTGAGGTTAGTAATTTTTTTTTATATTTTAAAATTTGATTTGTTTAGTTTTCTTGTACCTATTGTTAATTCATCCCCAAACCTTATGTGAAATGCCTCTTTCATGGTAAAGTATATTTGTTCATTTTTCAGGTCTGTATTTTTTCCTGTAGAGGACATCGGGCATCTGTCTTGGTGCCCTCTGTCGTACCCAATCTAAACTGCTTGTTCTCCCTGCCTGGGGCCTCAGTTGTCATCTGAGGTCTTCTCTTCATTCTTGCCCTGGGATTTTTCTAGTGTTGAATTCTGTGTATCTTGAATCACATGTCTACCTTTTTCCTGGCTTACACATTTGTTTCGCTTGAGCTTATTCTCCAGAACTCTCCTGAGAATAGGTATATCCCTGGAATAAATTGTTGAAGCTGTGAATGTGTGAATTTGTTTTTATTCTACTCTCACGACTTACTTGATAGTTTTCTTGGGAATATACTTATAGGCTGGAAATAGTATTTTTACTCAGAATTTTGAAGGCATGGGGAGTCTGGGTGGCTCAGTTATTTGAGTGTCCGACTTTGGCTCGGGTCATGATCTCCTGGTTCGTGAGATTCAGCCCCACATTGGGCTCTCTGCTGTCAACACAAAGCCCGCTTTGGACCCTTTGTCCCCCTCTCTCTTTGCCTGCCCCCACTCAAGCTCTCCCTCTCTAAAATAAATAAAAGCATTAAAAAAACTTTGAAGGCATATCTCCATTATTGTTTTGAGAATTATAATGTCTCTTTATTTTTTTTGGATATGGCCTGTTGTTTTTTTGTTTGCTTTCTCTCTCACACATGCTTTCTTCTGAAGATTTTCTTTTTATTCCTGGTGTTCAAAATTTAATTATGAGGAAGCTTGTTGGGGGTGAGTTTTTACTCATTGGACTGGGAGCTCTCTGAGCTCTTCAAATCTGAAAGCTAGTGTACTTCAATTGTGAGAAAATTTCTGGTATTATTTTATTCATAATTTCTTTTCCTCTTATTTCTCAGTTTTTTCATTTTGGAATTCCTATTAGACATCTGGAATCTTCTGAAATGATTCTCTTATTGAGCATTTTTTTTCCATCGAATATTTTCTTTGTCTTTGTGAACTGTCATTTTTTTTTGTTTGTTTTCCTTTACAAGTAACTTACTCAACTTCATCTCCCAAACTTCATAAATTCTGTTTGCACATTTTTAATTTATAAGGGCTCTTTATTCTCTGAATGCTACCTCACTTTTTTAAAAGCAGCACTCTGTTCTCATTTTATGTATACCCCATCTCTTCTTTCCCAAAGGAGATTACAGTTGCTTGACATTTTATTCTGTTTCCTGATATGTTCTTTGTCTTTTCCAGTTTTCTTTCATTTTCTTATTTCTTTGTTTTGCTCTGGTCTTGCAAGTTAGATTCCCTCTACTTATATCTCCTGATCTTTGGCCATCCATTCATTTTTAAAAGTCAGACTCTAGGGGCACCTGGGTGGCTCAGTCGGTTGAGCGTCTGACTTGAGCTCAGGTCATGATCTCACAGTTCGTGGTTTCGAGCCCCGCACCAGGCTCTGTGCTGTTTGCTCAGAGCCTGGAGCCTGCTTTGGATTCTGTGTCTCCTTCCCTCTCTGCCCCTCCCCAACTCACTCTGTGTCTCACTCTGTTTCTCTAAAATAAATATAAAAAAAATTTTTTTTAAGTGAGATTCTAGGGGCACCTTGGTGGCACAGTTGGTTAAGCAGCATCCTACGTGGGCTCAGGTCATGATCTCGTGGTTCCTCTCATTCCTCTTCAACGACGTGGGACTCTGGCTTGGGGGAATTCGTTCTACTGCTCATGCCTGGCTTCTACCTAACAATAATATCCTCATAGTTAGAAGATTACAATTGCAAGTGTTTATCAGTAATTAGCAACTAAAAAACTGCACAAGAAAATTGAATAGGGTTTTGCATGATAAATAGGAAATGACAGTTTTAAAGCTATAAGTTGTACTACTTTTTTTTTTTTGTAAAATATATACAGTCTATTTTTAGAGGGATGGGTTTTGAAATGACATATATAGATAATTCATCAGGGTAAAAATTCAGTTACTATCATGATAGCTTTCATATGTGTGTATACCTCCAAAAATCTAAAATTGAATTGCTACAAAGTTAGCCTACGAAATGCCATACTATGCCATGTGGCATATGGCCTGGCATACGGCAATAATCACCAAAATTTGTGTTAATGCCTTCAGAAAAAAGTCAGAAATTGTCCCTGCAGTGGAGCAACGTGAGCAAATAAAAATGAAATCTTTTGCTTATATTTACGTTCATTTCTTAAGGTTTAAAATATGACCCGAATAAGCATTTGGTATGTATGTGTATATGTGTGTGTATATATATACAGGCCTATATATAGGTCTAAATCTTTAAAAATTTCCCCACTAACACAATTAAAATTATTATTAGATAGCTTTGTTTTGACAACTGATTTGATAAATTAACTTCATTTAATTCTTTTGTTCAAATTCAGTTTAAATTTTCTCTCTTCATTACTATGGAACATTAATTTGTTTTATTACTGGACTTTGAATAAATTTGATTTATTCTTAAAAGGCACTTAATAAAAATGGTAATATTTATGGCTTTTTATTTGTTTTTAGTTATTTCAACTTACATAAAAACCTTATAAGTTTTGAACATTGGAATAGTGCCTGGTGCAAATGATCATATTTTACATATTGAAAATCAAGTAGGTTGCTGCACAAAATTAAATTTGTTATGTTCATGATTACTTGCATTTAATGTACATTCATTTGACAATATGACATCATAAAATTCTTTTTCTGTGATTGTTTTTTTCCCTAAGTAATGGTAGGAGAACCAGGTGTTTTAGAAAATCACTATTTTCTAAATATTATGCCAAGTTCCCAAGTTATCCAAGATATATATATATATATATATATATATATATATATAATCTCCAAGTTCCTGACAATGCAGGAAAGCTTCCATCATTAGAACCTTACCTACAACCCTGCCCTAAATCTTAGAAAAAGAATGGAATACTTCAAAAACCTTGGCCTTGAATATCAATGACTTTCTCCTAAAATGAATGACTGTCACCTTCTTTGGCAAGTGGCCCTCGGGGCACCTCATCATTGTACAGGCTACATTGCTTTACACTATCTCTAAATACGTTTTGTACCCTCTGTATCCACTGTACCCTCATTTTAAAAGTAGCTATGTCTGTTAAAAGAGATTTCCACATAGTCTGCCTCAGAAGGTTCATTTAGCCAACAACTATTTATTTGGCACATGTGTATTAGATACTGTTTTAGGTACTGGAAATGCAGTAACAATCAAAACAGACAAAAATGCATGCTCTTATGTTTTTGTTACATTCTAGTTTACATTCTAGTGGGGAAAGAATATATTAAACAGGATAAATAAGAAACATATATAGCATGATAACCCAAAGTAAATACTAAAGAAAAAAGGGAAGGAAGATAGATGGTTTCTAGTGCTGGGAGTAGCTATTGAATTTTGGATGGGGTGACCCGGGAGGGAATAGCTGTGGGAGAGAACTTTGTGACTATTTGGAGAAATCATTTTTTAATGGGGGAAGAGGAGTAAAAACATCCTGAGGCCGGGAGTTCTGAGGTGGACTTCCTGGGCAGGAGTCGGAGATGAGGTCCAAGAGATAGAGAATGTGTATGGGGGAGGGGCTGATCATGTGGGTTTAAATTTTTTTCTTGATGTTTGTTTATTTATTTATTTTTGAGAGATAGGCAGAGTGCAAGCCGGGGAGGGGCAGAGAGAGAGGGAGACACAGACTCTGAGGCAGGCTCCAGGCCCTGAACTGTCAGCACAGAGCCTGATGCAGGGCTCGAACCCACAAACTGAGATCGTGACCTAAGCCTAAGTCGGACACCTAACTGACCGAGCCACCCACGCATCCCTGATCATGTGGGTTTAAAACCAAGTAAGATTTATGCTGTGAGTGAAATGGGAAGCCACTGCAAGGTCTCCAGCAGAGGAGAACTGTGTCTAACAGGTTTGAACAGGATCTTGTTGGATTGCTGGATTGGTGGCAGTATTTAAAGGAGCAAGATCAGAAGCAGAGACCTGATAGGAGGTGAATGCAATAATCCAGAGGGACACCAGTGACTTGAACTTTGGTGGTATCAGTAGAGAGTGTGGGCAGTGGTTAGATTTTGAAGGTAGAGCCCAGAAGATTTGCTAATAAATGGGTGTTGAGGGTGACAAAAATGGAGACGTGAAGATTGGTTCTTAGTTTTGGCTTGAGTAAATGGAGCCGTTGTAGAGTTTCCATTACCGCAGCTGGGAGGACCCCTAGTGGAGCAGCTTAGTGGGGGTATGAGGGAGACTGATTTCTTCAAATAAAGAGGAGGAATGGGCAAGTTGAATATACAAATCTGGAATTCAGAAGAGAGACATGAGCATATAATATGGGAGTTATCAGCATATGTGGATGGTATTCAAGGCTGCGAGACTGATGATCCATTTCATGCAAATGTGACGGCTTTTTGCCATTACTAGGGAGGTCTATCATATTAGATTTTAAGAGTAATGCTATTTTTAAGGGAATGCTATTTTAGAATAAGTTAAATCTCTGTGTTTTCTGGCACTCAGTAAATTCCTGCAGACTTAGAAGAGCTGCAGGCCATAGTGTTTGATATACAAAACACAGAATAATGTTATTCTTATGTTAAGATGTTAAATAAAAAAGGAATTTGCAAAATTATAAGCATTATATAATCAGAATACTGTAAAATATACTTAGACAAAAATGTGAAGAAAATATGACATTTTTAATATCGATCATCTTGGGCCTTGGGAGTATGGATGAGATTTTCCAACTTTCCCAAATTTTATTTATTCTCTAAATTTTCCAAACAAGTATGAATTATTTTTCAAAGGGAGGGGGAATATAAAAATTTATCTTCCAAGGCTATGCAAATAAAATTGTTTTCCTGCTTGATTAGTTAATGTTTGGATACGTAACAGGACCCAGAGTGAGTAATCGCCCAGGATTTCATCATTTATGATTGTATGGAGCATGATATAAAAACACAGAAAGTGAAGATGAAGGGCATTCACCACTCTCATCTGGATAGCATATTCAAACATATTTGGTTTACTGGCAATTGATTTATCAATACCCAAAACCAAGTTTTCTAGAAAAACCAAGGAGAAAACAGGCCCCGTAACCAGCCTAGTCCACGGACCTCACTATATTCAGGCTGCACATTATTTCCAAATCAAATTGATGTAATTTCCAGCTCCTGTTTTGGTCTCTGATCTCCTTCTCCAGCACACAGGCTCCCTTTGGGATTTCTTTTCTAACATAAACTTTCACCACGGGGTTTTTTTCACCTTGTTCTTCCAGACACACTGAAGGGTTTTGATTCTTCAAGGTTTATTTCAAAGTACTTCAAAGATCGACCTCCTGAAGTGGGGTAAAATAGATTTAACAATACCAACCTACCTCATAAGGCTGCTGTGAGGAATAATAATATAAAGGACTACAAAGCACTTTGTAAATATAAAGTTCTATACAAACGCTTAATAATAATTACTGGGTACAGCACAATGCAGTCTTTTGTGCATTTATAGAAGTGCCGATGAGTAGGATAAGTTTCCCTCCTCCAGCCTTTTTTCAATTTTATAATAAAAGTATTTTATTTAAAATCATGTACAGAACATCCTTGTGCTCCAGGCCTTGGATGTGTTCCCAAGTAAGAACTGAAACAATGTCAGGCTGTGGGAAAAGAAGCAGAGTGTCCTGGGTGCAGTTCTTTTCATGTTTGAAGATACTTTGGCACAGTAGGGAAACCAGAGATGTATAGCTCCTTGCTATTTTTTTTTTCTCTGAATGGGTACATAGAGATATATAGATATCTTCCATATATATATGGAGCTGTAGCCCAGCCTCTGGTATGTGTGTTCCGTTCTAAATTCCATAGCAATCACCCTCTCGTAAGTCCCAGATAGTCCTGCACTGTCAATATGCGATCTTCAGAAAAGAGTCATAGGGGACTCATGTAAGACGTCAGCCCTTCTCCATAAATTTCCTCCTCCTCTTCAGCAACTTGCTGTGCAAATTCTTCTTTTTACTGCTACTCTGTACTCTAATCTTTTCCACCTAAGGTCAGTAGGAAATCCACGCTCTTTGTGGATTCTAGCTTTATCTTCTGCGGCCAGGAAATGGTCTCCAGGTGGAATCAGCACAACCGTGAGCCTCCCCTCATGACTTTCTTTTTTCCCCCAAATCAGCAAATCAGCACACTCATAAGAGCAGACTGTGGCATGAAAGCTCATATTTGGGCTTCTCATGTTGAAAAGATGAGTCAACATCAGTTCCGGAATTTTAGGTCTTACATTTAGGTCTTTAACTCATTTTGAGTTTATTTCTGTATATGGTGGTGGTTGCCAGAGGGGAAGGAGGTGGAGAGATGAGCAAAATAAGCAAAGGGGATTAAGAGGTACAAACTTTCAGTTATAAAATAAATAAGTCACAGGGACTTAAATATAGATAGGGAATATGGTAAAAAGTGTTGTAATAACTTTGTATGGTGACAGATGGTAACCACACTTATCATGGTGAGCATTTTATAATGTATATAAATGTTTAATCACTATGTTGTACACATGAAACAAATATAATATTGTAGGTCAATTACACTTCTGTTAAAAAAATTAATCCTAAAACAGTCCAACCAGAAATATTTCTAACTGGTGATTATTAACACAAATGTCCCGTTCTTTCTGATCCTATCACTGTACATTATTTTCCATGTTTAAAATTCACTTCCTCTTTCTTTCCAAACTTCTCTGTGCTCTGTTTTCATTGTAAGCATGATTTATTCCCACTTATCAAGACATAGATATTGCTTTTGTAGATTGAGTCTGATTTGAAGCTTGATGAGAAAATAATTGAGAGAAACACACTGTCATTATTACCAATTTTTTAAAAATAGGTTTCATTAATACAAAATTTTTCTCTTTTCACAATAATTTCCCAAATCTTGGCATCGTATAACTACTATCTAGATTTAATTATTAGAGAATATGGATTTTTTTTTTTTTGACCAATGCTGGGGTCTATGAGTTTTAGTAACATTTTATCAAAACCACTTCTTACCACTCAATCTGGATTCTCATTGCTCACCATCACTTAAATACCAATCCTGATAAATAGAGCTGGGAATTGAATCACAGTGACTTAAAACTGTACGCTTAGATGCAGTTCATCTGTTAAGTCAGTATGAGAGTTCTATCACTTCACAATTCTGATCATGAAAACCTGAAGGCAGTTTTATGTAAAGAGATGGATACTTCACCTTCAATGTGAGTCAGCTTGTGATATTCTACTCCTTGTGAGGGGACAAATAATGCTACTAAGGTACATTTTTGGAATGCCTTTAAACATGAGAAAATAACATTGGATATTTTTTAAATTGATTGCTTAGTTAAAAAAAAACATTATCTCTACAAAACAATCACCAACAAAATCCAGTTACATAAAAATAAGTTACAAGTTTTGTATATCTTTAAATTGAATCCCTTTTCAATCTTTTAATATTATGAGAATGCTGAATATGAAATTTGTTCCCTACATATTATAGATAATGGATTTTCAACAGTTACTAGCAGAATGGTATTGTTATGCAATATGTGTCTTCATTTATTTGCAAAGACAAAAATCCTTTTAATCTCCCATTAGAATATGATGAATACCATTGTTGCATTCACTTTTTATAATCCTCAAATTTTTGTTAAAAACAGGTATCTACTGAATAGAACGTATCTCACTCCATTTTCAGGCAGAGTAAATGTTCACCTCTAGGGAATGTTTTTGAAGCAGGGCAAAGCCTGCCTATGTAACTTGGATTATCTCACAAGACTTTTTTTTTTTTTAATTTTTTAAAAAAATGTTTATCCATTTTTGACAGAGAGAGAGAGAGAGAGAGACAGCACACAAGCATGAGCAGGGGAGGGGCACAGAGAGAGGAAGACACAGAATCCAAAGCAGGCCCCAGGCTCCGAGCTGTCAGCACAGAGCCCCCACATGGGGCTCGAACTCACAGACCACGAGATCATGACTGAGCCGAAGGCGGACGCTCCACCGACTGAGCCACCCAGGCACCCCTCACAAGATTTTTAAGTAAGGGTATCAGTCATGGTCCTGGCAGGAAACTGTACAGATGAGTGTCTTGCATGTGATGAAATGGCATATTCACATTGTAATTTGATAGCAGATTAATAAAGGGGGTGTTAATTGTGGGCAGAGTGTGGGGAAACTACAAGAGATACTCCAGTAACCAGGGCTAGTAACAGCTATCACTAGTTCCAGGCAAGAAGGGACAGTGGAGGGAAACAGTGTCCAGAGCCCAGATTATCAACCAGACAAGAAGGGATATGAGGGGAAGGGAGTAGTACTTGAAAATCAGAGACAGGAAGTCAGGTGAGAGATCTGCCTGAAAGTAGCCGTGACTTTTGTTAGAGGGATCAGTCTGTGTCATAGACTTCACTCTCTTTCTTCCTTTTGACCTCATGTTGCTGTTCTTTACTATCCAAACCCAAAAGGAAGCTAATGAGCAAGGGATCCCATTATAGTCCACAAATATTGTACTCCCAGAGCAGGGAGCAGGTAGTGAAGAGTGGAAAGGTATCTATAGGGCAAATGAAAGATACCCTGTACTAAGAAAGGGGAAAGAAGAACTTTTCTAAATATATAAGAAAAAAACATTTGCTTTCAGAGTTTGGGTTTAACAAAAATATTTTCATATGGATAAAATTTTTCAATGATACAAACCAAATTCTAGAAAATCTATTTTGAAAGTTTATGCAGAAGTTGGACTACTTTTCAATTGAATCTAACCATGTGCTCTATATATGTACTAGATAATGATATGTACTTGATCGGAAGTAACATAAGCGTAAGTGTGCTAAGAGTATATCCCAACTGTATTTTATTTCTATAATTGTACCTCAATTATCTATAATTGTCTCAAGTTACAAAACTAAAGTTTTTTTATATTGTCTTGAAAAAGATAGAGATAAAATATTCAGCATATTTTCTGTTGGAGAGTTTTTTACCTGTTTCTACCACTTAATTCAAAGAGCGGTATGCTTAAATTTCTGGGTGCTAAACTAAGTCATTCCATTACTGTCTAAAGTATTTTTAACTCATGACAAAATGAAACAGACAGGTGTCATGAATTCTACACTCAAAAGAAGCTTTGTCTTCTTAAATGTGGCTAGTATTTAATGTTATTAATCCCGCTTAGTGGCAATACAGCTTCAGTTTTTAGAAATGTAGATTCTACACTGTGTAGTTGGAAGGAGAGGAAAGAAATGGACAGTGAAACTTGAAAAATGAATAGAAAATCTTTCTGTCCAAGATATTAATTTTTTCCTGTTTTGTCAAGATTTTTTTGTTTTTATTCATCTTTTTGGGGGGAAGGAGTAGTTGGATAACTAGAATATATGATTTCTGAATAGTTCTATTAATTTGCTGCTTATCACCTTAAAAAGAAAATGTACTCAAATTGATAGCTACTGTAAGGATTGGATTATTGATAATCAAATCTAGAAAAAAGCAATACTAGACCAGCATGGGTCCAATATGGTTTTTGTCATATTAATACAACTTAATTATCAACATATCCCTTACTAAGGAACTGTGAGTAAAGATAAAATAAACATGATCTTGTGCTATATGTTTATGCATGCGTTTAGCACTGTTGTGAGAAACAATTTTTTACTACTATAATCTGTGGATAAGAGAGAAAAAGCAAGTCAGCTCACAGTTACAATATATTTATATATGCCAGGCCCTGTTTTAAGCATTTTATATACAGCTATAATTATTTCATCCTCTAACAACCTTATACTATGATAATCAGAAGGAAACTTTGTCACTTTCTCAAATCACACAGCTAGTAAGTGTTGACTGGACATAGTGAGTCTGGCTTTAGACTTTGGGCTCTGAACTAGTACTTGATTCTACCTCTTACTGAACTTGAACAGAGAAAGCCCAAGTACATTCTTTTGAAGGGATGCTAAGTACACCAATAATTTTATTTTATTTCTCAAGCTAAGAAAATACTCTCAACTGGCTTTCATACGATGGTAAAAAATAATGTGGACAATCTTTAGATCTTCTATTAAACCAAGTCAGTCCATTCTTTTGCCTATACCAGATGGCAGAGATCATTTCAACTGGCTTATTCATTAATGCTCAGTTCTAGGGAAGAACATGTTCATTACTACTACTTTGGCATTATGTAGATATAAGCCATGTGAGTGACTGTTAAATTTAAACATGCTAGTTTTAACATTGTCTCCAAAATAATTACTGTGCTATTTAGAATAAATGCCTGGACATTTCCCCTGCATAATTTATATTCTGGATATAAAGCTATTTTTAAAAATCTACTGAAACTAAAAAAAAAAAAAAAAGGAGAAAAAGAAGAAGAAAGCTTTCACAGGGCATTCCCTTTCAAAGAAAGATGGCTATATTAATATACTAAAAGCTGAATGCATTCAGCTATAACTGTTTAATGAAATGAGTCGATCTGGGCTCTTCGGGAAAGGATTTCTTCCAGTGGCATTGCGGTGCTCACACAGCAAAGGCAGAAGACAATTCCTCTATTCAATTTCTATTGGGTTTTGTAAAAAAATATTCAATTAAAAATGCATTCTTTCTCTAACCTGGGGCTCTCCCATGCATTTTAAACTTCTCTGAATATTTTTATCCTTGCTCATATTAAGAGATTCTATACTAAGGTATCTTTAGTGAAAGCCTTTTCAAGCATATTTTATAGGCACCTCGAGATGCAGTAAAATAACCCATGCCTAAGACTCCAGTCTGATATACCGAATATAACATATGATCTTTGGAATGATAAATTTACACTTACAGGGCTATGAAATACCAACAATTCATAAAAACACTCATGAAATAGTTATGGAAGATTTAGAAATGTAGCACTTAAAAGCATATTTTTAAGGACAATGAAGTGAAAAATCAATACAAAGAGAACCAGGATTTTTATTTTTCATCAGATTACTAAGGGTACATTGCCACAGAAATGAATCTACACAATTATTCACCACTCATGATATACAAGGCTATCAGCAGTTTCTCACATATTTAAGAAAATTTCAGTTCCCATGAGAAAATTTTACCAAGGCAAAAAGGTCTCTTTTCACCAATACATGGACATGCTGGCTAAAAGCTAACACAAGTTTGTTTTTGTTTTTGTTTAAAATTTTTTAATGTTTATTTATTTTTGAGATAAAGAGACAGAGAGACAGAGAGAGAGAGACAGTGTGAGCAGGGGAGGGGGCAGAGAGACAGAGACAGAATCTGAAGCAGGGTCCAGACCCTTGAGCTATCAACACAGAGCCTGAAGCGGGACTCAGACTCAGGAATGCTGAGATCATGAGCTGAGCTGGATGTTGAATCAACTCAGCCTCCCAGGCACCTTCACATGTTTTGAATAAATAGCCAATCATTAATCCAAGAAGAAATCCCATGTCCCAGAAATTAAGAATCTGAAAGTCAGAGTGAGCAGGAGCTGAGGCAAAATGTTAGGTGTTATAAAAACAAAACTTAGGCTAGGATGGCAGGCTTGCACAAGAAGGAAGGGTAAGGGAAGTGGCCTCTTACACGTAAGCGGCCAAGGAGTCCCATCAGATGACTCCCTGTGGTCTGACAGCTACGGTGGAAATACTAACACAAAGCCAGGATTAGGAAAGGACTGCCTTGGGGCACTTGGGTAGCTCAGTTGATTAAGCATCTGACTTCTTGATTTTGGCTCATGAGCTCGAGCCCCACATTGGGCTCTGCACTGACTGAGAGGAGCTTGCATGGGATTCTCTTTCTCACTCCCTCTTTGTCCCTCCCCAGCTTGCTCTCTCTCTTTCTCAAAATACGTAAATAAACATTAAAACCATTTTTGTTAAAGGAAAGGACTGTCTTGACTGAAAATGGTGCCCAGAGCACTTTATGACTAAGCAGTTGGACTTCTCTCCGTGAGAGTGAACACAGTGTAACTCTCAGAAACTAGAACCCTGGCCGTGGGCGCTCTAATGTCTAGTACATGTCTAGGCACACCGTAGGTGGGCAATATTTAGTGAATGAATGAATGAATGCTGTTTTTTTCATACAGGCCCACAGACATGTACCTAACATAATACTGTCTCCAATTTTCTTGAGCACCTACTATGGTCTAGGCATGTTCACTGCTGGGGATACAAACAATGGGAAAAAATGCTCACTCTCATAAAATTCACATTGTAGTTGTCTGAGGATCAACCACAAATAAATACATAAATATAAATATAAAATATGTCATGTGATGACAAGTGCTATGAAGAAAAATAAAGTTGAGTAGGATAGGAATAGAGAAGGGAGCACTATTTTAATAGAGTCAATAGGGAAGGCTTTACTCATGAGGTGACGTTTGAGCAGGCATAAAAAAATTAGAGAGTGGCCATGCAGATATCAGGGAAAAAGCACTTCAGGCAGGAGGAAGAGTGAGGGTAAAGGCTTTGAGGCAAGCTGTATGTGGTTGCTTCAAGAAACAGTCAGGAGAGGGGTGAGGAAAGGAAATGGGACAGGAGATACATTGAGGGAGGTTGTTGGGAGCAGCTTGTATAGGGTTTTATGAGCTCCGTTAAGGACTTTGGTTTTTCGTTTCAGTAACATGATCTTAATTTAGAGGGATCAATAGCAGGTGTGTGGCAAATATCCTAGATGAAAGACAAGGAATTGTGGGAAGACCAACAAGAAGGCTATGCAGTATGGATGTTGGTGTGAAAATCTTAGATTCTCACCATATCAAATCCACTGGTAGTAAAAAATAACTCATAATGGCAGAGAAGGTTTATATTAGAAGTATAAAGAAAGATTACCATCAGAAAAGCCATGGGAGGAGTACAATGTATCAGTAGACTAAAAGGATACATAGAATAATCTCAATAGTTTCCAAAGAAGAAACTTACAAAATTTGAGTTATTACATGGAAACTCTTTGCAAGCTAGGAATAGAAGAGAACAATCTTAGCTCGATAAAGAACAACTATCAAAATCCCTCCCAAATATCTTGGGGGCAAACCATTTAGAAGCATTTTGACGAAGTCAGGATAAGAAGGCATGCTGTCAGCCTATTATTCAATATTTTACTGAAGAATTGGGCTGAGGCATGAAAACCAAGATATTTTCAAAAACAGCATAATGATAGGAAAGGAGAAAGATGATGGAATACACATCAAGTTCAATAAAATATGTAGACAAACATTAGAATGAAAAAAGAGAGTATAAAAGGGTTTCTGAATACCAAACAATCAGCACAGGGGCCCATGGGTGGCTCAGTGTGTTAAGTGACCGACTGTTGATATCACCTCAGGTCATGATCTCGAGTTTCATGGATTCAGCCCTGCGTGGGGCTCTGTGCTGACAGCGTGGAGCCTGCTTGGGACTCTGTCTCCCTCTCTCTCTGCCCCTCCCCTGTTCACTTGCATGCCCAGCAACACACACTCTCTCTCAAAACAAAGAAACTTAAAAAAATTGGCACAAAATATAATTCGGTGTATCAGCAATAACCAAACATGAAATCTTTTAGAAAATAGATACCACTCAAAAAATACAAATACATAGCAGTGAACTTCACTAAAGATGTGTAAGAACTGTATGAAAGAAAAAAATACTGTATGAAAGAAATGACAAAATGCTATTTACTGAATGTGAAAATTTGCTATGGTTATGGATGAAAAGACTCAAAACTAGAAATATGTCAAATATAACCCTTATTAGTCCACAAATGTCATGCAATTCAAATGAAATTCTTTTTTTTTTTAACTGTTTAATTTTGACAGAGAGAGAGACAGAGCATGAGCAGAGGAGGGGCAGAGAGAGAGGGAGACACAGAATCCAAAGCAGGCTCCAGGCTCTGAGCTGTCAGCACAGAACCCCACGTGGGGCTCGAACTCACAGACCATGAGATCATGACCTGAGCCGAAGTCGGATGCTCAACTGACTGAGCCACCCAGGCGCCCCTCAAATGAAATTCTTAATAAAATTTTATATAGAACCAGACAAACTGAATCTGAAATCTATATAAGGGGATTATGGTCAAAACTGAGAAAGTAGAACAAAAGATGGGGGTGTCTTTCCTAGAGTATTTTATGACAATATAAAGCTCAGTAATTGGAATAAACTGGTAAAGACCTAATGTTAAACATTTGTGAGAACTTAGGATGTGATAGAGGAATCATTAGAATTCAATTGGAAAAAGAAGGCAGTAGTAAATAAGTGATATTAGCAAAATTGGTCTTCTGTATAAAAAATGACTTTCATATGAATTCATTTATCAGTTTTCATTTACATGTAGTAATATTTCATAGATAGCTTCTAAAGTATTTTTTCCCCAAGCATTATCCTAAAGAAAAAATGTACCTAAGCTCAAATTTTTCAATCTTCTTTAACCAAAGTGCCTTTTATCAGAATTGGGTAAGATCTAAATAGCACTGTGGTAACTGTCTGACTTAATGAAAGAGAGTAACTGAGACTCTGGAGGCATTAGACCAAACAGACCACAAGCAAATATTCCATACTATTTCATTATAAGATTCTAATTTCAATGTTGACCTCTCTTTTGATGTTTTATATGTTTTTCTCAGCTATACCATATTTTAATAGTTGAAAAAAGGGAAATGTTTAAAAACAGTATGCTTTTTATTTCAAAAGCCATTCATAAGCAGATCCACTTCTGGTCAATTAACTATAGGAAATGGAAAAATGCGAAGAGCAATTTTCTGTGATTCATAATGACTTAAACACAGACTGATTGATTAGGGTTTTATAAACAAATAATATGATATTAAAAATGTTAATCAAAAAACTCTAACACTAGGACTTTAATATGTAAGGCAGTCCTTGAAGGGAGTAGGTAGGCAGTGATCCTTACAGGTTAGTGTGCAGACTAACCCTTGAGAAGGCTGTTAAAAATGAAGATCCCCATGGGCAAGGGGAGGGGTGAAGTGGGGTGGAACTCAGTTGGTTAACCTCTGACTTTGGCTCAGGTCACGATCTCAAGGTTCGTGAGTTCAAGCACCCTGTGCTGATAGCTCAGAGCCCGGAGCCTGCTTCGGATTCTGTGCCTCCCTCTCTCTCTCTGTTCCTCCCCCGCTCACACTCCGTCTCTCTCTCAAAAATAAACAAACATTAAAAAAATAAATAAAAAACCCTGAAAATCCCCGGAGGCCATCCAAGAGAATCGATTCAGGCGCAGGCAGGTTCTAGAGGCAAGCCTAGGACTCTTCACTAGGAATAAGCCCCTGTTTGACTTTATGCAAGAGCCTTTGGCCACCTTTTGGGAAAGGTGGGGAAGGAGAATCAGGGGATTTGACAGGCACCATTGCCATCTTCCTTTCTCCCTTTCTGCTCGTACAATGTGAAGAGGAAGGTACTTGAAATGGACATTGGCTGCCGTGAACAGGAAGAGAAATATGAATTCCCTTTATACTCTTAATCTAATCCTAAAGTCCTTTAAGGTGTATTTGGCTATTTATTTGAGGTTCTCTGTTATTTTTGCACACAGTGACTTCGTCCAAAAGACGTGGGTGCTTACTTTATAACTTTTCGAACATTATCGCTTGAGTTCTGAATACCAAAACCCATAATTTGGCCTAATTCATAGGGGTGCAGTGATGCTGAAAAGAAATAGCATAAGCAAAATGATATGTGATGCAAATGTAAAGTCTTAACTTCATCACTGGATTTTATTTATTAAATCTGGCTTCAATATTCTAAAGATAAGTGTCCACACTTTTTTGAATATCAGTAGTTGTTTAAAATCCTTTATTGAAACGATTTTATTGAAAAAACCATAGTATGAGCTCTAAATAAGAATTGGAATCCTCCAAACTGAACAACGTATTCATGAATCCTTGATTTCTTAATCAGCTAGATATAACCAGAAAGACCCACTTCTTCAGCCAGAACTACGGATACAGTTAATTTCTTTCCTTATGTTTTTGACACCTCCTCTAAAATCTCTCTCTTAAGACATCATTGGGCTAGTTGTCCAAACTTCCGGGGCGTATTCAGCGTAAAGTTGTTGGAGCTACTTCCGAGCACAAGGTGGGGAGCAGTGGAACATTCTGATGAGTTCACTGGAGGTCCCTGATTCCGTTGCCCTTGCCTCTGTTTCCTCTACAGAGGGTTGCAACTCTAATTTGTTCCTTTGCGTCGAGTAAGGACTATCCTTTCTCATTCAATCACTAAATCTTTGTTACATCACAATGCTGTACTTGGGATTCAGACTACAGCTTTTTAAAGTCACATTCATGTGCAGAACACTTCTTTTGTACCCAAATGATGAAACAAAGAGGCTTAAAGGCAGGTCAGAGTTTCTTAGCTGTGTTACCGATGAGTTTGATGAGCTTCTCGGTCCCAGTCTTGAGTTCCTTCTCCCTTATATCTTGGCAAGATCCTCTTTGCAGTTGTTGGCTGCATTTCTACCAATAACCCTCAGGCAGACCTGAGGACGGAATAAGTTAAATTGAAATCCCTTTCTCTCTAGTAGCTCTATTGGTAGGATGATTTTCTCCCTCCTCCTCTGTGACATCTTGCATTTCAAGAGGGTATTAAGAGCAGCAGCCTTGGGGCGCCTGGGTGGCTCAGTCGGTTAAGTGTCCAACTTCAGGTCATGATCTCACAGTCTGTGAGTTCGAGACCCGCGTCGGGCTCTGTGCTGACAGCTCAGAGCCTGGAGCCTGCTGTGGGTTCTGGTTTCCCTCTCTCTCTGCCCCTCCCCTGCTCATTCTCTGTCTCAAAAATAAATAAAAAACATTAAAAAAAAAAAAAAGAGTAGCATCCTTTATCAAACCAAAAATTCAATGTTTTACATTCTTCCCATGAGTACCTGGGTCCGACTGGCATTTGTAAAATAGGAGGAGCTGGTCCAGTAACTCTTGAAACAAAGAATAAATGCTCCGAGGCTACTTATATTTTCTGAATTCCACTTACACAATGGTTGCAAGCTGCTGGTTACCATTTGAAGAAATCCCTTGTTTAGCTTGAGTTGTCAATCTTAGCACAGAATTTTGAAGCATTTGTGCTTGAAGGCTTTTAAGTGGCGTATATGTTCATTTTTCCTTACCTATCCCACTACACCCTGTTACCTTATGTTCACAGTCCTTTTGCAAATGCATATCCACTTAGCCATTTTCCTTCATACACCTCTTCAATATTGGCTCAAATGTGACATTTTTTGCTTAATAAAAAAAGGCTTATCTTATCAGGCACTCTTCTACACAAATAAAACTGTTCCTAGTTGATTCATATATCAAGAGATTTTTTACATTGTTAAATACTATGTTAGGGTTCAGTTATATACTTTAAGATTTATCATTAAAAATAATCTAGATATAGGGGCTCCTGGGTGGCTCAGGGTGGGTGAAACATCCTACTCTTAGTTTCAGCTCAGTTCATGATTTCATGGTTTGTGAGTTCGAGCCCTGCATTGGGCTCTGTGCTGTTCCTGTGGAGCCTGCTTGAGATTCTCTCTCCCTCTCTCTCTTCCCCTTGTACTCTCTCTCTCAATCTCTCTCCAAAAAAAAAAAACAAAAAAAACCCCAAAAAAACCCAAAAACACAAAAAAACAAAAAAACACTTAAAAAAGAAAAAAATAATCTAGATATAGAAAAAAAGTTCTAGTGGAACACATAATACCTTGTTTATGAGCTTAAAATATCTTTCTGCACAAAATATTCGCCAGCTTGTATTCTGTTCACGTGCTCCTATGGAAATGATAATGCATTTGATGATGGTGATCATCAGAAATTTAATACCCACATTAAAGGTCATTTCATTTTAATTTAAACTTTTTTTCTAGACTATGGTTATTTCAAGTATGTAACTGAGAATATGAGCTTCTTTGAAATGAAAATATCAGTAAACTAGAAAACATGGACAATAAACCTGTTTTGCATCTGATGAGGCAAAGGCATGACCTCATTGGATTTCCATTTTCTCTTATGCAGAGAGGGGATATAATAGCTCATGCTGATTTTGTGAGCATGATGTGAGAAAAATACATCTTTATGATACATTATTGAATAGTTGAACTTCTAAAAATTGTGTGCAGATTGATTTTTTTCAGGTTGAATTGGAAATGCAGTAGGAAAAATATATTTAGGTAATTTATAGTGAATTCTTTTATGAATGATATTGCTACTTCTTAATGCCTTGTACATTTAGGTTAAGATTTAATATATTATTTTTCTAATAGAAAAAATATTTAACCACATAACAAAATCCTCTGAAAACATTTTGAAAGAAAGCTATAATATTTTTTAGGATATCTTAACTTTTTTAATTATAGGAAGGTCAACATTCTAACTAAATTTTTTATAAATAGTTTTTAAATTGTGTAAAAATTTGAATAATTTGCCAACACAATAATTGCCTTTTTTTGTTTCTCATTTTTTCAAATACTTAGGTAAACAAGTTTCAGGTTTAAAAAGACTAAATTTGGAAGCTTTCAAGGATTTGGAATACTGATAATGGTATCATAAAAATGATGGGATAATTTAAAATAAAGTTTAGTATGTAGGTTAGAATTCTAACTTGAAGACAATGATAAAAGTTCTTATCAAATAAATTTGGTAAAACATTAATAATTAACAAACACAACAAACCTTACTATAGGTTGTTTAACAAATACAACATTACCAAATTTTTGTTTAACGAAAGTTCAGTTTAACGCTAAATGGTACACATTCTCATGAGTGCACTGAAATAATTTATTGCTTATAAATACATTTCATTGTACTATATGGAGTTAGGTCCTTACTAGTCATGTTCATTTCATAATCACTACATCTACATGCAAACTCTGGGGAAGAAAAAGAAAAAAATATATACTAGATGTATATTCATACTTAAATTACACTTAACTGATCCTTAGTTTTTGGGTTTTTTTCCAGCCATGATGTTTATATATTTGCTTCCTTCAAGTTACATGATTTTGAATTTTTATCTATAGCTAGATAGATCCGCCATCTTGGCTCATGAGAATTATGAATCAATTGTAAAGAAAAACGGTGATTTATAATTACAGCTAAGAGAATAAGTTACTTAATCATCAATTAATACATAATCTATCTTTTCCAGTACTCACTGGTTATGTGAGGCACATTCTGTTCTTTTACACAAGACCTCTTCTCAAAAAGAAAACACATAAGAAAAATACATTGAAAAAGTTTTTCTATCTGTAGTCTTTTTTTGAAAAAAGAGTTCCATTATTTTTTTTGCTAGTCTGCAAAAATTTTCCCTATTTTAAAAATCTTTTTCAAAAATTTCAACACACCACCATTTTCACTGTATCCTTAAATATTTTATATGCTTCTATTTTTAATGACGCTGTATATTCCCAGGGATAAAAATGCCATTAGCTCAATTGTCTTTTTCCTCTACTTGGTTTATAGTAGAAAGACTGATTTGTCTTTTATAAACATACAAAATGACATTGCTCAGTTTTCTAGGTCTCTTAAGTGGTAATTTTGGGAAAAAATAGTCTCCAACTATCACTGTTGTTCAAAATGACAAAGGTAGAAACAACTGCTTCTGTCCCAAAGGCACAACTGTCCACACTCAAAGTGAATGCCATTCCAGGAATCAATTATGTGTTGAGGAAAAAAAAAAAAAAAAACCACACACAAAACACTCAAGGCGCTAGAATGTATTTTCAAAGAGGAAAACAAAGATTTCTAGTTTGCAGGTCTTTATTAGAGGAGAAAAACTTAGATTCACTCTTTTCATTCTTTTCTCCTGTTTTTAGATGGCTTTAATCTCACAAATATATAAGCACATTATTTTACATTTACGGTCCAATTTTTTTTTTTTTTTTCCAGTGGAAAACTGTTTCATTACCAGGCAGCAGCCTTCATCTGGCTAAGATGATGTTTACCCACAAATGTTACATTCTAACTCAAATGTCCAAAGTAGAAACAGCTAAGATTTCTTTTGGCCATAGCAAACAATATAAATTTTAAAAGGATTTTTACAACCCATCACAATGAATATTTTTACATGTTTATAGTAGGGAGATTATGTTCCATAATAACCAAACACTGATATTTAAATTCTCCCCTTTTGTTCAATGCAGATAATTCCCCCTAATTTATTAGTGGGGAATTGTTCACATCTGTGAAAGATGTTCCTTTTCAAAGAGAGGGACTGGGAACTCAGCAAACATGGGAACAGTCAGAGGGAGCAGTACTTGGAATCTAGGCTATTAGTTAGTTCATGTGAAAGCCAATCCCACTGGTATGGATGCAGAATTAAGTCCCGTAAGAGACTGGGAAGAGCCATATGCTTGCCAGGCCCGGGCCAAATGGGAGTTGCTATTTTCACTGGATGAAAGCAAACAAAATTTGAGGCAGACATCAAATGACAGGCTTATAAGGAAGAGACTACTGGGCACATTTTAATATTGTGGTTAGCATGCTGAGCGGCGGCCTTACTCTAGGCACCTCCAATCCTATCATTTGAATGGCCATATTCATTGCAAAGCTCTTAAAACACTACAGGACTTTGAAGGGACTGCTTCTGGGATCAGGTGGTGGAAACGTATTAGACTGAAGTTACTTCAACTCTTGACCTCTCACATAGGGCAGGGACTGACACTACTTCAAACATTTATAAATACTTCAAAATTATTCCTAGAAAAGAATGTAAGATGCACTGAGCAAATCCTGTTATCTGCTAACTTGAACAACAGAATCTTCTAGAGAGAGATTCCATTCTTTTTAAAATCAGCAGATACTCCAAAATGGAGTCCGACCCCAAATTCCTCATGGAGAACACTTTTGACAAGGCTTCTACTGTCTCTACTTAGTAGGCCACGAACATCACAAGACACGCTATCACTGCATGCAGTGTTCAGAATGCAGGTATACAGATGCAGTGACAATCTACATGACTCCACGAGAGGCAGTCTTAGGTCGCATTTTTAGCTGATCACCACTACTCTTCACTAACCCTCAGTGCACCAGCAGCCTAACTTAAAGCCAAGGAAGTAGATTCAAAGGATTTCTCTTACAGCTGAGTCTGGCTTTATATGCTGTTAGTTAGTACTTTAAAACATTTTACAGACTCATGTCTACAAGACTCAGGCAGGCTCCTATAGTGTGGCACTAAAACATTTCAACAGCTTCAGAATAAGGCTCCTGCTTCCTTCTTATCCGTTATCTACCATAGACTGTACTAAATAACTGTTTCCTTTGAGTGCATTTTAATTGTTTATTTCCATCTTAAATTAATCTACCAAATTCTAATTGATTTACTATTTTAGCAAACTATTAGCACTCATGCACTTTTTTGTATAATTTCTAATGTTTACTTATTTTGCAGGAGTCAAGGTGGCATTGAAGCGTTGGGTTTGAATTCTACCCTTGCCAATTGCTTGATACGAGATTTCTTCCTCAGCAAGACAACCATAGTAATATATCCTTCTTGGTTCGATGAGGATTCTCTAAGATTAAATGGGATAGCCTATGTCAAGCCCCTAGTATGATTTCAGTTATACAGCAGACATTGAACATTTGGTAGTTCTCCCTGTCTACTTTTAACTTCCTGAGTTTTGAGCCCTTTCTTCTGAAGATTCTAAATTTCTTAGTGTTAAAAATTAATAATATTGGTAGAAATATCATTCTTTTTTCATGCACATGTTTTCTATATTAATGTCAAATTTATCAATAGATTCTTTTACAATATGCACTTATATCTTTCAAGATATATGTATGATATATGTACTCCATATGTAAGATATATGTGCTCCAAGATTACAAATATATTTCCTTAGCATTCTAGGGGAATATATTTGTAAACTATTTAATATAACAGTTTTATTTTATTAAGATGTTAGAAATAAAATAAAATATTTTTTTAAAACTATTAATAAAATAGTTTTAAAAAAGTATTTTATTAAATAGTTCAATGCTAAACTACTTATATGTTAGATATTAATATAATTGTATATAATGCTTACATAATTATATAATATGTATTATATATAATCTGTATTATATATAATATGTATTATATATTATGATATATATCTAAGTTTTTATCTAACTTATATATCTAACTTAGATATATATATCTAAGTTTTTACCTTAGATTTTGCACATTTGCATTAGTTTTATTCCTAGTTATTTTCTTTAATTCTCTATCATTTTCAATTATGACCAGGGCTTTTTTTTCATTAGGTTTTCTGATATGTCACTATTGATTTTAGATAGGTATACTTCATCAAGTTAGGAAAGTTTCTTACTGTCTTATGTACTTACCAAATTAAAAAATGTCATTTTTAATAAATGGACTTTTTGCATTTGTTAAAATAATTTTGTGGGTTTTTTCTCTTTAATCTTTTAAAAAACAAATTAATTAAACCATTTTATAGTGTCAAACCTTCCTTGCATTTCTGATGTCAAGCAACTTTTAATACACTGCTATATTTAATCTATTAAATTTTTATTTTGAAGTTTTGCAGCTATACTTAAAAGTAAAGTTGGCCTATGGTTTTATTTTTTGTGCCATGTTTGTCTAGCTTAGGGATCAAGATTATAAAATTATCTTAGAAAGATACAGAAAGGTTTCTCCATTTTTTCCCCCAATGCTGTGCAAGCTAATTATCTCTAAAAATTTCTAAAAGTTCTAAAATCTCTACAGAATTATTCAGTGCCTATCTTAAATTCTATTTTAACTTGTCACCTGTACCTTTATTTGCTAAATGTAACAACCATTTCTTAGAACAAACAATACCTGGCACAGAGTAAACACTTTGTAATTGTGAATGGCTCTATGATTTTATTGCTTTGAGATCAGAGAATTTTGCCTGTTGAGATTTCTTTTGCGGACTGAAAAATGGTAGTTTCACGAGTGTTCCCTTGACTACAAAGTTCCCTATATATTTACTATGTATAAAACCAATTTTGAAAGTTGTGCTTTTGAATTTTTTTCTGTTTATTTTTGAGAGAGAGAGACAGAGCGGGGGGGGGGGGGGTAGGCAGAGAGAGAGGGACACACAGAATCTGAAGCAGGCTCCAAGCTCTGAGCTGTCAGCACAGAGCCTGACGATGGTCTAGAACCCACAGACTGTGAGATCATGACCTGAGCGTGTCGGACTCTTAACTGACTGAGCCACCCAGGTGCCCCAGTTGTGCTCTTGAGTTCTAAGCAGCTTTAATTATTTTTAGTGTACTTGATCTGTCAATTTATAAGGAAGATATATTAAAATCTCTGACTATGATTGTGCACTTACTAATTTCACTTATTTATCTCTCTTTTTATTTTATATATTTCTGCTGTTAAGAACTTGAACTATCAAGAGTATACATTATTTTTATATTGTTCCTTTCATCTCCATATAATTCTTTTTCCTTTCCATGCTTAGTCTTGATTTCTACTTTGCCTGATATTGATATTTTTAAATCTGCCTTTTTTGTTAGCAATATTCTGTTATATTTTTCTCCATTATTTCTCTTTTCAGATATCCTTATAGCACGTTGCCTTAGAGCTTTTGTAAACATCACACATTTAGATATAGATTTTGTTTGTTTTTACCGAATTTGAAAAATCTCTTTCAGTAGAAGCACATATCTCATTTACATTGTGCTGTCACTAGTGTCTGGACTTTTCTTGCCATAGTTAAAAAAAAAAGTTTATAGTTATCAAATCTTCTATTGTATATACATATTCCCTGTCTTCTTTCAATATTTTTTTCTAATATGAATTATTTTTGTTGGCATAAGCTTCTAGTTTCAGACAGTTGTCTCCTTTACAGTTTTTGAGAAATGTTCTGCTGTCTTTTTACATCTATTTTTTTTTTAACTGAAGTCTATCTCAATCTCATTTCTGTGGAATTAAATTTTTTACTTCTGTCTCTTCATATTTTGAGGACTTTCAAATTTTCTTTTCTCTTTTGCGTTTTTCCAAGTGTTTCCAGGCACTTGTCCTTTTGATTTATTCTGCTTAGCACTACATGGTCCATTTTAAATGGAAAATTGATGTATTTTTTCAGCTTTCAGCATCCCCTAACTTTTTAGGTGGTTAACTTTTAACCTTTTAACTTTGATGGTTTCCTCACATGGGTTGACTCTTCTGGATTTTTCTGTCATATTTCTTTCCCTGCCACCTGTCTGTCGTGTTGGGCCGTACTATAGGAGAATTCACTGCCTTAACAGGCTAGCACTCTAGTTTACTTTTCCAGCATAATTATGCAGCTATTCAGTCCATCTCTCTCTGTCTCTGTCTGTCTCTCTCACTACTAAAAGCCACTATTTTTTATTTTCAAGATTTATAACTCAGCCTGTTATTTTTCATGGTTAAGACAGCCTCTCATATCCCTATGAAAATATTTATGATTCTTTAAATTATTTGTTGCTTCCTTTTATTACAGTTTTTCTTCAAACGTTTTGTGATTTTTGATAGTATTCTTATGTGTGCATTTGAGAAGACCTGTCTGTGAGAGTTAATTTTGATTATCATTGCCAGTGTTTAGAGATTGTGCATGTGTGCATACATGTGTGCGTGCACATTTACTGCTTTAGCTGTGGATAATTTTTCTCTCATGGCTTAGCACAAGAGAGGAGGGTGGAAGGAATCACCCTGGCAGGTATGTTTGCACCGTAATAATTGCCTCAGCTTCTTTTCTCGGGCCTTCTGTCCATGCCTCTGCATCTGGAGCAGTACCTTCCTCAGAGCAGGCTCTCCCACACTTGAGGGTCATGGTTTTTCCTGCCATCCCTGACTTGTGTAGGCTAGTCTTCATCTTCTGGGGCTTGGACATATTACCACCAGGAGAAAAATCAGGGAATTTTACCAAAAGGATCCAGGAGAATGGCTATTGGCTAAAGACCCAAGAAGGTGTCCCCTATAGAGCTACTTTATCTAAAAATTTCACTAACGCGACACTTATTTTATTCTCCTAAATACAAATTATTACTATTTCTTAACTGGTAAAATGCACATGGTTTAAAATTCAAGAAGTGTGTGCAGCGAAAATTAAGTGTCCCTCCTAACCTATTTCTTAGCCAGTTAGTTCCCCTCCTGTGATCAAGGATCCTTACCAGTCTTTGGACACCTCACTTTTTGATAAGGCTAGGTAAGACAAGTATTCCTATGTTTGTCATTCAATTACACAACAATGGTTTTTCAACTCATTGGATATGCAAGTTTTTGTTCCTTGCTTTAGGCATGTGAATTCCTAAATCACATGAGATGTTTAGCATCTGGGTGACTCATACCTATGAACCCTAGAAAACTGATTCCACAACTTATAATGGTTAATATGGTGCATGGTCCTTTGTCGATCATAAAACCAGCCAAGTATTCCCTTGCTATTATTTTCTTGTGTACCGCAAAGAAATGGGGTGAATGTTCCATGGAGGAGCATAGAAATACCCCTCTTCCTCCAAAGTCCAGTCCAGGCTCCCCAAGTTGTAACAGCAGGAATAGGGCAACTGTTGGGACTCCTACCCCACCCACTCTCCATCATCCCCCTTAGATGTGTCCCTAGTCTATTTGGTTTTCCTGCACTTCTGACCCTCAGAGGAGTCTGTGATACCTAAGACTTTATCTGCCCCAGTATCGTCTCTGATTTAGATCTGCTCTTTAGACCAAATTGCAACTAGGTTAGCCTCCAAAGAGGAGAAAATATAACATTTTAAAAACTCTGATCTACAATAAGAACTACACTTCATATCTTTCTCACATATACACATTTGAAACAAAATGCTAACAATTCTTACCCCTATTATCTATAATGCAATGTCATTTTAAAGTATTATTTTTCATTTTAAAAATGTTATGATCAACTCAAATGGATTTCATTATCCACTAATGCAAAGTTCCCTGAAATTTGAAAAATACTACCTAATGACAATAAGCATCTTGTCAAAGGCATTCCTCCTGTAGCCATAAAAAAGAAATTTCTACCATTTCATATAATTTACCACAAGACAGATATTTTTTTTTTTTATTTTTTTTCAACGTTTTTTTTTAATTTATTTTTGGGACAGAGAGAGACAGAGCATGAACGGGGGAGGGGCAGAGAGAGAGGGAGACACAGAATCGGAAACAGGCTCCAGGCTCTGAGCCATCAGCCCAGAGCCTGACGCGGGGCTCAAACTCAAGGAGCACGAGATCGTGACCTGGCTGAAGTCGGACGCTTAACCGACTGCGCCACCCAGGCGCCCCAAGACTGATATTTTTATAAAGTGACTATTTTCATTTATTTTGATTCAGACCTAGACTTTTCTGGAACAATATTATTCCAACTGACAAATCCGGTCAGTGCTGGTCCACCAGTACTTACAACGTTTACTAATCCTGAACTAGGTCAAGTCTTGGTATGTGCCAGCGATCAGGGACCTCCACCAAATCATTTCCCTTTGCTTTGTTGTCCAATGACAATTTTTCATTATTTTCCTTCCGCTTGGAATTTTTAAACTCCCATTCATGTTCTCTCAAGACTACATAGTTTTTGCTTTTACCTCAATTTGGAATCTGTTTTATATATTTGTGGATAGATCCCTTAGTTCTCTCTCCACACTGCACCCCACCCCCACCTATGCCTAACACAGCTGCGTTGCAATATTATATTTTTCCAGTAGACATATTCAACACATGATTAAGTCATTCAGAGAATTCCTTAAGTCTTAAGCTTTGGTTTATTTTGTAGAATATTTTCTTTATAATTACTGTGATTTTTTTAAAAAAATGAAGTTCATTTAGAGAGCTTTAGCATGTATCTGTTTAAAAAATATTTAATTTTCAAGTACAAACTTTTAAAATCAGGGCTTTCCAAAGTTATTAGCACTTACAGTATATCTCTGTCCAGTGGAACAGATGTTGCCTGTATCTACAAATATTTCAAAAACAGATTGAAGGCATGCAATATGCAATTCCTTTTGGCACGACTCATGTACATTTTGCCAGAAAACATTTGAACAGATTTTAAATCTTTCTCCTCATTATCTTTGAAAAATATACAAACTCACACACATTTTTGCAAGGTGTCTGTTATGAGTTACTTGCTGTGAAGAGTACCTTTTAAACAACATGCCTCTCGACATCAAAAAAATTTGGACTATATAAAACTTGGAAAGTTGAAGAAAAGGTCATGTAAACTGTAATGGTTAATAGTAACATCAGACAAGTGTATCTTAATACAAAATATTTAGCCTGGTAGGTGCATATAATTAAACTCTTTGAGAAAAATTAACAGCACCTACACTATAACACATTTCAGAGAGATGGTACTTGATTTAAGAATAAAAGCTATCTGCAATCGTTATTTTTCCTGTTTTATCATCTAATTATGTTTCAGAGTCCAGTTAAATTCTATCTTTTGACATTCCTCAAAGCTCTTGGTTCTCACGTCTCTTTAAACTGTTTATTCTACCCGGAATATTCTTTTTCCCTTATCGTCACTTAGAGTGTGCAGAGTTTGGGGAAGTTTCATGTAGTTCACGGTGATGAAGGGACAAGGTACAGCATTTGAAGGTCTGCCAGGAGATAAGGCTGGGGAGGTGGACAGGAGCCAGATAACTGTAGAGACCCATATACAATGCTAATTTTAGGAGTTTACAATTAGCACTGAAGATTTGATAAAAAGCACAGGAGGATTTTAATCAAGGAGATAAATGACGGGATTAGAAGTACATTTTATATAATCAAATCCAGATACATCATGTAATATGAATTTAAAAGAGGAAAGCTGGAAGCAGAATAGCCAGTTAGGAGTTTGCTACAATAGTTGAGGCATGGAATGTTTACAATTAGAATCAGTGAACCCATCGTGCTGCACATTCCTGTGATTTGTGGTTACTGTGCTTAATTTAAAGCTTTCCACTGTGGGGGTGCCTGGGTGGCGCAGTCGGTTAAGCATCCGACTTCAGCCAGGTCACGATCTCGCGGTCCGTGAGTTCGAGCCCCCGCGTCAGGCTCTGGGCTGATGGCTCAGAGCCTGGAGCCTGTTTCCGATTCTGTGTCTCCCTCTCTCTCTGCCCCTTCCCCGTTCATGCTCTGTCTCTCTCTGTCCCAAAAATAAATAAACGTTGAAAAAAAAAATAAAAAAAAAAAATAAAGCTTTCCACTGTGTGTTTTCCGTGTTCCCAGCGCCATGTTGAAAAGGTTTCTCTCCTGCACCCACCACCTCCCAGACCTTGCACATTACCTTCTCTGACGCCTATCTTATTCAGTCTCTCTCTCCCACATCTTTATCTTCTGCACAGACTGGCGATCCTGTTCCCTGGCTTTCACTGAAAACTGGTTTCTTCAGCATCTGTTTAAGTGGGTGCCACCCACTTCCCACACAAAACTAGGGTCAAAATCCTCATTCCTCAATGCCATATCCAGACTTTTATGACTCCTCATCTTACTCTTTCTTGGAGGTTTGTGATGCTTTTAGGGTATCACCTTTCATACCTTTTTTGTTCTCCAGTCACTATTTTTCATTCATCACATATTTTGGCATCTGATGCATCTTTCTTTCTACCCCTGTTCCTATCTGGAGTAGCTTCAGGGATCATTGGGTCTCCCAGCAAACAGCTTAGCTTCCCATTAGCTTGGCTTTTCCTACACCAACAGTCATCATACCCGCTCCATTTCAGAGCACCATGTCCACATCTCCAGCCCAGACCCTGTTTTCATCCAGCAGAGCCCCTTTCTGAAATAGTCACAACTGCTTTTGTACCACAAAGCCTTATCTTTCTAGTTCTTCTCACCATTATTTCCACAACCTCATTGGGATCTATAATTTCTTACTCCCTGTCTTTTGATCTACAATTCCCTCATATTTTCCACTTCCTTTTCTGTCCAAGCTCCAATGTTTAAACCCCATTCTTGCCATATGTCTCAACTCTGGCCACTTCCCCTTCCCCTGCTTCTACCAACAAAACCAAAGTTTAAGCCTCTTTCATTGGGCTACTTTCCTGGGCTACTAAGCACTACTGGAGAAAATTAGCACAAATAACAGATTGATAGTCTGGCAAATGAACAGTTTCAGTAACAACCGGGTCCTGAAATCTGCCTGGAAAATTTTCTGACTTTCTCTTGCTTCCCTTTTTCAATTTCCACAGCTTTTTCAAATTTTCTTTCTCCTGAAAGCTTTGATCTCTCTCTGTTTCTCTCTTCACTTAAAGCACATAATTTACAAAGAAAATAGACAACAACAGATGGATGGAACTTTCCTCAGACTCCTCCCTCTGTATATTTGCAAACCTTCCAACTCCTGCCCCCTTCTCTTGCCTCTCTTCCCTCCGTCATGGTGGAGTAGATGTTCCTCCTTCTGATCAAGGACCTCTCTGCTTCTGTGTACTAGAGCCGTCTTCTCCCACCTCATCCTTACCTCTTTGGTTGGTCGGCCATCCATCTTTTTTCTCAAGATCTATAAGCACCCTCTCTGGAAGATTTCTTCCCATCAGCACAACCATGGTTAAGTCTTCACTATCACATCAACAAGCAGCCAAACTTCTTCCCCCATCCATCTTTCTCTATCATCTTTATCTTTTCACAAAAAAAGACTATAAATCCCATCTTCCTTTTTTCTCACCTTCTACTCATTCTTCAGCCTAAATGTAATCCAGCTTTTGTTTCTAGAATGCAAGCGAATCTATGCTTGTTAAGATAGTTTGATGCTATCTAAGCCCCTATTTTACTTACCTCTATCACTGCATTTTAAACTGGTGTCTATTTTTTCCTCTTGAGATGCTCTTTCCTTGCCTCCCTCTCCCCCACGTTGGCCTATGTGACATTGCAGTCTCTGATTTTTTTCCCCCTAACTCTCTGGCTGTTGCTTCTCAGATTCCTTCATGAGCTATTTTTCTGTTTTCCTTTTAAAAGGTGTCAGGTCATCAGAGTTCATCTTCAAACTTATAATGACCACAGCAATAGTAATAATTGCTAATAGTCATCAAATTCTTACTTGTATTAAATGCTTTTTAGAGATGATATTTGATTTTTTTATAAAACCCTATAAGGTATAAAACCCTATTAATATGTCACCTGATGGAGAAGTTAAAGATCCTTAGGATGGCCCCCAGGCTAGCAGGTAGCAAAAGCAAGATACCAAAGATACCCAAAGCAAAACCGAGTTACTCAAATCTGACTGAACAGAGACTGTCCCTTAATTGCTTGTTGTGTGTTCTTACCCTTGGTGATCCCATTCACTTGCATGTAATCCCCTGCCCAATGCTCGTGCTTCTCAAATCTACTGCTCCTTCCCAAATATGGTTCCTGAAGACCAAGCCCCTATGTCCCACTGACTGCTGTTTGGCACAAGCAAGTAAACACCCACATTTCTCAAACTAAACTCTGCATCCCATCACTCCCTGCCCTTGCAAAATTTTCTTCTTGTGTGTCTCATTTTGGTCAATGGAGCCCACAGTTCACGCTCTCCACCAGGTCAGAACCTTGCTTTCATCCTTGACTCCCCTCAATCCTTAACCTCCTATTTCCAGTTAATTGCTAAGTCTTCTTACTTTTGCTTGTTTAACATTTCTGGTCTCTATATGACTTCTCTTCAGTTTCACTGTCCAGATCATTAAAACAAGCAGGGGCTCCTTGCTACCAGTGCCTCTGCCATTCTAATCTGCTCTTCACAATGCCACTTAATTTAGTTTCTTAAAGTGCAAATTTGATCATATCAACTCCTGCCTTTAAAATCTTCAGTGCCAGAGAGGAGGTGGGTGGGGAGATGGGTGAAACAGATAAAGGGAATTACGAGTATACTTATCTTGATGAGCACTGAGAAATGCATAGAATTGTTGAATCACTATGTTGTATGCCTGAAACTAATATAACACTGTATGTTAATTAAATTTCAAGAAAAATCTAAAAGTTAAAAAGCAGTTTGATAGAATTTTCTAGTGAAGCAAACAAACCCTTCTAGTGGCTTGTCACTGACCTCCAAACTCCTTAGGATGGCATTAAAGGCTTTACGACCTGCCTTCTACCTACTGTTGTAGTCTAACTTTCTACAGTTACCTACCTCACATTCTATAATCCAGCCATATTGCATTATTATCATTTCCTTAAATGTGCTGAAATGTGCTGTTTTTTCTCTTGATTCTGACCTTCTGTAAATAACGATGTAATCTCACCTATGCCCAGAATGTTCATCATTCTCATAGAAGTTAGGTTTCAACATATACAACATCTGTTCTGGAAAGTGGTTTCTAATAACCCAAGGCCGGGCAGGTGCCCTTCTGATGTCTGTCCATAGAATATTGTGCTTATCTCCACTTGAGCACATACCACAGTGTGTTATAAGTATCCATTTATTGTTTGTTCCAATAAGACATAAACAATTTGAGGGTAGAGGTGGTATTTGAACCTACAGTGTATGGCACTATGTCTAGCATATATCAAGTGATCAACAAATGTTTATTGAATTAATGAATTAATGACTGTCTACAAGTGTCACTCTAAAAAACAGAAGCCATCTGTTGTACTTGGAAACAGATAATCTCTGCCAGAAAACCTTCATTAGGGTTGAGCAGGTTAGAAATGAATGGGGAATGAGGAAATAGAAGATTAGACTTCTCATTTGAGAAACTTAGCTATTAGTTTAATTCATAAGAGCAATGGTAAATAAATAACCCACAGGAATAACCTTTTAAGAGTCAGGCAGGATTTATAGGAAGAAGGTTTAAAAGCTTGACTAGAGGGTATAAAAGGAGATGAACACCACATGGTGAGACATACCATATTTCTGGCTAGGAAAACAATATTGTAAGATAAAATTATTTTCCTAAATTAACTTACAGTTTCAATGCAATGTAACACAAATTTTCCATTGATTTTTTTTTATTATGAGAATGATTCATATTTGTGGGGGAAAATCCAAACCAAGTCTCTCATTCTCTTACTTTCTCTTGAGTGTGTGTGTGTATTTGTGTAAGTACTCACACATGAATATATATTTATACACACACACACACATATATGATAGTCGTTTTTTTTTTTTTAACACATATGGACTCTTTCTTTATGTACCCTCCAACAACTATTTTATTTAACTTAGCAGCATAACTTGGATATCTTTCTACATCAATACATATGGATCTACCTTATACATTTTTAAACTTCTAAAATTGAAATTTATCATACATACAAGAATACAGAAATCATCCCTCCCTCATGTCCCTTTCCAATCATGACTCCCTAAATGTAAACACTATTATGACTTTTTTTCAGCACCTATTAATGTTACCCATTCTTGAACTTTATGTAAATGAAATCACACAGTATGTTATTACTGTGTCTGGTTTCATTCTCAATATTTAGGAGTCATTCAGTAGTTTGGCTTTTCATTGCCATATTACATTACGTGACTATTACATGACAATTTACACATTCCTCCTTTAGTAGATAATTGTGTTATTCCCAGACTGAGAATATTATGAATAGAGATGCTGGGAACATTCTTGCATGTGTCTTTTTATGAACATATGTATATATATCTGTTGAATATATACCTAGGAGTTGAAGAAGAGCTAGGTGATAGTGTATTCACATATTTAGTTTTAGTAGATACTGCCAAAGAGTTTTCTAAGATGATTATAGCGGTTTATTCCATAGCGGTATATTCCAGGGTGTATACCATAATCTTTTTAAAGACCTAGAGTATCGCATTGTGTAAATACATTGTAAATGTATTTAAAATTGGTTATTTTCATTTTTTTACTAGTACAAACAATTTTTAAATAAACATTTTGTATAGGTATTTTTGTTTACTCATGTGAGTGTTTCTTTAAGCATGTCAATAAGATAAAATCTAAAAAAAAATTGAGAACATAATTTTAAAGCTCGCTTGAAAAAATTAGTTTTTCCAAAATAAAATTAGGGAATAATATCTTTTATTTTATTTTATTTAAAAAAAAATTTTTTAACGTTTTTTATTTATTTTTGGGACAGAGAGAGACACAGCATGAACGGGCGAGGGGCAGAGAGAGAGGGAGACACAGAATCGGAAACAGGCTCCAGGCTCCGAGCCATCAGCCCAGAGCCCGAGCGGGGCTGGAACTCCCGGACCGGGAGGTCGTGACCTGGCTGAAGTTGGAGGCTTAACCGACTGCGCCACCCAGGCGCCCCTTTAATTTTTTAATGTTTATTTATTTTTGAGACAGAGAGAGACAGAGCATGAACAGGGGAGGGTCAGAGAGAGGGAGACACAGAATCGGAAACAGGCTCCAGGCTCTGAGCCATCAGCCCAGAGCCCGACGCGGGGCTCGAACTCACGGACCGCGAGATCGTAACCTGGCTGAAGTCGGACACTTAACCGACTGCGCCACCCAGGCGCCCCGGGAATAATATCTTCTAAAAAGCTGAGTAAAATTAAAATGTTTTATAAAAGTTGCAATCCTTAAAACTGTAGCCATGGTACAAAAAAGAACATGTGCATTAGTGAATAGGAATGATAGCTGTATCAGTTAGCTCCAAAGAGGAAAAGTGAAATTAAACTGAGTATTTAAAGCAGAGGGAACTTTTTATTTATTTATTTATTTTTTTAACTTTTTTTTTCAACGTTTTTTATTTATTTTTGGGACAGAGAGAGACAGAGCATGAACGGGGGAGAGGCAGAGAGAGAGGGAGACACAGAATCGGAAACAGGCTCCAGGCTCTGAGCCATCAGCCCAGAGCCCCACGCGGGGCTGGAACTCCCGGACCGGGAGGTCGTGACCTGGCTGAAGTTGGAGGCTTAACCGACTGCGCCACCCAGGCGCCCCTAAAGCAGAGGGAACTTAATGCAGGCAGTGGGTTAAGCTGGTGATAAAAGGGTCTGAGAAGCCACTCAAGAGGAACAATACAGCAACAGCTGCTGTGCCCCTAGGCTGGAAGAGAAGCACAAGAAGGGGGCAGAGTTCCTAGAGCTCAGGGCTGGGTCAAGTAGGGAACCAGGCAAGATCGTGGGATGGCTGTCTAAGCAGGGACAAAGTGCTGGAGGAGTGGAGCCTCTGCCCAAGGTACCACCTGAAGCAGAAAGAGGGGAGAGATACGCTGGCTCCTCTTTTCCTCTGGTCAGTGCCTCCCACCAGAAGTGCTGATGGTCTGTGAGTAAGGAGTGTGGAAAGTCTCTGAAGGTCAGCTTACTTGAGATGACAGAGCAGAGCAGCAGAAGGACAAGGAGGCCAGCAGGATGGCAGAATAGAATATAAAATAAAGATGACATCACAAATCAGGCCAGACAGGAATGATGGTTTAATAAATGCTATTGACATCATTATTACCCTGTTATGAAATTGGACTTTTCACCTCCTACCATAGCCCCAAATAAATTACAAGGATGTGTAGCGTTAAATGTAAACAACTGAAGTCTCTATGAAAAAGAAAATTGTGCATATTTTCAGGAATGGGGATGATTTACAGTGCATAAAAACAACAGAATAAATCTAAAAGAGGGGCACCTGGGTGGTTCAATCAGTTAAGCGTCTGACTTCGGCTCAGGTCATGATCCCACGGCTCGTGAGTTCAAGCCCCGCATTGGGCTCTGTGCTAGCAGCTCAGAGCCTGGAGCCTGCTTCCAATTCTGGGTCTCCCTCTCTCTCTGTCACTCCCTCACTAGTACTCTCTCTCTCTCTCAAAAATAAATAAATATTAAAAAAATTTTAAAAAAGAATAAATATGAAACTATGATGATTTAAATTAAAAATAATAACATAAATAAAATTATAAGGTATATAACACAGTGGGAAAATTGCTGGTACACATATGAAAAAGGGTTAATACTGGTAAAGTCTCATAGATACATAGAAAAGTGGGCAAAATATACTAACAGATGTTTCATAAAAGAAGATGAAAATACCAGTAAACAAAGATAAAATAATATTTAAATTTCTAATAATTGAAGTCATACAAATTTAAGTAAATATATATTTATTTGTCGATTAAAGTGACAAATACTATAAAATATTGTTAATCCCACAGTGTGGGAAAAGTGTATTCTTCAACAATAAATGGATTAACATGCTGCCATTAAAATTATTTTTTGAGAAATACTTGACAAAGATAATATTCTTTTTTTTAACTTTGTTTTTAATGTTTATGTATTTTTGAGAGACAGAGAGACAGAGTGCCAGTGGGAGAAGGGCAGAGAGAGAGAGAGACAGACAGACAGAATCTGAAGCAGGCTCCAGGCTCTGACCTATTAGCACAGAGCCCGACATGGCACTTGAACCCACAAACCATGAGAACATGATCTGAGCCGAAGTAGGATATTTAACCGACTGATCCACCCAGGTGCCCCAATAATATTTTTTTTCTGATAATATTCTTGATATAATAAGATGAAAACATTAGGATTTAAGCAATATTAAGCTTAAGTTAAATTTTGGTTACAAACTAAAACAACCCACACATACAAACACATATTACTAGAAAGAATATATCAAAATATGGTAAAGAATGAACTGAAATAATCATTTCTGGACCATGGGATTACAGTAACTTTTATTTAATTATACATTTCTGCATTTTTCAAATATTCTACAGTGAACCTTTATAATCTAAAAAAAGCAGTGACCATACATATCAATACAGTGAAGTCAAAAGACCTCAAAGTCAAAAGAAGTCAAAAGAACACATTATTTGCCAAGAGGAGGAGATTTATGCAAATTTGCAGACTGAAAGGAAAGAGCCAGTGGAGATGAACCAATTGTAGATTAAAAGGTCTAAACTTGCTGAAGGAAGGTCTTGGAGGAGACTGGTTGAGCTCCAGAGCACAGATGGGGGAAATCAGGATCGGATAAGAGTGTATGAGGAAAAAAAAGCCTTAGGAAGGAAGCAAGACAGAGAACCAGACCCTGAGGGAGTTCACACTCTATGACCTTGATTTTCTCTCTGCTGAGAGTGAGGAGTAAGGGTTGAATAGTATATATTTATAGAATTGTGGAGATTCTGGAAATTTGCTCAGGAGAACTCATCGCTAAAGAAAATGAAAGGATTTAACAGGTTGTCCTGAAAGTCTCTTTGAGATAAGACATCTTAACTTTGTAATGGTGGCATGGTTCTCTACAATTATGTGAGATTTTCCACCAAGGATATGTATTTTTAAGGACAAAAGCCTTGGAAGTTTGGGATGTTTTCTAGTTGAGAATTTGCAGAGTAGACAGAGGTAAAAGACAGAAAGGTTAGGAGATCTTAGGAACCGTGAAAGCACAGTCTGCACCTGGATCTACATTGATCAGGAAAGGAAGGAAACCTGGAGTGGGGGTGTGGGACAGGGAGAGTGGGTCTCTGGAAGCACATTCCCTCAGTGGGCAAAAGAGGAGTGAGAATACATTATCCACCTTAACTGAGCACCCAAAGCCTTTGGATCAAACTTTTGGCATTTACCGCAATCTGCCTTGTGTTTTAGTTGATTGTACTTTTTTTTTTAAACCACACCCCACTCTCATATGTGGCTGTGTATTCCTGAGGCACCTACCCAAGTGCTCTGCACTTGGCAGCCGTTCAAGTACTGCTGTTGGAAGAGTGAAGGCAACCAAATATGTTAATTTTTGGCATCATGGCAAGTGCTTTGGTTAAATTTAGAACTACTCTTTTGAAGATCGTGTAGTCAAAAGTATTTATTAAATTGGCAACAGTGCTTGCCAGCAACATCAATATGGCGCGCCTTGGGAAGAAGCCAATGGAAGGTGTTACTGGGACTATAGCAAGCTCAGGGCATCGAATTTAATTGCACTTCAGAAAGCACAATCTTTTTAAGCTTCACACTAATGGTGAAAAGACCTGTTTCACATGCAGGCACAGCTTGCTCTGGATTGACTATCTTGCGGTTGCAGGAATGATAACTGTGAATGTTCCTTGCTCAAATAGTATCTAGTCAAGGGGTGACAGGAAACCTTTTGCTTTTCCCTAAAAGCCTGGTTTCAGAAAGTGAATCTTCCTAACACTACATTTCCAGGGCATACTCTTCTTACTGTATACTCTTCAAGGCCTTTCCTGTTGATTTCCCCTAATTTAAGTAGAAACTCACAAGATCTAAGTCTTTATTTTATAGGAAGAGTAAAGATGAGGAATGTATCACTCTGGTGGTGGTGAGGCTTGGGGGTTGGGAGGGAAGAAGAACTACAATTCCTCCTTTTGGTAATCTTAACTGTAGTTTTACACACACACACACACACACACACACACACACACCCATGCATGAGTACACACACACACACACACACACACCCCTAAATTCACTCATGCACACTCAGTCACAAGCTCAGTTACTTGCTCACTCACTCATGCAAACGTCTCCAATCTTATTTCCAGTTGGATGTTAAAATCACAACTCCACTGTTTCAATTTTTAGTGTTTTCAAGGCTCTTTCTTATATATTCATGAATCTAGGAGACCTCATCCCAGTGAACATTCTTAATTACAGTCAATTGCCCCAAATTGGCTTTCCTGAATTTAAATGCATTTGCCATTTCATTTTTCAAGGTGAATTTGATTGACTGTCTTATAGTGATTGATGCAAGCTCATTCAGAATGTGTGAATAATAAATTTATTGCTCTCTGGAAATCAGTAATAGATCAAAAAATCTCTTTGGTTTAATATTTTACAGTTAAAGATTAAACAGTTCTTCTAAATAACTTAGCAACCCTTTCAACCTCAAATTGTTTAGCTCTCTGTGTAAGGAAACTATGGAGATCGTTTCAGTTCCCTTGGGTGCATTTGTGCAATTTGGATTTAGCTGGTCTGCAAATTGTACTCATCTACGTTACTGTTTCTGTAATGCGAATGATCCAACTGTGTCATAACCTTTTGGCTCTTAACCTCCTTCATTTACATAACCTTTTACTTCTCATTTGCACTAGTCTTGCCATTTTAGGATGAATACATCAAACTCCTTCCTTTTTCTCCCACCACCTGATTTTGTTGCTAAAAAAAATCAATTAGTTCGTCTTACATATGAGAAAACCATGTTGTTCACAATAGATTTTTCAATATTTGAAAGATGTTAGGTGTTTTAACAAAAAGAAATGAGTTAAAGGATTTTAGCACCATGCTATGATTTTAAGAAACAGTAAATTATTTTTACTTTGAAAAATACTTTCAAAGATGAAAAGATTTACAAATATAGACTGCTAAATAATTGACTTATAAGCATATTTAGTGACTTGCTTAGAATAGAATATGTTATAATTTAGAGTAGTGCTACTACTTAATATCTTAAATATATATGTGTCAAAAGTATATATGCATTAGGGTCTTTTATATTTAAAATTATGCCATTTATATACATTTACACACACACATATTCACAGGTGTTGATTTTTAATAACGTATCATAAAATTTGGCCTCACTAAACTAAAAATATAATTGGGAATTGTGTTTCAAAAATTAATGACGTTTGAATAGCAAATAGGACACACATTGAATGATTTGTTTTAAAAATCCTATTTATGGGGCACCTGGGTGGCTCAGTCAGTTAAGTGTCTGACTTCAGCTCAGGTCATGATCTCACAGTCCATGAGTTTGGGCCCTGCGTCAGGCTCTGTACTGACAGCTCAGAGCCTGGAGCCTGCTTCGGATTCTGTGTCTCTGTCTCTCTTTCTCTCTGCTCCTCCCCCACTCACGCTCTGTCTTTCTCAAAAAATAAATAAACACTGGGGTGCCTGGGTGGCTCAGTCGGTTAAGCCTCGGACTTCAGCTCAGGTCATGATCCCGCGGTTTGTGAGTTCAAGCCCTGCGTCAGGCTCTGGGCTGACAGCTCAGAGCCTGGAGCCTGCTTCGGATTCTGTGTCTCCCTCTCTCTCTGCCCCTCCCCTGCTCATGCCTCAAAAATTAATAAAAACATTAAAAAAATCCTGTTTACATGCAAGTTTAAAAAAATATTATTAGCTATTCTGTTTGTGCTACTCTGAAGAAGAAAGACCAGGTGTGTAATAGGAAAACCAGATGTCATCCAGCGTACCAAGAAGGGCTTCCCTGAGGACATGTCATTTGACCTGAGTCATCTTTTTATGTGAACTTTACCATGAGCCCCTCCCACTTTGCTAAAACCTGCAGCAGCTTTCTCGAATCTTCAGCACCGCTTGTGCACTGTGCATGATCTGACCTACTTCTGCCACCTCTTTCCCTGCGGCACTCATCCCATTGGGCATTTTTGTTCAGTGGCCATACTCCTAGAGGATGAACATGGACCTTGTATTGTCAGAATCACATCACTGTTATATTGTAGGGACCAAGCAAATATTTGATGAATAAATGAGGGTGACATAAAACACAAATCCTTAAATTTGTTTTTATTTATTTATTTAAAATTTTTTTTGTAATTTATATCCAAATAGCATATAGCGCAACAATGATTTCAGGAGGAGATTCCTTAATGCCCCTTACCCATTTAGCCCACCACCCCTCCCACAGCTCCTCCATATTGTTTGTTCTCCATATTTATGAATCTCTATGTTTTGTCCCCCTCCCTGTTTTTATATTATTTTTGTTTCCCTTCCCTTATGTTCATCTGTTTTGTCTCTTAAAGTCCTCATATGAGTCAAGTCATATGATATTTGTCTTTCTCTGACTGACTAAGTTCACTTAGCATAATACCCTCCAGTTCCATCCACACAGTTGCAAATGGCAAGATTTCATTCTTTTTGATTGCTGAGTAATACTCCATTGTATATATACACCACATCTTCTTTATCTATTCATCCATCGATGGACATTTGGGCTCTTTCCATACTTTGGCTATTGTTGATAGTGCTGCTAGAAACATGGGGGTGCATGTGCCCCTTCGAAACAGCACACCTGTATCCTGTGGATAAATGCCTAGTAGTGCAATTACTGGGTCATAGGGTAGTTCTATTTTTAGTTTTTTGAGGAACCCCCATACTGTTTTCCAGAGTGGCTGCACCAGCTTGCATTCCCATAAATTTATTTTTTTAATAATTTTTTTAATGTTTATTTATTTTTGAGAGAGAGAGAAAGAGAGAGAAAGAGACAGAGTACAAGTAGGGGAGGAGCAGAGAGAGAGAGGCAGACACAGGATCTGTCGGCACAGACCCCAATGTGGGGCCCGAACTCACGAACTGTGAGATCATGACCTGAGCTGAAGTCGGATGCTTAGCCAACTGAGCCACCCAGGAGCCCCACAAATCCTTAAATTTTAAAGATAATGTGTCTCATTCATCATTCTAAGAATTGTAGCTACCACTTACTAATAAGCACATGTGGTAAGCACAGTCCAAGATAACAAATGTGGTTGATATCAACTCCCTATTAGTGATGAAAAAATGGAAGTTTGGGAGTTCAATAAATTGCCCAATGTCAGGCTGTGATTTGCGCTATGATATTTAAAAAAGATAGAATCACTAAATTGTCTCAGTATCATCTGGAGAGCACAAAAACTAGTCTTGATGTAGTTCATCCCAAATATCAATGCTCTTATAAAGATTTTGTTTCAAGTGAAATGTTTATGTATTATTAAATTTATTCTCATTTTAAGGCATGAAATTCATCAGACTGTCAGACATGTACTATATATAAATGAGCAAAATATATGATATGACATATATGGTCTTAACCATATATGGTTATGGGTGAGGTTATAATTGGAGTTGGGAGAGTGGCCTGGGGAAAAATATATATGTTATAGTAGAGGTAGCCATAAAGTCCTAAGAGTCATAGAGTTATATATATTTAAAAAATATTTAAAGAGTGAATAATATGTCCCACATGTTGTTCTAGGCACTAGGCATACAGTGGAAACAGGGTCCTTGGTCTCATGAAAAATATACTCTAGAAATGAGACATTAAATTTAATTGGGGAGGCCTAATTAGGCAGGGCTTACCAGAATGAGTGATATTTTAACTGAGTCTTGAGAGATGACTGAATAGTGTCATATGCTGATGGGGACTGTATTAGTTAGGATTAGATTAATCCTTGAGTAGTTGAAAACCCAAAATACTACTCTCCCTCTGTCTCCTCCTCCCCTAATTGTCTCTCCCTCCCATAAAATAAACCTGGACATAATTAGTCTGGCTGTTAGTGTTGTGCTCCAGAAATAGGAATCCAGGGTGTTTCCTCTATGTTGCTTTCTGCCTTCTGCTTGTGACTTCCAGCTCAGGCTCTGAAAGGCTGTTTCATTCCCAGTCATCATATCTGCATCCCAGCCAGCAAGAAGGGAGGGGGTGGTAGGGAGGACGAGCATACCCCCTTTATTTCCAGACACTTCACATAAGTTGCATACAGTGATTCTACTAATTCCAAGAATCAACCACAAGAGATGTGGAGAGGTGGAAAAATGATGTGTTTCACTAAAAACTGAGAATTTTATTACTAAAGAAGATGGGACGAATTAATATTGGGGTTTAAGGTAGTCTCTAGCATACAAAAAAGGCAAAGTATAGAGGGATAATGGCAAAAGATTCAAGAAAATAACTTGGAGAATTTTGTGTGGGACATGGCTGGAATTGTTCCATATTTGGAACAATAGAGAAGGGAATAGAATGCAAAACTAGGTCAATGAAAGCATTGATTTGCCATACTCAAAAACATTATCATTTAGGAATATATAATAATTTAAATATTTTTCTATATTATATTTAATATATTTTATACTTTACAATAGCATTTTTCATATATAATCTCATTTAATATTTACAATAATCTTACAGAATAGCTATTATTCTTGTTTAGCAAGTTAAATCACCAAGATCCAGATGAATTTTCTATTACACCTTAAGTATCTAATATATTCAGAGAGATTAAGGAAGATATTACATTCTTTAAAAAAATTTTTTTTATGTTTATGTTTGAGAGAGAGAGAGAGAGAGAGCACAAACAGGGGGGCAGGGCAGAGAGAAAAGTAGACAGAGAACTTGAAGCAGGCTCTGTGCTGTTAACACGAGGCTGATGTGGGGCTCAAACCCACAAACCGTGAGATCATGACCTGAGCTGATGTTGGGTGCTGAAGTGACTGAGCGACCCAGGTGCCCCAAAGATATTACATTCTTACTGCAAGGACAGAAAGGCAATCGAAAGGGAACTATTAGAGAATAAAAAAGGGGCTCCTAGAGATTAAAATATGAGCACTGAAGTAAAAAGAAAAATTGATAACCTCCCAGAAAGTTAATGGAAATTAGAAAGATATGGAAACATTAGTGAAAAGATGAGGCATAGAGTTCAAATATGGAACGTTCAAATTTTGATTAAAGTCCTAGAGAGACAGGACAAAAAATTGTGTGTGTGTGTGTGTGTGTGTGTGTGTGTGTGTGTGTGTAAGTGTGAGTGTTGGTGATGGTGGAGGAGGGAGTATTGTCAAAGACAAAATGGAAGGAAATTATCCAAAATGGAAAAAAGACACGAGTCTGCACAGTAAAAGGATTCACCAAGTGTCCAGAACTATAAAAAGATACCCACAAAGACATAATCTTTTTTTTTTTTTTGAGAGAAAGAGAAGGAGGGGGAGTGAGGGGGAGAGAGAGAGATACAGAGAGAGAGAGAGAGGGAGGGAGAATCTTAAGCAAGCTCCATGCTCAGCTTGACACAGGGCTCAATCTCATGACCCACCATGAGCCATGAGATCCTTTACCTGACCCTAAATCAAGAGTTAGATGCTTAACCAACTGAGCCATCTGGGCACCTCCAATATTCTAATGAAATTTTACACAGTGACAAGGATAAAAGACACTAAAACCTTCTACAAGAAGTTCTTCAAATTTCTAAGGAAAAAAATTATGTTCAAACTATCAGTCAAATATGAGGGATGTTTGAAAATACATTTAGACATGCAAAGATTAAAAAAATTAATTCTTCATCAACATACTCCAGCAAAGCGGGAGAGTACAGAAAGAAAGGAGACTGTGATCCAGGAAACAGTGGGTTTATTTTCAATGCTTATTTATATTTTAGAAGGAGACAGACAGATAGACAGACAGAACGTGAGCAGGGGAGGGGTAGAGAGAGATGGAGATAGAATTTGAAGCAGGCTCCAGGCTCTGAGTTGTCAGCACAGAGCCCAACATGAGGCTTGAACCCACAGTTCTATGAGATCATGACCTGAGTTGAAGTCGGACACTTAACCAACAGAGCCACCCAGGCACCCCCAGGAAACAGTTGATTTAACTTTGTAAAGAAGTCAAAGAAATCCCAGAACTACAGTTTAGGATAGTATCACATTAGAGCTGAAGAGAGAGAACTCTAGGAAGTTGATCACCAGCAGGGGTTGGGGGGGAGGAGGGAGGGAGGGAGGAAGGATGGGAAATAAAGGAACTGTAGACAATATGATTGAGAAGGTGGGTAAATATGAGCATGATAAGGTCACAAATTCAAGGAACAAAGAATGCAATGAGAAATTTCAGAGAAAAATATGAAGCAAAATGGAGTGCCTGGGTGGCTCAGTCAGTTAAAGCATCCAACTCTTGAACCCAGTTCAGGTCTTGATCTCAGGATTGTGAGTTCAAGTCCCGCACTGGGCTCTGTGCTGGGCATGAATCCTACTTAAAAAAAAAAAAAA
>NW_024412395.1:61147466-61261630 GCF_014898765.1 Herpailurus yagouaroundi | reverse complement strand
ATATATATATGAAATATATATATGAAATATATATATGAAATATATATGAAATATATATATGAAATATATATATGAAATATATATATGAAATATATATATATGAAATATATATATGTGAAATATATATATATGAAATATATATGTGAAATATATATATGAAATATATATATATGAAATATATATATGAAATATATATATGAAATATATATGAAATATATATATATATATATATGAAGCAAACCAAGATGTAACACAACGGTAAGCAATTGTAGAACGTTAAAAAAAATCATTTCAAATTGAAGTTAGAAACGTCTTTGTATCAGTGATATATACATACACAATTGTAGAGGCTGTTTACACCATAAGGCAATAGGCATTTGATGGTGGACCTTGAAGTTGTCTTCAGGGCAGACAATGGGGAAGGGAAGATAAATAAAATAGTGGGAAGTAAACATACTAGAACCAATAAACACTAGCTGAAATCTACAAGAACAGACTGAAATCTATGCCCATTTGTCACTGCCTCCAACTTCAATGATACGAGTATGTATGTTCTTTAGGATAAGCTGGGGCCTTTTGTCTTGAAATTCAACATCCACCTGGCCTAGATGACAAAAAGACAGAAAGATCTAGGGAGAGATGCAAAAGCTGGCCAGGCTTCTGCTCCTGGCCAACAAGGTGAACCAGAAAATAAGCAAAACATGTGCTAGAGGGTCACATCCCTTCTTTCCCCTTCCTCAATCTTCTTGTTACGGAACCAGGCTGGAACGCTGGTGGAAAAACCAAACAGCACTCAGAGATCTTGGTGGATTGGAGATTTATTTAACACCAGTGGGCTCAGAGGAGGCTGTTTCTTCAAAGGTCTGAGCCCGGAATGCAAGTGGGGAGGGTAATTGGTAGCCGACAGCTCCCATATCTGGGGGGGGTTTTCACGTGCACAGCAAACAAAGGAAGAAGAACCCAGAGGAGGGGTCTCGAAGCTAGAGACCAGAGTCTGTGTTAGCCCTGTCGGCCATCTTTGGCATACTTTACTTCTCCAACATTCTAAGCATAAGAACAATAGGACTGCTTCTCCATTTCAGCCCTCAGAACTTCACACAAAGTGTCCCTCCGTGGCTCACTCAAACATGAAGCAGACAGAGAAGGAAATTCTGGGGAAATGTAGTTCAGCCTAGCCTAGCTGATCGTGTTATGCACGGACACATTACATAGCTGCCACGGTCCCCTCTGAGTGTCCCTGGGAGTTGTAACATTAGAACTACAGAGACAAGCAATGCAATTTTAGTATAGTATTTGGTCAAACTCTGAACAGTATTTACATAATAATGATAATGTAAATGCTGTTTCTGGGTCACTACATTTAGAATCAATCTGTGGAAAAGCACAGCAAGCTGGGCTGTGGTTACAAGAAAAGAAGATGAATGTTAACCTTGAAAACATAAAAATAAAAGGTAGGTGGTAGAAGGTGGAACATGGAAAGGAATGGAAGAAAAATGAAAGGAAGGGGAGGGAACCAATATTGTAATTTTTTTAAGTGAAGAGTTAAGGGATCCTTCCTAAAATTAATGAACAAGAAACAGAGGTTTAAGGGTAGTATTTAAAGTGACAAATGTAAGTGATAGGAGAATTAAAGATAATGATCTAACTATAAACACTGGGAGAAGAAAACAAAGGTGAAAAAAAAGAGTATAAATACGGTAAATCTCAAAATTCATAGTGTTGAATCAATAGATAGTATCAAGAGTTGTTAAGACAATAAACTGATGTATATAGAAACATGTTAGTTACTAAACAGAGATAGTTAAGAGGCTGTTTCTGAGAAATACGAGTGCATTAGGAGAAAAGTAGAGGAATACTTTTGCTTTTCATCTTTTTTTTGGTAGTACTTGAGTAGTTATAATAAGCATACATTACTTTTATTATAATAATTTATTTTAAGGGAGAGAAAACAGAAGAGATCAGAGGGTAGGACCTTGGCTAAATCCTGCAGTTAAAGGGCAGGTGTGAAGGAAGAAGCAAGAAAAGAAGATGAAGTTAAGAGAATGTTACCTAATAGCATATTAACTTTTTAACAGATTTAAACAACAGAAACCTTATCTTTACTCTAACTTTAGAATGGATTTGGCCACTGTCTACGATGATAGTAGATATACCTGTCAAACCATTCCTTTTCTCTCTTGAATGAGCCATTCTGATGAAAACTTATGGCAATATCCACCAACTACAATTTTATAAAGCATGAAACCATAATATTGATTTATTATATTACTATGTGTTCTATGTCACTATGTATACTATATTATTACATATGTATCATTTCTATTCTATCCTATTCAACCATACCAATGTTTCTAAATATTTGAGTGTTTGATGTTTCATAGAATAGGCTAAGTTTTTCAAAAACTCTTATTTGCCAGTATAACATAACATTTGAGTATATTCACAATAGAAATTAAATTATTCTTCCAAACAGAATTCTAATCAATAATTAAATTACGTGGGTATCACATAAATATGGTATTTAGGATGAGAACTTTACATACTGGTTTATAATTTTCTATTATTATGTTCAAGAGCATTGCTCATGCTATTATAAGTTCTAAATGTTCTGATTCTTCTTCTTAATTATTAGTTACTATGTATATTTCTGGACCAGTCATATCACTAAAATATAAAAGAACCATGTTAATGTCATTCATATTGATATTAGTATATTTCTAAACCTTGCCTATTTCCCATCGTTACATGTTTTCCTTTGATTAAACATCTCTGTCAATTATCCTCAAGTGAATTACTATTAACTTCAACGAGTTATGTTAGTTTAAATCATTTATTCTGTTGAAATACTATATTACATAACCAATTTCTGCAAATCTGTTAGTGATTTGAATTAATTTGTTCTTTAGAAACTGTACTAGAATAATTATGCTTTGATCTTATAAATTAGCCAAATGGAATATTGTTTATAATATAATTTAAATGAAAACTGCCATTACATTAAATAATGTTTCTTGGCTCATTGCTTAATGGACCTCAGTTAATGTGTTGTTCATGGGGAAATGGCAGAACCGGATCCACTGGGGTTAACAACATATCAGAAACATGGTTGTCCTCATCGATGTTTTCATTACAAAGCAAATAATACATATCAAATCTACTTTCAACACAAATTTCAGAGTGTTATTTAATAATTTATAAGGTAGAGCTAAGTTGTTTCTGCACGATGCTTACATTAGTGAAAATCAAAAATGCTAAAACTGCCTCTTTTGGGATCTGTCCCAGAACCCTCCAGATTCTAAGATTTAATCAATGACAGTGGCCACCACATTCACACATGTGAGCTACCCAGGAAACCCTGGTCTCCATCCTGGACCTTTTTATTCTCTGGAACTATTTCATTCTAAACTCTACTATCTCGTCTTTGGCCAACTTGAGATTCTTTTGACCCCTCAGCTATTTACTCCTGCTAATCATGTCTTGAGTTCATGGAGACCTCCATCTTCTTTGCCTGTTCCTTTTCTTTTAGCCAATTTACTCAACATAAACCGCAATTTACTGAGCACTTACACTGTTGTAAGTGCTTTTACACACATTACCTTGTTTAAACCGTATGAGGTCCCCAAGAGTAGGAATTACTGTCCCATTTCACCCACGAGGACATTGAGGCATAGAGAGGTTAAATGAGTTACCTCACAGAGAAGTAGGTGGAGAAGGGTTCAAAGTCAGGTGTAGTTGCTCCATAGCCTATGCCATTCAGCTCTGACATTCTTACTCCCTTTCATATTCCACCTGAATCTTGTCATAGTTCACTCAACTTCTCTCAACTGCTCTCTCTCTCTCATACACACACTCTCTTGTTTCTCAGTGCCCTCAACTCCTTTATTTTCTAGTCTTGTGAGCTACTGACATCCTTAAAAAGTTCCAATTCCAGGGGTGCCTGGGTGTCTCAGTCAGTTGAGCGACTGACTCTTGATTTTCACTCAGGTCATGATCCCAGGGTCGTGGGATCTAGCCCCATGTTGGGCTCGGTGCTGAGTGTGGAGCCTGCTTAAGACCCTCATTCTCTCTCTCTCCCTCCCTCCCTCCCTCTGCCCCTCTCCTCATCTTGTGCTCTCTCTCTAAAAAAAAAAAAAAATCCAATTATATTAACCAAACCATTCCCCTTCTCTGTTCTTACATTCCGAGTGCTGAGCGCATGAGCACTCCTGGAGAGATCATAAGTGAGTGAGTGCTGCTGCTACTACCCATTCATTGTCTCTAGCCTCAGGTGGGTCCTCAACGCTACCCCTTTGTGTGTCCTTTGTCAGCTCCCTTCTCTATTCCAAACTTAATTTCTGAAAACCTCCTGCTCTACCATTTCCTATTCATTTAGCTAACCCAAAGACTTTGATGGCCAAATTGGCTCACATAAAAGACAGATCTTCAAGTATCAAGCTTTACTAGTATTTTCAAAAATGCAAGCAATCATGAGGCACAGGGGAAGCATGGAGAGGTCTAAGATATCCTGCATAGCTCTCACAGTGCCTCATTCCTGTGCTAGACATTCACTGTGTGATCCAGAGTAACAGATGAGGTCTCTAAGAAATACTCACGGGTTATTACCATATATAGTGGGAACATTTAGGTTATAAAATATCTTCATTTTGTACCCCAATAGTTACTTAGCTTGCATGACACTCTCCAGAGAACCATGCTTCATAAATGCATGCAACCTAGGTCCCTTTATCATGAGCAATCCTAAAATAGGAGTATCCTGTTAAAAGAATTCCAGAGATAAGGGCTCATCTTCTAGCAAATATCAATCTATTTACAAGGGGTTCAGCTATCAGCATGTCTATGAGGATCACCTGATTTCTTTCCTTCCCCAGAAGTTTCCTCTGTCACAACTACAAACATACACAGGTCAACTGCTTTAACTCTTTCCATCTTTCATATTGAGTTAAGAATCCTGCTTTTGGGGCACCTGGGTGGCTCAGTCGGTTAAGCATCCGACTTGATTTTGGCTCAGGTACTGATCTCAAGGGGCTGAGATAGAGCCCTGTGTCAGGCTCCAAGCTGAGTGTGGAGCCTGCTTGGGATTTACTTTTCCTTTCTCTCTGCCCCTCCTCCATTTGCACACACTCTCTCTCAAAATAAATAAATAAACATAAAACAAAAAAAAAAAAAGAATCCTGCTATTTTATGAAAAATAAAGCATCACCTAGGTAGGAATGTCCTTTGACTTCCTATTTCCAGTAATATGCATTATTAGATATCCATGTTACTCTCTTTCTCCCTCAGGGTGGAAAGTGTCATTTATTTTGTCCAAATCCAACCCTTTTCTCAATGATTTGTTTCTCCTTTGCTTTCTCTTCAGAGACTCTGGATATTTTATTAATCAATTGCAAATCCACCTAATTACATTCTTAACTACTCCAGACTCCTTAGCAATGATTTATTTTTTTTTATTATTATTTCTATTGAGCTCTTTATGTGCCCAGCACTTTAGTAATGCAAACTCAATCTTCATAACAACCATGTGAAGAATACATATAGAATCGCCAGCCTACATATGAGAAACATGAGTACAAGCAGAGGTGAAGTAACTTTTTCAGAATCACACAGCAGGTAAGTGGTAACACTAGGATTTGAACATAGCAGTTTATACTGTTCTACAAGTTACCTTCTCTAATGTCCTTTTTTTAAATGAACATATTTCAGATTTACAGAAAAGGTACAAAAATAGGTCAAAGAAGGTGCTGATAGCTCTAATCCTCTTTCCCTCTAATGTTAACATTTGTACAATTATCAAGAACAGGAATGCAACTTTGGAACAATATTATTAACTAAACTAAGATTTTATTTTTATTTCAAAAAATTAATTAGTTAATTTGACTCGGTTTTGCACTAATATCCTCTTTCTGATCTAGGATCTACCTTGAAGTCAGGAATGATTTCTCCTTACTTGTCTCTAGTCTTTAAAATTTTCTCAGCCTTGGAGTGCCTGGGCAGCTCAGTTGGTTAAGCACCTGACTCTTGGTTTTGGCTCAGGTCATGATCTCATGGTTCCTGAGTTCGAGCTCTGCGTCGGCCCTGTGCTGACAGTGCAGAGCCTGCTTGGGTTTCTCTCTCTCTTCCCCTTTCTCCCCCCTCTCCTCCTCTCTTTCTCTCTCTCTCAAAATAAAGAAATAAACTTAAAAAAGGTTAAAAAAATTTTTTTCAGTCTTGTCTTTCATGACTTTTGTGAATACTTACTTTTTGTCATTCTTACTATTTTCTCCTAATTGTATGTTTAAATTGTCCTTGAACCCATCTACTCAGTTCTTTGCTTCGGTTATTTTAACATACAACAATATTTACCATCTCAACCATTTTTAAGCATACAGTTCGGCAGTGTTGAATATACTTGCACTGTTGTGAAAGAAACCGTCAGAGCTTTGTCACCTTGCAAAATGGAAACTCTCTACCCATTGAACACCCCCTCTTTGCCTCCTCTCAGCCCCTGGGAACCACCATTCCCCTTCCTATTTCTGTGACTGACTACTCTCAACAGCACACACAAGTGGGGCTTTGCAGTTTTGCCTTCACACCACACAAGTGAAGCAGTCTAAATTCTTCATTGTTTCACGTATTCAGTCAAGGAAATCCTTTGAGAGTAGAAACCATGACACAATGTTTCCCACTTCATAGGACAATGAGCACAACTCTGAACATGTAGTTCATTCCCCAAGAGCAATGAATTTGGGGCACTGGTGTGGGTTAAACTGTGTCCTCGCAGAATTCAGAGGTGGAGGTCCTAACCCCCAGTAGCTCAGAGTGTGACCTTATTTGGAAGTAGGGTCGTTGCAGAAGTAATTAGTGGAGTTAAGATGAGTTAAGTTAAATAGGATGGGTCTTGACCCAATATAACTTACGACCAGGGTCCTTATAAAGAGGGGAGATTTGGAGCCAGCACACAAGGAGGATGCCATGTGAAGGCACAGGTGGAGACTGGGCTGGTGTTTCTACAAGCCAAGGAATGCCAAAGATTGCCTGAAGACCACCAGAAGTTAGGGTGAGGCAAGACAAAGATTCCCCTCCCAGCTTTCAAAGCAGTCAGGTCTGCTAGAACTTTGATCTTGGACTTCTAGTCTCCAGAACTGTGAGGAAGTAGCATTCTGCTGTTTAAGCTGCTGAGTTTGTAGGAGTAATTTGTTATCCAGGGCGATTGACTCTTTAGATGGTCAATGATTGATCCACAAAATTATATATAAAATTGTGTGTGTGTCTGTAGGTACACATTTGTTTTCCTCTTTTGCACAATTTCACAATCTCCTCTTCCTGATTAGTGGCTGGAGTGTAATCAAGAGGGAAGGAAAAAAAAAAAAAAAAACAGGAAGAAATGAGCCTCTGAGGTGGCATTTGTCTCTGTTTTAACTTTAGGTTCCTCTTGGTGTCTTCAGCTCATGACGGTTTCACATCTTATGATAGAAAGAACATGCACCTATGATCTTCAAGATCCACCTGAGCTTTACTCAGGACCTGGCATCCAAGGGGACCCCTTGCATCTTCCCCATCATAAGCATTAAAAGTGAGATTACAAGTCCACAAATAAATCAATCTTAAATGAAAACCAGGGGAAGGGGAAGGAAAAGATATTCCGAGACAAAGGGAAAACAGATTATCTCTTGGAAGCTTCTCTGTTTAACAGATTTGGAAATACAGAATGAGCGACAGCTCTCTATCAGTTTCCTAAGGATGCCATAACAGATTACCACAAACTGCGTGGCTTATGACAACAGAAATTTATTGTCTTACAGTTTGAGTCCAGAAGTCCTGTCCCTCTGAATGGTCCAGGGGAGAATTCTTTCTCATCTCTTTCAGCCTCTGGTGGCTCTAGGCTTTCTTTGACTTATGGCAGTAAAACCCAAATTTTTACCCATTTCTTTGCAGCCTTCTCAAAGTCTTTTCTTCTCTGAGTGTGTTTCTTCTCTGTGTGTCTTTTTTAAGGATTCCTGTCATCGGGTTGAGGGCTCACTCTAAATCCTTGCTGACCTCGACTCTAGATCATTCATTAATGACATGTGCAAAGACTTCCTTTGCCAAAGTAGGTCACATTCACAGGTTTCCTGTGTTACGTTGTATACATACCTTTTTTTGGGGGGGGGGTTGTAATTCAACCCAATACAGGCTCTAACATTATTGAATTCTAAAAATAAATGAAGAATAAAATTAGTCCAAAGAGATTTGAGTTCTAGAACTCTATTTCCTAAGAGACCAAAAGTAAACTCTTAACTATGAGTCAACTACCCACCAACAAAAGGACCTGAAAATATTTACACTGTGAAAATGGGAACTTAAGGGGTGCAACTGAGTCCAGCTTCTTTTTGAAGATAATAAATTCAATATTCCAAACACTAAAATATTTTTGAGGAGGATAGGTGATATGATTGTGGTCTTCTTTTTATAGAATGTCATGTAAGAAAAGGATTAGATGTATGCTGTGAAGCTCTCTATTTTCAGGAAGTTTCAGGAAGGTCTAATTTGAAACTAATTAAATCCAAACAATTCCATTAGCAAAGGTATATAGAGACAGAGTAAGCAATGTTGTGAGTTGTGAGTGTTTTGCACAGAAGTCTCCAGCTTTGGGTAGGGGGTTAAGTTAGCATATTTTCAAGGTCTCATTCAAGTCTACATTCTATGGTTCTGCAATCTTCTTTCCTCCACACAAGTAAAAATTACTTATGGATATTTTTCAAGTTAGGGACACTGAACAACAACGTTTTGTTTAATAGCATTGCTCATAAGCTCCTAGTCGAAACAACTGAAGCATTTGTAGGTTGAGCATGTAGAACAAGACAAAAATAAGCTAAAGGTGTGCTCCAGAATATTTGAAAGGAAGGAGTAATAATTGTAGAATTTGGGCTGACAAGGATTACAAGGGGCTATTAATGTGCATCTGCTGTTCTGTATATGAATTTAATAACCAGGATCATCTGCTATAAGTTCAGGTAATGAGGCATTTCATTTTTCATAAAGGCATCTTTAAATCTATTTCTTTCACTTTGTTATTATAAAAGTACCTTTCCCCCTAAAATATTCAGTAACAATGAGTAGGCAATCATTAGACCAATATTGTGTTCCAAATAGCTTTGAAATTATGCCATGGGATCTAGGGATAAGAGCTCAGGGGAGGAGAAAGCATATTATAACAAGTAATAGTTTCATATTTTTTTTCTCCGGGTGCCAGAACTTTTTACAGATGGGGGTTTGAAATTGGATGAGATTCAAATAATCTGGTGTAATAAATAATGCCAGGTGCAGATCAGGTCCAATTTCTTTTTAAAAATGTTGAATCCAACATTTCAAATAACCAAAATATGTTAACATTGGAAACTGGTCAGAATAGCTGGCTAAGGCAGACACTCTGAAGCAACTGATGAAACTCCATCTAACCAGAGCTCTTTGGCATGGGGTCAGAAAGACAGCATAATGCAAACTCTAAAATGATTTTCATCACTAGGGCAACTTGGCAAGCAACTAGGAAGGGTCAAGGTCTAACGATTATGAAAAATGTTACAATTTTCAATGTACTAAAGTCCACTGAACTTGGAGGTTTTACTTGGGTAATAATAATAATTGCTCACAACGCATCAGGTGTTATTTCAGATGCTTTATTTATGGCATTTTATTTAATCTTCATTTAAACCCAATGAGGGCATTTGCTTTTCCCATATTTCAGATTAGGAAACTGAGTGTTGGAATAACTTGTGTTGGGTCCCCCAGCTAATAGATACATAGTTCAGTCCAGATTCCAACCCAATCAGCCTGTCTCCTTGGGCTCCTCTCTTAGTTCCTGTGCTATTAAAAGTTCTGTCTCCTTAGCCTGAAACTGCAGCCAATTAGTTTGCCTTGGTGAACTTGACGATTCATACTTTTATCTCATTTGTTTAAAAAGAATTTATATGGATCATGAAATGAAATACTATATAAAATACTATGTATGAATAGAATAATGAAATACTATATAAAAGAACTGACCTTTTGAAAAGTAGAAAATGATAGAATGTAATATTCAAAACTCATTAATTTATACAACCAATATTAATTGATTGCCTCCTACATGCCAGATATTGTGAAATGTACAGGGGGAAAAAGACCTGTTTTCTGCCCTCAAGATGTATATAGACCTTTGGGGGGGTGACAGACAATGAATAAGTAGAGGATTTTACATTTTGCTAATTTTGGGGGGAGGGGAACTCATTTAAGCTGAGATTAGATGGTTGAGAAGAAACTAGCCACAAGAAGGGAAGGCAGGAAAGAAGCAAAAACATTGTAAGCAAAGAAAACAGGATGTGCAAAGGTCCTGAGGTAGGAAAGAGCTTGGGGTTGCTCAAGGAACTAAAATGCCAGTGAGTCCAAGAAACAGAAAACAAAAGGAAGAAACAAAAGGCTAGAGATGAGGCTTCAGAAACAGAAGGCAGAGGGTATTAGATGGTCTGATGTGCTGTTTGAATTATATCATAAGTGGCTAAGAAGATATTGGAGGGTTTTAAGGAAGGGGAATGAAATGATCTGACTTGTGTTTTAGAAAGTCCACTTTGGTTCCCATGTAGGGAATGATTTGAACATAGATTTTTATATTCTGGACTGAGATTTTCAAGTTCAAGCATCTGGAGCTCTCCTCAAGAGCCGTTAGAAAAAAAAAAAGAAGTTTGAAAATTATTTCTGTGAGTTGATTCCCTTTTTGTTTAGTTCCAAAGAACTCTAGGTGTACTAGATTTTTGTTTTATTTTATCTGTTATGAAGCAATGTGGACTTCTATGTTATTTATTTTAAAGTATTTAGCCTGTGATTGTAACCTCTTCATGTTTCCATCTTTTTTGTCTACAAATGAGAGATTTAAAAAAAAATTTTTTAATGTTTATTTATGTTTGCGAGAAAGAGAGACAGAGCGTGAGCAGGGGAGGAGCAGAGAGAGGGGGAGACACAGAATCCGAAGCAGGCTCCAGGCTCTGAGCTGTCAGCACAGAGCCCAGACTTGGGGCTGGAACCCACGAACTGCGAGATTATCACCTGAGCTGAAGTGGGTGCTTAACCGACTGAACCAACTAGGTGCCCCAGAGATTTAGTTCATTGACAATGATCTTCCATAGATATCATACTAAAGTCATTTTGTACCTTTCCAAATATATGAATGCCATGTTAACAGAACATCTGTGAGTTTATTGCTTCTTTCACATTTTATCTGCCAGTTTAGTGTCATGTCATTTAGAAAATGTGGGTAAATAGGTTATGTTTCTGGCATTATTGAAATTCCAGTTGACTGAAATGATATTTTGAAAACTGTCTTTCATCTAAGACCTTCAAATGCATTGTAGTCATTTAAATTATCCTCCAAGGGGTGCCTGATTAAGCGTCAGACTTCAGCTCAGGTCATGATCTCACGGGGTTCATGAGCTTGAGCCCCGCATCTGGCTCTTTGCTGTTAGCACAGAACCTGCTCTGGATTCTCTGTCCTCCTCTCTCTGTCCCTCCCCTGCCTGCACTTGCGCACTCTCTCTCTCAAAAATAAATGTTAAAAAAAAAAACAACAGAGTGACAATAAGTAAGTAAATAAATAGTAAATAATCCTCCAAAATGCATACAAGGTTGAAAGGCTCTGGAAGATCATCAGGTGATCCAAAAAGAGAAGGCTTTGGATCTCTTGGTCTTGTCTTCATACTTTATATCTTTTAGAGCAGAGGGAATAATAACACCACCACAGATACTTTTATTTTCTTCTTTGTTTCTCCTCAACATCTAATATCTGCCTTCCTTTTTAGAAAGACTGCCCTGGGCATTGTGTCATTGGGATCCAGTACCCCTCTTCTGTTATGGAAGCTGAACGGGAAAATTCCCCTCTCCCCACCCCTGGGTGGACAGAATCAGGAGTGGTGGGGTTTGCATGAAGGTGTGGTGTGCCATGGCAGTGAATGTCCAAGCGTTTGTGATGTTAGTGTCTTGGTGACAACATTCATGGCACCTAACTTCCAAAATCCTTTTGGGTTTCACACGTCTTCCAGAACCACTTGTCTCCAGTTTGCAGATTTTACATTCTTCTGATAATTTCACTCTGGATAGCTGGTTGACTCTATTGCTTGCACCATGAACCCTACAATCATTAACCTGTACCCATGGGAAGGCAGCTAATGGGCCATTGTGGAAACTTGACTGAGCTGCTTTGTGTAGCTCATAGATCTGATTCTGTTCTTGACAGAACAAAAGAATTAAGGTCCTACCTTCTCCCTCTCTAACTCTCAAGTGTGATGTCTGAACAAAACATGTAAATAAATGTATGTTACAAATATACTTTTAAAATTTCAAAACTTGAGAGAGTTTTGAAATAACTGATGGAATGAACCACTTTTACTAAAGTTCAGAAGGAAATATGGTCCCTGTTACCAAACATACGTATTTTTATGCTATATTTCTGTTTTCCAAAGGAGCTGTTTTACATCGGGGTAGTATTAAGACCATCTTCTGACAGGCAACTTTCACTTCTCAGTGTCCTCCCTGCAAGATTCCTTCATGTTATCTTTTAAACAATCTTTCATCTTAAACAAGAGCAAAGTAAAATTATTCAAATCGTTGTGGTTGCTGGAAAATGGTCCCCCCACTCCTTTTACCATGTCTTCTGGGAAACTTAAATACAATTTGAAAACAAATGACAGCTCAGGACTCAATTTTCTTGCTGTAAGAGGAAACGGGAGAACAAATTTTTAAGTTCAGGTTGAAGCATTTAGGTTTCGATTTCAAAGGGAGTTCTGAATTTGTCGTAACGCTTTTTTTGTATGAGGAAAACAGGCATGGAATTATACAAAGGGAGATGCTAGCATCTTCCACCATCTCCTGTCTTATACCTCCTGTGCTGTTTAGGTTTGTGTTCACAAGAGTGCCTGCATGTTTTTCTTTTGTTTTGCCCTCATCAAGGGGAAAATTCAGCATATTGCCTACTAATGGTATTTACATTTAAGTTGGCTGATGAAAATGCTCATTTTTAAACCAGGGAGTACTGTTGAAGACTAGAGAACCAATGAGCGCCATAGTCAGAAAAGATCTGAGCTGTTCCCTTTCCCACATTCTGAGATTTCACTAATGTTAATTATTGTCAGTGCTTATTTTCTACTTGGGGATAAAGACTAAATCTTCATCTATGTGGGAAAGTATTTTGACTACAGGATCTGACTAGATAGCTGAGTTAGACAAATGGTCAATTCATTTCAGTAAGTGGTTTGACCAATTTGGTAAATTCATTTCCAATGATTAAATTGTTCATATTGATACATAATTTCTTTACTTAATCAGGAAACATTTGCAGCCTGCCAGGACTATGCTAGGCATTAAACCTCTATGACTTCTTTATCTTTTATTATTTTTATCACTTGCTCAATTATCTTAAGGCTAAACTGAGATAGTGGTATTAATTTACTTTGTATTAAATTGCATTAATTAAAAGTACGTTGGATTGATTAGAGCAATGGCATAGGAGTTGTTATATTCAAATGAAACTAATCTTATTTTTGAGAGAAGTAAATTTTCTCTTTTTAAAAAATTTTTATTTATTTTTGAGAGAGACAGAACACGAGTGGGGGAGAGGCAGAGAGAGAAGACACAGAATCTGAAGTGGGCTCCAGGCTCTGACCTGTCAGCACAGAGCCTGATGCAGGGCTTGAACTCAGGAACTGTGAGATCATGACCTGAGCTATAGTTGGACATTTAACCGATTGAGTCACCCAGGCGCTACGAGAGAAGTGAATGATCTTTAGGCTAATTCATGGAAAATTTGGTCAAACATCTTGGTAAGATTATACAGGGAAATCCATATTTCAAAATTATTTTGCCACCTGAAGAATCAGACAAAATGTGGGTAGTGCACAATAATTGTTTTTTAAAAATAATTTTTATATTCATATGAAATTAGAATAGAGATCATTAAATTAATAGAGATCAGTCTAAAATAAGAAGTCTTTAGTAAGTATAAAAGAGTAATAAGTTATAAGAATATATTGTTTACTCAATGATTATCCTCAAATAATCTTTGCTCTTTATTTTTGAATTGAGGGTCAAATGCCATCCTACGAATCCTTTCTTAATTCCCACATGAGAATTAATTACTCTCTCCACTGTCTTACCACAGCAGTTTTATACCTGTATTACAGTGCTTAACACAATGACTCTTCATTATTTTCAACCTGTCTTCCACACTGGACTGTTAGTTCTGAAGTAATGTTTTATTCACAGCTGTGCGCCCACAGAGCCATTCAGAGTGGGCAATCAATAAATGTTGTTGAATGAAATGAGTACAACATTCACCTAAGCAAATATTTTACTAATTTTCCATTTCCCTATTCTATTTTTTTTTTGGTTATTATTTCCTAATGCTTATCTTTTCTTGTCTTCTCATTGCGTTTACCTCTTTGCAAATGTTCACCTTACAGTCTTTGCCTACTCCTTGTCACTTTCAGAATGTCCTCTGTTTGCTGCAATTTCTCTGTCTCCATTCCTTGTTTCAAATGGCTCACACTAGTTCTTGTCTGATACTGGAAATCCCTTCATGAGGTCATACCACTTATTTTGGAATCTAAAGCCTCTGTCGTCAAAGTGTTATCCTGCAATAATGACTACTGAACACAATTTATCATCTTAAGAGTGTTGGCAACATTCTACACTAATCCAAAAGGATGGTCTCATGAGGGAATTAAGAATTAAGATTTTGGAGTGTGTGGGTGGCTCAGTCAGTTAAGCGTCCGACTTTGGCTTAGGTCATAATCTCGCAGGTCCGTGAGTTTGAGCCTCGCGTCAGGCTCTGTGCTGACAGCCCAGAGCCTGGAGCCTGCTTCAGATTTTGTGTCTCCCTCTCTCTGCCCCTCCCTTGCTCATGCTCTGTCTCTGTCTCTCTCTCAAAAATAAGTAAACATTAAAAAAAAGAATTAAGATTTTGAACAAAAGCATATTTTATAAAACTACTGCCTTGTTCAGTAATAAAATGGAACCAAAGATAATCTTTGGGTAATATACCCAAAGATCAGGAATTCTATGACTTAAATTAGTTCACGGGCTGTTTTGGGGACTCTGTTAATACTTTGCTTCAAGGTTCTGGACTTTTCATGCCAACCTTGTGAGGGTAAGGTCCACAGTTTATTGTTAGGTCCTTGCATACCTGTTTGGGTCGAAACTGGTGTCTGCAATGATCGTGGTGTGGTAGAAATTTGTGTGTTTCAGGAACTCCATACGTTCAAGAAGGTAAGAAAATGCATGCACAAGTAACATCATAAATTGAAAACAAACCAGACTAACTTAATTAGAAAATGAGAGGTATTATCGGTTCTGAATTTTTAAGTTTTTACTTTTTCTTCTCCTTCCCTCCTTCTTCCTCCTCCTTTTCAGCTACAGAGTGGAGTTAGTCTTTTCAGTTCATGGCACAGTGTCAGCACTGATCCCCACAAGACCCCTCTGTTGTTTTGTTAGCATATTCCTTCTTATGATATTATCCTTTAGCTGCTGCTGCCCCTTGTATGGACAACTATTTTAATATGTAAAATATATAGTAATATTTTTTCATATATATTATAATTTACATAAAGTTATTTTCACCATAGACAAAGACAAAGTTTTGTTTTTTACTTTTTCCACACTATGTTTTGAGATACATCTTTGTTCTGAGGACACACATGAAAAAGTTTATTTCTTCTAATGCTCACTAATATTCTGTAATAGGCATCCACTACCTTTACCCTGCTTGGTTCCCCCAGTGAGGATTATCTAGATGCCCTCACCCTGCTACGAGATATATACTCTCACATGTCCCTTACCTGAGAATTTCTTCCTATTCTTCCAGAATAGCTACACCATTCTACAAAACACTAGCTGAACCATGGTGGTTTCTGTTTCCCCATATCTATTTTTCCTCAATCTTTAGGGTTTAAAGTGAGCTTTCAGTGTCTTCATTCACTTTACTCTCCTTATGAATCAAATTGAGAATTTCTTCAGATAATTATTTAACATTTGGGCTCCCCTTTTTTCTTAGATGACTGTCAAGTTTGGGTTTCTTCTTTTTTTTATTTTCCTGAAGTAATTCCTTCTAACCTCCAGCATATGTCATTTTTTTTTTTTTTTGGTCAATTTTAAATGCTGCAAATCTCTTCTCCTATAGTGCACTATTGGTTAGCTTTGTCTAAGACATTCTTTTCTGAACAAGTATCCTTATTTTTATGGATCTAAACCCATTGATATATGTATTTTTACTTAAAGATTATACTTTGGTCATCTACTTTAAGACCATTGGTATGTCTGTATGTTACCAGGCTAGATGCCAACCCTCTTCCTCTAGTTTAGTTCATTAAAAAAAAAGGTTAACATAGTTATTCATGGATCTATAATCTGTTATTTATGTATTTTTTTAAAACATAATGTATTCTTCTAAAAAAATCTAGGTAGATTTCAATTGTGATTGCACTGCTCTGACACATAATTTGTAGAAAATAGGTATCATTTATAATAAGTCATCCTTTACACAAGCATAGAATATCTTTTCACTTCAGAGGTCTTATGTCTTTCCATAGAGCTTTACAACTTACTTTAAGAGGTCTTGTAAGTTCTTTGTTAATTCCTACATATGGAGAGCATTTGTTGTTATTGAAAATGATGTATTTTCTATTTGCTGCTTAGAAAAAAGTGCCAGAGAATTTGTACATTTATCTTGCATTTCTCTTGACAATGTATTGCTGGATACTGCTTTTTAAATCTAATCTGATTGTCTCCGTCAGTCTGGAGATTGGAATTTATTTATAGTTATTACACTTGTTTCTATACTGAGACTTTAAAAATTCTATCTCATTTTGTTTCTCTTTACATATTTTCATTTTTCATTCTTTCTTGCTTTTCATTGAATAAAACAGATTGTCTTCTGCTGATTAAAATGCAACATATTTTTTTTCTTTTTCAGTTGTTGTCATTAACATTTTAAAGCACATGTAAGGTTAGTTTTAGTGACCAATTTTATGAATTTACCAATATCTACATTTTCACTCAAATAAAAGAAGTATTTTGTACCTTTTCACCTCCCTACCTTTGGGGTTCTGCTACTATGGTAGAGAATTTAAGTTCTACAATTGTAGTGTTGTGTTGAATGGATTTCCTTTTTTCTCCCTTCCTTCTTTTATTTCCTTTCTTCCTGTTTGTTTGCCTTTTCTTATTAAACAATTTTTGGTCTTTGCTATTTTACATCATAATAACTTTATCAAGTTCACCCATTCTTTTCATATTTTTACTAATACTCTCCTTTTTAATTATAGTATTTCCTCCAAGAATGTTTTCAGATGATCTCTGTTACACCAAATTGCTGAAGTCTTAAGTACATAAGAATGTCTTAATTTTACCCTTACATGTAAATGATGGTCTAGGAAAATTATAGGATTCTAAAATCAGAGGTTTTTTTTCCTTCCATATTTTATTTATTTATTTATTTATTTATTTATTTATTTATCTATTTATTTATTTATTTTAATGTTTGTTTGTTTGTTTGTTTGTTTGTTTTTGAGACAGAAAAAGAAAGAGAGCACATGCATGAGATGGGGTAGGGGCAGAGAGAGGGAGACAAGGTTCCAAAGTGGGCTCGGTGCTGACAGCAGGAGGCCTGCTATGAGCTCAAACTCATGAAGGAACCATGAGATCATGACCTGAGCCGAAGAAGTCGAATGCTTAACCAACTGAGCCACCCAGGTGCCCCTTCCTTCCATATTTTAAAAATATTCATCCATTGTCTTATTTCCAGGGCTTTTATTAGGGAGTCAGACATCAATCCAATCTTTTTTTTTTTTTTTTTTTTTTTTTTTGACCGGTATGCTCTTTCTCTCTTAGAAACTTTTCTTTACTTGATAATCTGGAATTTCAAGTATAGAAAATTTGGTACTTATCATTTTTGTCATGCTAAGAATCCATTCTATCTATTTTAATCTTTTTTTTTCTTTTCTCCAGAAATTCTAGTTTTCTGGATATCGGAACACTTTGTCTCTGGTAGAATTTTTAAGTCCCATCTTCCAGGCACTTACTAGTTCAGTCTTTGTCACTACACATTCTGCTATTTATGACTTTCATTTTGTTTTCCCCCTGCAAGTTCATGTATCACTTAGCTTTAAAATCAACATTATACGTGCACAATTAAGTAAAGTTCAATAGTACCACAAATTGCGTTATGAAACACAGTAGGCCCCCAACCCTTCCCACTTTCTTACTGGAAACCACCACTCTCAGTTCTTAACGGATTATTTGGTATATTTTTCTTTCTTTTTTTTTTTTTTAACGTTTATTTATTTTTTTGGGACAGAGAGAGAGCATGAACGGGGGAGGGGCAGAGAGAGAGGGAGACACAGAATCAGAAAAAGGGTCCAGGCTCTGAGCCATCAGCCCAGAGCCCGACGCGGGGCTCGAACTCACGGACCGCGAGATCGTGACCTGGCTGAAGTCGGACGCTTAACCGACTGCGCCACCCAGGCACCCCTGGTATATTTTTCTATATATACTAAATAAAATGTGGCAGTTCTGGTTTTTTGAGTTTTGGCATTGTCTATTGACTTGATAATTTGGAAGATAAAAATTTTCGCTCTCTTTTAACTTTCCATCCAATTACAAGCCCCCACCCCCACCCCCAGTTTCCCAACTGTATTCCATCAATATGGTTATATAATTACTTTGGTTACAAAATATACATTATTCCCATTATTACATCTTTTAAAACTGGACACATAATAAACTGTGATTATTTTTGCCGCATGACAAGTGTGCTTTCCCTAAGGTTAGTAATTGCGTTTCTTTTCTTTTGTACGTCCTGTTACTAGTTTAGCTCTAAGCTCTTGTCAAGTATAAAAATATCACTCAGTATGTTCAACATATTAGTACTTTATTAAGATCACCTTAAGTCTTTCTTGGACTAGCCATTCTCTAGACCTGCTACATCCCTCTACCTCAAGTGGTAATCAATTTGGGCAGCCATTTTTTCCCTAGGGTCTTAGCTTATAACTAGCTAGGTAAGAAGGGTCTTCCCTGTAGACAGTATTTCCTCTGACAGATTCCAAGTTTTAGACATGTGCATTGAGAATCAGGGTCCATTTTACTTTAGGTCTTAGCTATTTTCTGATGACTGTTCTTTGTGTGCATTCTCTATTGATTACAATTATATAAGGAGAAAAGAGTGGAATAATTTGGGCACTGTATTAGTCAGAGTTTTATAGAAAAATAGAACCAATGAGACATACTTATGTATCTCTAGCTCTAGTTCTAGCTAGAAAGAGGTTTATTATAGGGTATCATGTGATTCGGAGACTTAGTATTCCCATGATCTGTCTGCTGTAAACTGGAGGCCCTGGAAAACCCATGGTATAGTTTTAAGGCCTGATTTCTGGAAAGTTGATGGGAATATAGATTCCAGTTCCAGTCTGAAGGCCTGAGAACTAGGAACTCGGAGAGTAGGAGGAGACTGATATCTCAGCTCAAGCAGTCAGGCAGAGAGAGAATTCAACTTTGTTTAGCCTTTTTGTTCATTTCAGATCCTCAACAGACTGGATGAGGCCCACCCACATAGAGGAAGGCCACCTGCTTTTCTTAGTCCACGAATTCAAATGATAATCTCCTCTAGAAATACAGATACATTCAGATACAATGTTTAGCTAGCTATCTGGGCAACTCCCGCCCAGTCCAAGTGACACATAAAAATAACTATTACAGGGGCGCCTGGGTGGCGCAGTCGGTTAAGCGTCCGACTTCAGCCAGGTCACGATCTCGCGCTCCGTGAGTTCGAGCCCCGCGTCAGGCTCTGGGCGGATGGCTCGGAGCCTGGAGCCTGTTTCCGATTCTGTGTCTCCCTCTCTTTCTGCCCCTCCCCCGTTCATGCTCTGTCTCTCTCTGTCCCAAAAATAAATAAAAAACGTTGAAAAAAAAATTAAAAAAAAAAAAACTATTACAGGCACCCCTCAACACTCCTTATTTCTCTACTTTGCAAAGACCTGATACAAGCTTCAACACGGATCCGAAATGGTCTGTGGATTGGTGTTTGGGAACCACTAAATGAGCTCACCTACTCCTCAGATTTCACTAATACCTATAAATGGACAACTATTGTATCTATATCTTTAGCTCAGCCTTTTTTTAAAATTTAAGACTCACATCCAGTAAGCCATCTACCAATAGGATGTTCTCTGAATAGGTCAAATTGACATCTTCCCCACCAGAGCTATCCCTTTCTTGGTATTCTCCATGGCAATAGGCCATGAAACATGCCTATTGTCACATGTGGCATATGAGAGGCAGTCTAGATTGGTGGTTAGATATATGTATTCATGAGTCATACTGCCTGGGTAGGAGTTCAAGTGCTACCACTTAATGGCTCTCTGATCTTGACAAAGTTGCTACTTGGCCTCTCATCCACAAGAGAGGAATAAATAATAATAATGTTGTTGTGAGGATTCAATGCATTACTAAGCACTTAGAATACAACCTAGCAAACAGTAAGTTCTAATGGGCATCTGTTAAATAAATGAATAGTCAAAATGAAACAAAAACCCACGTTAGAACCTTGAAAGCAACTGTGTATTCTTCAACTGCAAGCCCCCATTCACCTATTATATTGCCAATTATTGATAACTACCAATAACTACCAATTTTGTCTCCTATTTATTTCCTAAACAACTCTCTAGACTATAAACTCCATAAAGACAACTACTATGTCTGCTTTCTTGTGATGTTATCTCTAGTTTTTAAATATCACAATACCAGACACAGTGAGTGTTCAATATAATTTTTGTCGAATAGTTTAATGAATTATACATCTCACATTATAGCGTTAACATATTTTTCTGTTAATATATCTCCCAAAGTAGATTAAATTTCTTGAGTTGTAGGAATATATCCCAGTACCTGGGATATATTAGGTATAAATATATATCTGTTATATGAATGAATGAATGAATGAATGAAAGCATTTGGATAGGAGAAGGCTTCAAGCTGAATAAGTTAGACTTCTTAGTGGCAGTATTGCTCTGAGAAACACTTAGACTGCTGAGGTTAATAAGGCAGAAGAGCTTAATGTTATGTTGGCTTTACTTGGTGTCAGTTTAAAAAAAAATAACAAGCATTTAACTCATACAGACCATCGAAAGTAACTAAGACATCTAAAGCACATGAAAGTAAAGCCAATTATCCTGACAACTAGGGGTATTTTGTGTTTGCTAGGCATTTAATTCCCAGAGCTGAGGATGCATTTTTAGTAACAATTCAGAGGGTAGCACTTCTGGTCGTCTCCATATAATTCGAAGAACTCTACTCTAAGAATAGAATAATATTCCTAACCAAGAGGATCCACGCTGCTATATTTGTGTCAAGTTAACTTGTAAACCTAAAGTAATAATGAGGAAAATAGTAAGACTATAAGCATTCTAGGTGATTAAAATGTATTATTACTGAATGCAATAAACATTTTATTCTTAATAATGTACATGCTTGAACTGTATCTAAATATCATTATAATTTATAATGAATGACTGGTAATTGGACTATCTATGAAATGAATTTAAAAAAATTTTAAATATTAATTAACCTTGTGCTATACGATAAGCAAAGCACCAACAGTACAATGCATTGTTCCAGTAAACAATTGACTGATCTACTTTACAGAGAGAAGCAAAATGAACAGAGCAAAGTAAATGATATGAATTATAACAGATAGAGGTAATGCAGATAACAGATATGCTGATTTACTTCCTTTTACATAACACATAAAATCATTCTTTGTTAGCATGCACAGCAAACTCTTTTATTTGTATTTCCCTTCATATTACACAAGAAAGAGTGTATTTAACATTGGCAAGGGTAAACATTCCAAACAAGCCACCAAGTATTTCTTAAATATTTTAATTTTATGAAAATATTTCAGATGACACACAAAATGACAAAGCTGTGCACCTCCTTTTGCTATGTTCATTACAGTTGTATTGAACAGGCTATTTTTACACTGTGGTATTTCCATACCATTTGCAATGCAGTATTTTAAGTCCCTTTAAAAATTCCAAGAGATTGTTACTTCTCTGTAGGAAACTATGATCCAGAAAAAAAGTCATGCATTAAACAATTTTAATGCTATTTTATTTAATAAATATTTATTGCTCATTCCCTCTGTGCCAGGAAATCTGCTAGGAGATAAAAATAAACAAAACTCAACCACGCACACACACACACACACTCACACACACACACACACACACACACACACACACACTCACACACACCCCAGGAGTGTCTTATCTCTTGGTGTCATAAAAGAACTCCAGCAGCAATGAAAGGATGTTTAGTGAAAGGGGCGAAACAACTGCTGGTTTATAAGAAGAGAAATACTTTAGGGAGAAGTAAACAGGTGAATTGGGCATTGAAGAATGGGCAAAACTTTGACAGGTAGAGATGACGGGGAGGGGACTGGGGAGAAGTTCCACTAGGAAAAGCACAGAGGCAGGAGCTGTGAGATCAGAATCTCAGCTGGGCGGATGATAAGGGAAAGATGTATTGGAAAGCAATAGGAGGTAAACCTGATTCATATAAATGACAATCTTAAAGACCTGCCTAAGGAGTTTGCACCTTGATGATAATTGAAGGGGAGCTGTTACAGGTTAGCATATATTTGAGCTCAAATATTTATTCCTTGCTTGGGCATTTCATTAAGTTTCATTTTAAAGACAATTTCTAAACAGAGTTTTAGGTTCATAGCAAAATTGGTAGGAAGGTATATAGACATCCCATATTCTCCTTGTCCCTACTAACACATAATCTCCCTCATTATCAACCCCATCTCCCACCACAGTGGTACACAATTGATGTTACAGTTGACTGACACATCATTTTATCCTAAGTTTGTGCTTTACATTAGGGTTCACTTTTGGTAGTATGCATTCTACAGGTTTGGACAATGAATAAGGGCATACATATATCCACCATTAGAGTATCTAAAAGAGTACTTTTACCTCAATAAAAACTTTTGTGATCTACCTTTTCATCCCTTTCTTTCTTCTAACCTCTGGAAACCACTGATATTTTTACTCTCTCCATAGCTTTGCCGTTTCCAGAATGTCATGTAGTTGGAATGATATGGCATAGAGCCTTTTCAGATTAGCTTCTTTTATTCAGTAATATGCATTTAAGGTTCTTCCATGTCTTTCATGACATGATGGCTTACTTCTTTTGAGCAATGAATAATGCTCCATTGACTGGATGTAACACAGTTCACTTATCTATTCATGTGCTCAATTGTTTCCAATTATGAATGAAACTACTATAAACATCTATGTGCAACTCCTTTAGATAAATATGAGGCAGCATGGAAGCTGGATCATATGGTAAGAGCATGTTTAGTTTTGTAAGAAACCACCAAAAGTCTTCTAAAGTGACTATACCATTTTGCATTCCCAACAACAATGAATGGCAGTTCCTCTGGATCCACATTTTTTGCTAGCATTTAGTGTTGTCAGTGCTCCAGATTTTGCCCATTCCAATAGGTGTGTGCTGGTATTTTGTTGTTATAATTTCCATATAAATGTGGAACATTGTTTCACATGCTTATTTGCCATCTGTATTTCTCCTTTGATGAGGTGTCTGTTAAGGTCTTTGGCCCATTTTTTAACTGGGTCATTTGCTTTCTCACTGTTGAGTTTTAAGAGCCCTTTGTGTATTTTGGATAACAGTTCTTTATCAGATATGTCTTTTGCAAATATTTTCTGCCAGTCTTTGGCTTGTCTTCTCACTCTCTTGATAGTGTCTTTCATAGAACAGAAATTATTGATTTTAATGAAGTCTAGCTAATCAATTATTTCCTTCATGGATTGTGTCTTTTGTATTATATCTAAAAAGGCATCACCATACCTAAGGTCACCGATGTTTTCTCCTATGTTATCTTCTAGAAGTTTTATGTTTTACATTTTATATTTAGGTCTGTGATCCATTTTGTTAAATTTTGTGAAGAATGTAAGTTCTTAGTACAGAGACTCACATTTATGCATGTGAATATTCAGCTGTCTCAGCATCATTTGTTGAAAAGACTATCTTTTCTCCATTTCCTGGCCTTGGCTCCTTTGTCCAATATCAGTTGACTGTATTTATGGGGGTCTATTTCTGGACTCTTTATTCTCTTCCATTGATCTATTTGTCTATTCTTTTGCCAATACCACACATCTTGATTATTGTAGCTTTATAGTAAGACTTGAAGTTCAATAGTATCAGTCCTCCAACTCTGTTATTTTCCTTTAGTATTGTGTTGGTTATTCTGGGTCTTTCTCTCTCCATATAAACTTTAGAATTGGTTTGTTGATGTCTACAAAATGACTTGAGATTTTGATTTGAATTGTGTTGAATCTACAGATCAAGTAGGGAAGAACTGACATCTTACCAACATTGTCTTCCTATTCACAAACATAGAATATCTCTCCAAATATTTGGTTTTTAAATTATTGTTCATCAGAGCTTTTACAGTTTTCCTCATATATATCTTGTTCAATTTATACCTAAATACTTCAAATTTTTTATCCTAATAGAAAATAGTATTGTGTTTTTAATTTCAAATCCCATTTGTTCATTGCTGGTATATAGGAAAGTGATTTTAAATTTTTTTTTTCAACGTTTATTTATTTTTGGGACAGAGAGAGACAGAGCATGAATGGGGGAGGGGCAGAGAGAGAGGGAGACACAGAATCGGAAACAGGCTCCAGGCTCTGAGCCATCAGCCCAGAGCCTGACGCGGGGCTCGAACTCACGGAGCGCGAGATCGTGACCTGGCTGAAGTCGGACGCTTAACCGACTGTGCCACCCAGGCGCCCCTATAGGAAAGTGATTGATTTTATATGTTAAACTTATATCTGGGAACCTTGCTATAATTGTTTATTAGTTTAAGAAATTTTCTTGTTGATTCTTTCAGGTTGTTTGCATAGATGATAATGGCATCTTTAAACAAAGACAATTATGTTTTTTTTTCTCAATGTGTATACCTTTTATTTCCTTTTCTTGCCTTGCTGCATTAGCTCCAGCATGATATGGAGAACTGATAAAAGGAGACATCCTTGCCTTGTACCTGAGCTTAGTAAGAAAGCTTTGAGATTTTCACCATTTAGTATAATATTAGCTGTCGTATTTATGAGTATTCTTTATCAACTTTACCAAGTTGAGAAAGTTCCACATTGATATGTTTTTATTATTGAGGAAGGCTGCATCCTTGGAATAAACCTCATTTGTTTATGATGTGTAATTTAGAATAATTATAAGATATTTTTGAATTCTTTTTACTAATACTTATTAAGAATTTGCATCTATATTCATGAGGGATATTGGTCTACAGTTTTTTGGTTTGTTTTTTGTTTTTATTTATTTTGGTACTACTCTGTGTTTTGTTTTGGTATTAGGGTCAGATGAGCTTCATAAATTGAATTAAGAAATATTTTCTCCTCTTCTTTTCTTTGGAATAGACAGTGTAGAACTGATGCTACCTCTTTACTTGTTTGGTAGAACTTCTCAGCAAAACTATCAGGACATGAAGATTTCCTTTCAGAGAAATTTTAAAACTATAAATTCAGGACACCTGGGTAGCTCAGTTGGTTAATTTTGGCTCAGGTCATGATCCCAGATTCATGGGATCCATGCTGAGCATTGAGCCTTCTTAAGATTCTCTCTCTCTCCCTCTGCCCCTGTACTCCTTTCCCCCACTAGCATTGTCTCTCTCTCTCTCTCTCTCTCTAAAAATAAAAATAAATTAAATTAAATAAGCTATAAATTCTATTTCCTTAATAGTTATGTGGCTATTTCAGGTGATCTATTTCATATTGGATGAGTTATGAGTTGTTTGGTCTTTTTATGGAATTGATCAGTTTTGTCTAAGTTGTAAACGTATGTCTATATATTTTGTAGTATTTCCCCATTATTTTGCTGATATCTAGTGATTCGATAGTAATATTCACTATTTCATTTCAGATGTTGGTGATTTCAGTTACACCTCTCTTTTTCTCTATTTCTCTCCTTCCTCCCACCTCTTTTTCCTTGACAGTCTTGCTAGAGATTTGTCAATTTTATTGATCTTTTCAGAAAACCTGTCCTTTAGAAAATTAACAAGGAAACAGTGGCTTTGAATGACACATTGGACCAGATGGATTTAATAGATATATTCAGAACACTCCCCCCTCAAAACAGCAGAATACAAATTTTTTTCAAGTGCACAAAGAACATTCTCCAGTACAGATCACGTATTAGGTCACAAAAACAAGTCTCAACAAATTCAAAAAGATTGAAGTCGTACCATGCATCTTTTCTGACCACAGCACTATGAAACTAGAAATCAGCCACAAGAAAAAATCTGGAAAGAGCACAAATACATGGAGGTTAAATAACATGCTACTAACAATGAATGGGTCAAACAAGATATCAAAGAAGAAATAAAAAAATGACAGGGAAAAAAATGAAAATGAAACACAATGGTCCAAAGTCATTGGAATGCAGCAAAAGTGGTTCTAAGAGGGAAGTTGATAGTAATACAGGCTTAGCTCAAGAATCAAGAAAAATCTCAAATAAACAACCTAATCTTACAGCTAAAGTAGGAAAAAAAGAACAAACAAAACCCCAAACAAGCAGAAGGAAGGAAATAATAAAGATTAGAACAGAAATAAATGATTCAGAAACTAAAAAAAAAAAAAAAAAAAAAAAAAAAAAAAAAAAAAAAAAAAAGAAAAAATCAACGAAACCAGAATCTAGTTCTTGAAAAGATCAACAAAATTTTTAAACCTTAGCCAGACTCATTAAAAAAGAGAGAGAGAGAGAGAGAGAGAGAAAGAGAAACACAGAGAGACAGAGGACCCAAATAAAATCACACATGAAAAAGGAGAAATAACAATCAATACCAGAGAAATACAAATAATTATAAGGGAATATTATGAAAAATTATATGCCAAAAATTTGGACAATGTAGAAGAAACAGATACATTCCAGAAGCATATAACATACCAAAACTGAAGCAGGAAGAAAACTTGAACAGACTGATTAACCACAATGAAATAATAAAAAAATAATAATGAAAATCAATAAAATCAATAATCCAAAAATTGCCAACAAACAAAATCCAGGACCAGACAGCTTCACAGATGAATTCTACCAAACATTTAAAAAAGAGTTAAGGGGCACCTAGGTGGCTCATCAGTTAATCATCTGACTCTTGGTTTTGGTTCAGGTGATGATCTCGTGGTTTTATGGGTTTGGCCCTGCATTGGGCTCTGTGCTGGCAGCATGGAGCCTGCTTGGGATTATCTGTCTCCCTCTCTCTCTGCCTCTCTCCACTTGGGCTGTCTCTGTCTCTCTCAAAATAAATAAATAAACTTAAAAAATTTTTTAAATAAAAAAGATTTAATACATACTCTTCTCAAACTATTCCAAAAAATAGAAGAGAAATGAAAACTGCCAAATTCATTCTATGAGGTCAAAATTATCCTGATACCAAAACCAGATAAAGACACAACAAAAAAAGAGACCTACAGGCCAATATCTCTCATGAACATAGATGCAAAAATCCTCAACAAGATATTAGCAAACCAAATCCAACAATACCCTACAAAGATCATTCAACATGATCAAGTTAGGTTTATTTCCAGGATGCAAGTGGTTCAATATATGCAAATCAATCAGCAAGATACATCACATCAGTAAGATAAAGGATAAAAACCATATGATCATTTTTAATAGATGCAGAAAAAGCATATGACAAAGTACAGCATCCATTCAAAATAAAAACCCACAACAAATAATAAAGATCTTATATGGAAAAACACAGCTAACATTATACTTAATGGGAAAAAACTGAGAACTTTTCCTCTAAGGTCAGGAACAAGACAAGGATGTGTACCCTCAGTACTTTTATTCAACATAGTACTGGATGTCCCAACCATAGAAATTAGACAACAAAAAGAAACAAAAAGCATCCAAATTGGTAAGGAAGAAGTAAAATTTCTACTATTTGCAATGACAAGGTACTATATTTAGAAAGCCCTAAGGACTCCACAAAACAAAACAAAACAAAACAAAACAAAACAAAACAAAACAACTAGAACTGATAAATGAATTCAGTAAGGTCACAGGATACAAAACCAATATACAGAAATCTGTTGCAAATAACGAAGCAGCAGAAAGCAAAATTTAAAAAGCAATCACATTTACAATTGCACCAAAAATAATAAAATATCTAGGAATAAACTTAACCAAGGAGGTGAAAGACTGTACTTTGAAAATTATAAAACACTGATGAAAGAAACTGAAGATGACACAAAGAAATGGAAAGACATTCTATGCTCATGGATTGAAAGAATATTGTTAAAATATCAGTACTATCCAGAGCAATTTACACATTGAATACAATCCCTATCAGAATACCAACAGCATTTTGTGACAGAACTAGGATAAAAAATCCTAAAATGTATATGGAAACACAAAAGACTCTAAATAGCCAAAGCAATCTTGAAAAAGAAAAACAAAGCTGGAGGTATCACAATTCCAGACTTTAAGTTATACTACAAAGCTGTAGTGATCAAAACATCATGGTACTGGCACAAAAATAGACACCTAGATCAATGGAACAGAATGGGAGATTGTGGGTTTATTTCTTAAACACACAATTATACGACCAATTAATCTTTGAGCTAGGAGAAAAGACATGCAATGGGAAAAAGACAGTCTTTTAAACAAATGGTGATGGGAAAACTGGAAAGCTACACACAAAAGAATGAAACTGGATCACCTTCTTACATGACACAAAAATAAACTCAAAATGGATTAAGGACCTACATGTGAAATCTGAAACCATAAAAACTCTAGGAGAACAGGCAGTAATTTCTCTGACATTGGCTGCAGCAACTTCTTTCTAGATGCTTCTTCTGAGGCAAGGGAGACAAAAACAAAAATAAACTATTGAGACTACATCAAAAGAAAAGTCTTCTGCACATTGAAGTAAACAACCAACAAAACTAAAAGAAAACCTAGGGAATGGGAGAAGATATTTGTAAATGGCATATCTGATAATGGATTAATATCCCAAATATAAAAAGAACTTATAAAACTCAACACAAAAAAACAAATAATCCAATTAAAAAATGGGCAGAAGACATGAACAGACATTTCTCCAAAGAAGACATACAGATAGCCAACAGACATATGAAAAAAATACTCATCATCACTTACCATCAGGGAAATGCAAATCAAAACTACAATGATCATAAGGTAGTTCTATTTTTAATGTTTTGAGGAACCTCTAGACTATTTTCTAGAGTATCAGCACCAGTTTGCATTCATAAAATAAGGTTATCCTCAGGATTTCAACAGTTTTTATGTTCTTTCCATTAAGTGGAATAAAAGCATAACTTTATGTAAAGGTTAAAACAGGATTAATTTTAAGAAGTGATAAAGGTCACATAGAATCCCTAGGTATTAAATACAGATATTTCATTTTATCTTTATTTTATGTCAAGAATTACTGAAATTAAATTTCTTTAAAGCCATCATCACCATCAGTATGACTCACTTGCCTATGATTAGAATGGATGGAAAAGGATGCCTGGAACAATCACTGATGTAGACTTTCATTCTCACTGAGTTCGATTCCTGGTGATGGTGTGTTTAATCATTATATGAGTAATGACTACTGAATTTGGTATGAGAAAAGGAAGTACCAGATGTATTAAAGAAAATTAGTAACTATTTTTGGAAAATAAAGCATCATGAGATGAATCATCCATATTCTAATTTTTATGGAGCTCCGGTCACAAGGGTAGTGAATTCTAAATTGATAAAAATCATTTATTTTCTATGGATATCTCTTTCTCTGATTTTGTATTAAGTGTTTATTCATTTTTAGTAATATTAGAAATAAGTCTCACTCAAAATTAAAACAATTTTAATAAGACTTAAGAATGAATGAAGCCCATTTGTGCATTTTAATCTAAAAAATATGTAGAAAATGCTTTATGTACTTAGAACATAGGTTAATGTGAAGCTCACTGAAATTCTCTGCTCAATAAATTAGGAATGTTGATCTTGCTGTCTTACATGATATCGTCCTACATTATATTTCTTAGGCTTTAGATAAGACCAAATTTATCTTTAACATTTGAAAAGAGAAAGAAGCATGGCCAGCATGACTACAGTCTAGAACAGCACTGTCCAGTAAAATTTTCTGCAATGATGGAAATGTTCTAATTCTGCACTAAGATAATAGCCAGCAATGACATTAAGACACTGAGCACTAGAAATGTGACACTGCAATAAAGAACTGATATTCCATTTTATTAAATTATAATAAATTTAATCTTACGTACAAATATCACATTTAGCTAGTGTTTATCATGTTGGACAGTGCAGGCAGAATCCTAGGTTTTCCAAATTTGTCATTTAATTGTGTTGAGTCTACAGATCAAGCAGGGAAGAACTGACATTATTCACCAAGTCTAGATGTTATATAACTCAGAGGACCAGAAAAATAACTTAATATTTGAAATATATTAATTTCTTTTTAATTTGGACCCTTCGCCGAGGTCCATATTTTCAAGGGAAATTAAATTATTCTGTAAAATTACATAGCTATGTATTACATTAACATTTTAAGAGCTGGAAATAATAAGAAACCACATTTTTACACTGCAAATGATTACTGCCATAAAATCTTTTATGTAAATCTCTTTAGTGCTTAGTATTTAAATTATAAATTAAAAACTGATGAAAAATTGTTGCATGTATTCTATATGGAGGGTAAAAAGCACAAGAAATCATTTTCTCAGACTCCAAACACACAAGTTAAGTTCTGCATTGGTTTTTCAAAAAATATTTCTATAAATATTTATATTCAGAATAAGAAATAGTACATAACTACATAATTTATGTTAAGCATCTTTTTGGCAAGTGAATTTCAGACATTAAGTATTGTCTAGACTTTCTCTAATATTTCTTAATACTCCTACCAAAAAATGTATATATACCAAATATACATAATTCCATATATAATTAAGACCAACATAGAATCCTTTATTAATAGTGCTTAAATGAATGACATCATTAGTCATTTTACGCACGCACACACACACACCCACAGAGATAAAATATTTTGGAATGACAAAATATAATTAAAAAAATTTTTAAAAACATAACCTTCATATATATATAAAATAAACACATGTTAAGGATTTTTTATTTTAATACTTTATGTTTTTAAATTAAAGAGTAAACCAGTAGAATGGTAAAGCTGATTAAGAGGATTTTCTGAACAGCATTTATATCACTAGTCGGTAACAGAATGTTGAAAAAAGTTTGCTAAATTATTTTTTTGCATGCTCCTACCACAGAACTTTTTTGGTGCAATGCTCAATAAGCGTAGGTATCCAACTCCCTTACATCTCTTCTATTGAGCTGTGGGAGTGCTGACAATACTGACTTCCTCTTTGGCCCTCCATCTTGTTCATGCCCACTCAATGACCTCTCTCAGTGCTACACGTTCCAGGCCTCTTGGAGGTTAATGTAGGCCCAGAATGGAAAGTGGGAAGGCTTGTTCTGACCTTCCCTAACGTGACACACAGGAAGCACCACTTTATGTAACTAGTAGAGATGGCTGGTAGACCGATGGTACCACTTTGGATAATTATCCTTTGACCTCACCACAATGCCCCTCACTCTATAAGAGCTGGATTGGGTGGAGAGTGGCTGCTGAATGCTTGGATCATCTGTCCACCTGGTCCACCCTGTCAGTAAATTACCCCGAACAAAACTCAGTAAATGGTGTGGAGTGGCTTGCTTCGTTTATCGGACTCAAAATCGCCTGCTCCATTTGGAGGATACTTCACTGTTCTCCTCCACCCTCCACCACCAGCAATCCCAGGAAAATGCTCAACAGAATAAAAAAAAACTGGGAACAACTTGTGTATTAGTCTTCTGTTGCTGCTATGACAAATTACCACAAACTTAAGTGGCTTAAAACAATAACCACTTATGATCTATAGTTCTGTGCATCAGAAATCCAATAGAGGTCTTACTGGGCTCAAGTCAAGGCCTCAGCAGGGCTGTCTTCCTCCTAGAGACTCTGAGAAAATCTAATTTCTTGCTGTTTCCAGCTTCTAGAGGCCTCCCATATTCCTTGGCGTGTGGGCCCTTCCTCTGTCCTCAGAGCATTTCTCTGAGTCTTTTTCCTACTCACATCTCCCTCTGACTGCAGCTCTAAAAGCTTCTTCACTTTTTAGGACCCATGTAATTAGATTGGACACACGTAGATAATCCAGGGTAATCCCCACCATCTCAAGGCTCTTAATTTAATCACACCTTCCAAGTGTCTTTTGCTGTGCAAGCTAACATATTTACAGGTTCTCAATACATGGATATCTGTCAGGGGCTAGCATTCTGCCTACTGTGACCTGCATCCATGCTGTAAAGTTGAAAATTATCATCCACAGACCCCCAAGCTTGAGGGACTTTCTGCTAGAACTAATTAATGGGACCTTGATTAAAGAGGTTTACATTCTCCTCCTTGTGAAATAGTGGGGTGCCTGGAAAATAATTTGAGGAAACCCAAATAGTTCATAACAAACAAGTCAGCAAACAGATAAAACAAAACAAAACAAGAAAATCCCCACAAAACCACAATGACAGTTCTTCTCCAAGAGAAAACAAAACAAAACTGCACAGGCTGTGTGTGTGTGTGTGTGTGTGTGTGTGTGTGTTTTCTAAAGTGAGAAATTGAAGCAAAAGAAGATGCCCAGGTAGGATGGGTTTTTTCTGTACTGTATAGTGGCAGAAAGTTCTCTCCCAGGTTATTCCAGAGATGCAGTGCGATTCAATTCAAAGCAATGAGGGAAATATTTGCAATAATAGATATCAACACATATTGTAACCTTAAAGTAGTGAAAAGACAGGCTCAAGTAAACAGGTCTTATTGCAGACAAGAATTCAGCATATGAAAAAGGGCATTACTCGGGACACCTGGGTAGCTCAGTCGGTTAAGTCTCTTTTTAAAAATTTTTAAAAAATGTTTATTTATTGACTTATTTAATTTTATTTTTCATTTTTTAAAATTTACATCCAAATTAGTAAGCATATAGTGCAACCGTGATTTCAGGAGTAGATTCCTTAGGGCCCCTTATCCATTTAGTCCATGCCCCCCTCCCACAACCCCTTCAGCAGCCTTCTGTTTGTTCTTCATATTTGTGAGTCTCTATGTTTTGTCTGCCTCCCTGTTTTTGTATTATTTTTGTTTCCCTTCCCTTATGTTCATCTGTTCTGTGTCTTAAAGTCCTCATATGAGTGAAGTCATATGATATTGGTCTTTCTCTGACTGACTAAGTTCACTTAGCATAATACCCTCCAGTTCCATCCACGTAGTTGCAAATGGCAAGATTTCATTTTTTTTTTTTTTTTTGATTGCCAAGTGAGACTCCATTGTATATATATATATACCACATCTTCTTTATCCATTCATCCATCGGTGGACATTTGGGCTCCTTCCATACTTTGGCTACTGTTGATAGTGCTGCTATAAACATGGGGGTGCATGTGTCCCTTTGAAACAGCACCCCTGTATCCATTGAATAAATGCCTAGTAGTGCAATTGCTGGGTTGTAGGGTAGTTCTAGTTTTAGTTTTTTGAGGAACCTCCATACTGTTTTTCAGAGGGCTGCACCAGGTTGCATTCCCAATAATGTTTATTTATTTTTGAAAGAAAGAGAGAGAGAGAGAGACAGAGCATGAGCAGGGGAGGAGCAGACAGAGAGGGAGACATAGAATCTGAAGCAGGCTCCAGGCTCTGAGCTGTCAGCACAGAGCCCAACGTGGGGCCTGAACTCACAGAGTGTGAGATCATGACCTGAGCTGAAGTCGGATGCTTAACTAACGGAGCCACCCAGGTGCCCCAAGAGTATGACTTTTGATTTCAGTTCAGGTCATGATCCCAGGGTCATGGGATTGAGCCTCACATCAGGCTGCATGCTAAACTTGGAGCCTGCTCTCTCCCTTTCCCTTTGCCCCTCCTCTGCTTGCTCTCCCTCTCTCTCCCTCTCTCTAAAAAGAAAAAAAGAAAAAAAAAAAAGAAAAAAGTGGCATTAAAAATATTATACTAATGCCCTTATTAAGATTTTGAGTTATTTTCATTTTTTTCTTTATGATGGTTTCTCTTTTCCATATCTTTAAGAATAAATCTGAATCGCTTAATGTAACATATATAGCATATTGTATCAAAATGCAAACTCATATGGCAACCATAATATACACACATATTCACACAAACATACATACACAAATGTTACACCTCACACTTCCATTAAATTTGTTCATTAAAGAATTTAAGTATGCTATTTTTGAACTTGTCAAAATTAAAGAATAATGAAGTATATACAATATAAAAGAAGGCAAGGAACAAAGTCTTCCATGGCTCAGCAGATTGGATTGCAGAAAGATTACTTTACCATATACTGCCCAACATTTTAGGTTTCTCTGTTTTTCATCAAAGCAGAGCTGGCAGAGAAGCACATGTTTTCAGTTTTATTCCATGAAAAGATAATCTTCACTTTCGCATTCATTATGCACAATGTATGCAAAATGCAATGAGCCAACTGACTCACACTTTGGTGTCATGCAAATAAAACCTAAACACAAGGAAGTGTAACGTCTAGTAAAATGTGCATAAAACCACAAAGGCTAAGATAAGAAAATGGATAGCTAAGAAATGCAATTAGCACATTCGCTGAGGGCAACTGGTAGGATTTGGAGATGAGCCATATAAATATAATTTTGCACTATTGGCTAAGAATAACATAACATTTATAGGCAAACGTAAGCTCAGGTTTGCCAAGCACTTTCTGCATTTGATAAAAAAAAAGAAAACTTCTATAAAGATAGGTGGAGGGCAGGGATATAAATATGTCAGATGTGACCTTCTAAAAAAAAAGATAGGTGCATGCATGTTTCCTGTTTGATATTTCAAATGGTGTTCATGTTCTTTTCTAATATCTGAGAAAATATTTAATCAGTCAACATTTAGTAATTTAGTTAAGAATCAGACTTTCTTCATAAAGATATGAAGGTTGATTTTTCCCCCCTAGAATAGTAGTTAGTTGAATATATGTGTCTGATGTATCTATCTATCTATCTATCTATCTATCTATCTATCTATCATCTATCATCTATCTCAATAAATAACTGTATGTGTGTGATTGATCATTTTTGTAGCTTGGGTGGATAGGCTTCTTTCAATCAATGGCTATATTTAGATATAGAAAATCAGTCTGACTCGTTTGTCTAAGTGACAAATTATTATTTTTTAAGAGATTGTAAAAAAAGTTTATTTATTTATTTATTGTGAGAGAGAGTGCCAGCAGAGGAGGGGCAGATAGGGAGGGGGATAGAGGATCCAAAGTGGCTTCGTGCTGACAGTAGTGAGCCCAATGTGGGACTCGAATTCACATACCCTGAGATCACAACCTGAGCCATAGTCAGATGTTCAACCAACTAAGCCACCCAGGCACCCCTAAGTGCCAAGTTAAAATTGATTGTGAAATATATAGAGCTCATATATTTAGGTAACTAATGCTAATGGACTATAATATAGCCAATTATTTCAAGTAGTAAAGTTGTTTTGGGTTGTGTGGTAAATATTGGGAACATGGAAAATTTGGGGGTAGCAAGAAGTTTTCTAAAATATAAGAAAGTCACTGGAAGGAAAAGGATGAAAGATAATTTTTTCTAACATCAGCACTATAAACAAAATTCAAAAATCAGCCTATTTCAGTGGTTCTTGAACTTCCTGGATTTGTGTCCCCACTCACAGTGATTACCACATGATCACATTCATAGTATAATATCTCACCAAGCTATACAAGCAGCGATAGTCATCACAGGATTCAAGTGTTGCCCTATAGCACTGGGTCTCTGCTTGAGAATAACTGATTATTGCAGATGAATGCTTTCTTAAAATCCCAAGAGGCAAAGACCAGAATTTACTAAGGAACCTTCCAAGTTACTTTGAAACCAGTTTAAAGACACATCAGTTGGCTTTTAGTCCTAACCTGCTCCAGGGCAAATCTCAGGACCTCTTTTGCTCCACACTCCATCCGAAAGACATCTCAATGACCATATGTATCCTTAGTTATAACCAAAATACATTTTACACATTGCTCAAAATTTGGCAACGCACTCAGGAAACATTTGTGGCATATGGGCATATGCCCCAGCACCTGGTGGGGGGCAACTGATTCATGTGATCATTTCAGTCCTATATGATCACAGATGAGGCAAACAAAAATGTTTGACAAACATGACCTGCAATGTAGGAAAGAAAGAAAGAAAGGAAGAAAGAAAGAAAGAAAGAAAGAAGAGAAGGAATGAAGGAAGGAAGAAGGAAGGAAGGAAGGAAGGAAGAAAAGGTGAATAAGTAACCACTAGTTGACACTGGTTTGGAGGAGAAAAAGGTATTTATGGGGGCAATAACAGAATAAGATTATAAATTTGAAATGCTCATGTAGAGTTCTCTATTCTGCATTTTCTTCTAATTGACACTGGAGCATATCCAAATGTTTGTTGTTGATGTGTATTTATGTGTTAGAAGGGTGCAATCTGTGAGCTCCGAGAGGATCATGACAGCTGGTAATTTATTTCTATTTTTAGTTTATTAATATTTCCCAAGTATATTTCTTGTAATTATTTAGTCAAGAATTGAGAAGTTAGATAAAATTCCCTATTTAGAACTTTTTAGTCAATATGAGTTTGGTTCCAGTTATAGAAGAGACTAGCTGTGTAACCTTGGGCATGATACTTGTAATCAAGGTCTTTGTTGTCATATTTATAAATGTGGTTAATTAATAAGACCTACCTCATATGATCATTGAGAAGACTAATACATGGAAAACATTTACATAGTACCTGAAAATAGTAAGTGCTCAATAAATGTATCCTGCTATTATTTCTGGCCTAGTTTGATTACATCCAGATATTTAAACCCCTGGAGTGGTAAGAACATTATAACTCTAAAATTACACAGTAACCAAATTTAGGATGTCATTGGTCCCGAGAAGCTTAAATTAGCAAGATAATGGTGAGCAACTTCTGGGAAACAGTCTGAGAAAGGAAAACATATAAACAAAAATTATTCTGTGTAAAAGGTATCTATCATTTAATGTAGGATTTATAAGAGCCTAGGCACATAAACTTGTTCCTTCAGTGCTCCACAAAATGCTTCCATGTATCCTAGGCAATGAGGGAAGACCATGGGAGTCTCATGATTATGTGAAAATGAAGAATTTCGGAGTAATTATTGCTTTTCATTACTGAGTGACTGTTTTCAGAATCCATTTGGCAGGCATCTGTTTCCTGTGTCCAGAAGTATCCAGAAAGTAGTTCTATAATTATATTTCATATGTGAAAAAGTCTAGGAACACAAACAGATGTTCCTGAAAAGAGCAGAGTTATTTTGCTAAGAGATGTTAAAATGCCAGACTATTTGAGAAAACAAAGTAGGATGAGCAGGTACTTGCTGAGAGAAGTGGGGCTAAGTCTGATAACTCGCATCCAGAAAGCCACTCTGGAGAGTAATGCAACCAGAAGTAGTCGTCCCCAAGGCCAGTGGGCATTTCAAAGGTGTCTGATTGGCCCAAAGGTGAGCTCTGCCTCACTGAATGCTAGCTTGGATTCCTCTCTTACTTATCCATCTTCTACTAATAGGCTATGGGGAGACCCCCAACTTCAAAGCTGATCTTTCATTTTCAGGGGAAAGTTAAAGCTTACAAAATAAAATGCCACAGTCTCTTCTCCCATGGTCAGTGACAGCACCTTTCAAAGGAGGAGTTCTATTTAGTTGAGTGGCTCCCTGATGTGCTTGTAGCTTCTTGAACATCTTGGGGCGTTTTGTTTTGTTTTTAAAAGAAGCCGACTTAAAGAAACTGGAAGGCATAGTTCTTCATCATTTTAAAAATAAAAGTATATTTAAAAGGTGATAGCTGTGTGTTTCTGATTAATACACATAAAGAACTCCAGAGCCATTTAAAGCTTAGAGATTTTCATGAGCCTTATAACAATTCTGATTTTTTCATTGTAAAGGCTATTTCATTCTTTTGAAAAAAAATTATAATGTTTATTTATTTATTTTGTGTGTGTGTGTGTGAGAGAGAGAGAGAGAGAGAGAGAGAGAGAAAGCACAAGCAGTGGACAAGCAGATAGAGAGAGAGAGGGAGAGAGAGAGAGAATCCCAAATAGGCTCTGTGCTGCCAGCACAGAGTCCAAGCAGGGCTCAAACTCACAAACCATGAGATTATGACCCGAGCTGAAATCAAGAGTTGGAGGCTTTACCGACAGAGCCATCCAGGCGCCAAAGTACATTTCATTCTATAAATTAGTCCTGGGGCACCTGGTGGCTCATTCGATGAAGCCTCCAGCTCTTCATTTTGGCTCAGATTATGATCTCATGCTTCTTGAGTTTAAGCCTTGTGGCAGGCTCCAAGCTAACAGCTCTCTCAAAGTAAATAAATAAACTAAAAAAAAATAAATAAATTAGTCCTACTTATCCTTAACTACCATGCCAAAGAGGTAAAGATCCATCTTAACACATGAACCAGCTATGTTACTCCTAGGGTCCAGCTCCTTCCTTCCAATAAAATAGTAATGATTCAACCAAATTAGCAATTCTTTAAATCAAAACATGACTTTAGTGTGTTCCCCCTTATACCAACATTATGGATCACTGCAATATACTTCCCAATTTGGATACTTAAATTTAAAACATAAAATAGAAATTCTTTCTGGAGCTTCTGGCTGGCTCAGTCAGTGAAACATGTGACTCTTGATCTCGGGGTTGTGAGTTTAAGCCCCATGTTGGGTATAGTGATTACTTAAAGATAAAATCTTAAAAAAAAAAAAAGGAAAAGGAAAGAAATACATTCTTCCTGATATTCCATCCTGACCTAAATCAGAAGTAATTTTTAAACTACTGTTAGCCTAAAGCTAATTTTCAAATGTAAAAATGTACAAATAATCTCACATATTATAGCTTCTAAAATCTAGAAGCAAAGTTTTCCCTGTGCTTTTAATAATAGTAATTTCTATCAATGTAACAATAACTGCCAATAATTTTTGTAGTGAGAATCACAGAAATTAAAATTTTAGAGTTAGAAAGATTCCTTAAAAAACACTAAATGCCGTCTCCTTCTGTTTTAAGTGAGGTAACAGTAGTGGACAGCCAGCACAGTGCCTGGATCTCAACCCATCCTGTGCTGCATTTATCTACCTTTTGTTCAAATTTCAAAAAAATGCAATTAACCCTTAAACATGTATAACACCAAAAAAATTTATTCTATTGAAAATAATGCACAATTAGGAACTGAAAAAAATATTTATGGAAAATATGATCCACAGCAAGAGAGAGGGAAAGGAGGAATTGCACTTTGCAGAGCTATTTTATTACCAGGTTACCAATATGGGTCAGCCTGTTTGGAATACTGTCATTTTGGCTTTCCTTCATGATATAAGTAATAGGTTCTACACCTGGACCAAACCATAGGTTAACTCATTTGATCTATGGCTGATTTTTCCAAGAAAGGTAGAGTAGTTGCTACATGCCATGGGTTGATCAATAATATACAAGCAAATTGAAATTCTATAGACTTATACAAGTCTAGCCATAGGTAATTAAAATAACTCAAATTTAATTGAGCTGTCAGAAAGAAAGTAAACATTTCTGGGTCTAGAGCAGATTGCTAATCAACTCTATAGTTACACATTACCTTAGGTTGGGTTTCCCTGGAGCTCAGAGAGTAGTATTTGAGGTGTAGGTAGCTTATTTGGGAAGGGATCCTAGGAAGCACCAATCAGGAAGTGGAGAAGTAAGACAGAAAAAGGTAGACAATGTATGATGGGATTAATGAACAATCTAGAAAACTGGGTGCTTGTGACTCAGTTCCACTGGAATCCCCTGGGAGATGATGTAAAATAAACTTCAGAGTTGTCATATCTGGGGATGAGGAGGCTGGAGTTTGTCACTGGTCATGGGCTAAGCTCTTCAGCACCTCTGGTCTTCCCTCCTCTTGGCTGTGGCTAGAGCAAATCCTAATGGATGTAAGTGCCATATCCTCAGTCATTTTACACATGTGTATATATGATAATGTCTACTTGATTAGCATCTTCAGACAAGTGATAGTGCAATGGGGAAGTCTGAATTTACCAGGTTTTCTTGGTAGCGAGTAAAAAAGATATAATAGCAAGATATTCTTACAATGTGGGAATAAGGTCACTGTAAGGATAGTATGGAAAATTATAGTGGATGATAGGAGGTTTCTTCAACCTATTTATTAGAGGGTAGCTTTAGGTGAATCCTGCCTATAACATTGTGTCTAAGCCTACTGATGTAGTTAAACTGTGTTATCATGACTTAATAAGCATGGATTTAGTCAAAATGAGGTGTTTAGCAAAAAACATTAAAGAGCACTGTGAAAGGCAAAGCAGTTAGCTGTGCTCATGCAATATTCTACCATAACTGAGGCTGGAATTAATGGGACTATGGCTCTCTTTGGAGCATGGTGGATCAGGCTCTAAAAGCCTGAAAAGATGCCATTAATGATGTAGGTCATATCGCTAGCTCCTTTTGTTTTGATCCATGGTCACCAGAAAAACCTTCCAATTTTAATCTGGCTTTCCAGGTAGATCAATCTACAAAGAGAAGAGATGCTAGATAGAGACGATGGCTGCCTGGCTGCTTTCACAACTGTGTTTTTTACCGTAAAGTGAATTTTTTTAGGATACCTTTGGGGTCAATATTATGATCCTGGTCACGACAAGGTCAAGTTTCAGGCCTGTATCATGGTGACTTCTTCAGTATGCTGTGAACCACCTGGTAATGCTTCTGTGTGACTATCTGGGCAGCATTTCTCTGGCATAACCTCTACAACTACAGCAATGCAGCACTGGCTTTCAGGGACTGGACTGTAGAACCGTGATGTGTCTACTTGCATTTCTATAAACGCTTTCTTCATTTGTAGAGAATCAGATTTTAACACTGGCTATCATAGCAGTGACTGGAATAGAAGGTGGAGTTGAGTTTAACTCTAGGTCTGAATCAATCAGGAAGACATTCAGTGTCCTGTGTGTTCCTCAGAACTTTTCGTTTCTCATGTGCTTTGTGAAAGAGTTTCAAGGTCTAAGAATTTTGGAAACATCACACACTTTATTTCTGTTTAGAGATTCAGAGTTGAGAAGTCTTGAGGATATCTCTTTAACTTTATTTAACACAGCATTTTCCCTCTCTTCTCCACCTCTTCCCCACTTTGTTTAACCAAATATTTATTAATATCCCATAGAACACATTTGTGGATTATCATTACCATCAATCTCTTATCCTATTTCATGTTTTAAAAGTCATTTAATATTATTAAGGATTGTAATTGGGAAAATTAATCTGGTTTTGCACATTTATAAAGGTTGAATGCATCGTGGTTATTTACTTTGCTCTGCAATAATATTCAAATCAATTTCTGCTTATCTCCCGTTTACATGAGGTTTGTCCTGTTAATAACATTCAGTTTACCACTTATGGCAAAAATGCATTTTCATTTCTCACATAGCTAGAAAATCTTTGCAGTATCTGTGCAAATAATTTTCTTCCTGCATTTCCTAGTGTACATCTATTTGCATTGCTCTGTCAATATGCTTGAGTTGCAAATGTAAACATTGAAATGATCTGAAATTCTCTCTAACAGAGAGGTTTCCACCACTGATATTCATTTCTCATTGTGTGTTTTGCTGTGTGAACAATTCCTTTCTTTGTTCATATATTAAGGCTTTGCCAGAGGCAGGCGTTTATGGCATTAATACACAGAATGTTGTGTGTATCTCTTTCATTATCTGGAAGGAGAGCAGATAAAAACAACATGGAACTCTAAATGCATAAGGAAATACAAAGATTTCAAACACTAAGTGGTAGCTAAGGTTTTCCTGAAGTTCGATAGGTAGTCACCTAACACTGGTGTGGGGGGTGTGTGTGCCCATGTATGTGCATACTTGTACGCAGGCATGCATGTGTGTCTATCAGAGAGATGGAGAAAGAAAAATTTGCCTTATAGCCTTGTTTCAAATGCTACCCTTGTTCTTGCCTCTAAAAGGAGACTAGCGATACAATTTTGTAATACGCTAATACAAAATATAATTTTGAATTATCACAGTGATTCTGACATTACTCATAGTAATGTTTAAACTAATAAGGAAGTTTACATTTGAGGGGGAAATATGATGAAAAGAGAGAAACATTAAGCTGCAGATAAGAACTTTTGTGAAAATCCTAAATGAAATTTGGGGTTATCCAGAGTAAGCAAAAGAAACCAGAAGATCCACCACTATTATCAGACTTTCCCAGAGGTTAAGTGATTGAGGGGATTAGGCATTTTCACTAATGAGACTCAGGCTTAATCTCAGCTTTAAAAGGGACTTTTGGAATTTGTAATAATTCTTCCCAATGTCCAGAGTACTCTGTTTCTCCTTCTTTCTTTCTTTCTTTCTTTCTTTCTTTCTTTCTTTCTTTCTTTCTTTCTTTCTTTCTTTCTTTCTTTTTCTTTCTTTCCTTCCTTCCTTCCTTCCTTCCTTCCTTCCTTCCTTCCTTCCTTCCTTCCTTCTTTTCTTTCTTTCCTTTTTTCATTAGGCATGTCTATTATGAACCTCCATTATGTATCACTTAATTTCCATTTAACCACATCTCTGAGGAATTTAGAACTGTGTGGATATTTTCAGCCTTCATTATTAATCACATTTATAAGTGTGAAAAAGGGAGCAGTCATATCATTCCCATTCTATAGACAAGGGAATAAAAACTGATTTGCTCGGGGCGCCTGGGTGGCGCAGTCGGTTGAGCGTCCGACTTCAGCCAGGTCACGATCTCACGGTCCGTGAGTTGGAGCCCCGCGTCAGGCTCTGGGCTGATGGCTCGGAGCCTGGAGCCTGTTTCCGATTCTGTGTCTCCCTCTCTCTCTGCCCCTCCCCCGTTCATGCTCTGTCTCTGTCTGTCCCATAAATAAATAAAAACGTTGAAAAAAAAATTAAAAAAAAACTGATTTGCTCAAGTTCATAGAGAGGACTTAGAATGGATGCAGGTAAATAAATTCTGTGCCTTGACTAGCCCAAAACTCACTATTGCTTCTGTAGAGCCTTGAAGCTGGAAAACAAGCCAGTGATGTGTCCTTGGGGGTGAGAGGCAAAAAAAAAAAAGGGAAAGTAAGGAATCACTTCCTTCCAGTATCCAGTATTGTAGCACTATCCACGCAATGAGATGGTCCCAGTGCACATCTTGAACTATGAATTCAGGAAATGAAGTAGAGCCCACAAGGACTGACAGTCAATGAATGGAATTAACCCAAGTTAATTTGTTTTCCACATACTCCTACTAAACAAGGGCAGCCTTGCCCTGCTTGTCATGACAGTCTAGGAAGATTGAAACTCAGGAGGAGGTATGCACATGCTTTTCTGCTTCTCTGTGCCCCAGCACAGCTAGAAAGGAAGAAGCCAATTAGCTATTGCTACATTAAGAAAATCTCATTTTTACAGCCGTCAAGAAGTTGCAGTTCAGGACTCATGTTGGGAAGCAAGCTGCAAATCATATGAAATTCATGGCCCCCATCACAGGTCAGACCAGAGATACTTCTAAGCCCACTGTTAGATCTGGCACAGAGACAGACACTTGAAAATCAGAAGAATCCACATTTCATTTTTTTTAAAGCAGCATTATTGAGGTATAACCAATGTACAATAAACTGCACATATTTAAAGTGTACCCTATGGTACATTTCAACAATTGTATACATCCCTGAAACTATCAACATAATTAAGAGAGTGACATATTTGTCACCCTCAAATTTTCCACATTGCATGAGTTCCTGTCCAGAGAATTCCGATTTCTGTAGTGCATCTCTATGAGCAGTGAAATAGCTCAAGCAAATAGCCAGAAAGCTACCGGATGAGAAGTAAAAGGCTTAGTCCAGTTGTCTTCAGCCTCTGACATTGCTGTGAATTGCTGAGTCCCTGACACTCATACCACAGAACATCACACTGCCCCTGTCAGTCAGTCAGCTCTTGCATTAGTTTCCTATTGCTGCTGTAACAAATTATCACAACCTTGGTGGCTTGAACAACATCAATTTATTATCTTTTAGTCCTGGAGGCCAAAGACCCAAAGTGAGCCATGCTGGGCTGAAATCAACATGTCAGCAGGCTGCTACCCTTTCTGGTGGCTCTACGGGAGAATCCATTTCCCTGCCTCTTCCAACTTCTAGAGGCTGCCTGCATTTCCCCGCAGGGGAGTCAGCAATCGCAAGTTGAGTTCTTCTCACATCGCACTACTCCAATCTCCCATCACCACATCTCCTTCTCTGGTTCTGACTGGGCTTGTCCCTCTCTTCCACTTTTAAAGATCATAGGATACTCTCCATATCTGAAGGACAGCCGATGAGCGACTCTAATTCCATATGCAAACTTAATTCCTCAATGCTTTGTGCCCCGATGTGCTCAGGTTGTGGGGAGTAGGATGGGGACATCTTTGAAGAACCTTCATTCTGCTTAACATAGTGCTGTAGCAACTTATCTCCTCAGCCACTATCATTTTGTCCCTGTATAGACATGGGTGTTACTACCGACTGAAAGTTAATTCCTACTTTGGTTTACTCTCGCTTTTTTACATTTACCAATTATTATCACACATAGTGCCTCTCTTAATTCTTAAAAAGTGTAACAAACCCTAATTTTACGGAAGAAAAATGAGGCAAAGAGGGGTTAAGTGACTTTGTCTTATTGCACATGCAATGGTGGCAGAGCTAATATCGAAGTCCAATTTGACTCTCTCTAGATTTGATTTTATTTCTGCTATGCAAATCTACCTCCCGTGTAGCTACACATATAGTAATAATCTATGTAAGTACAAATGGACACTTTTATTTACACATATTAATAAATGCATACACACATTTTTGGTCTCTCTGTTGACTGATGAAATGGGGACAGTGATACTTCTCTGTCAAAGCTATGAAAGAATTAAAGAGAAGATATTTAGTATCAGACCCCTGGATAAGGGCAAAAAAGTGGTATCTTCATGACTGAATTTTGCATATCTCCCCTCACCCTCTCCGAAGGTTTGGCTTGTCTAAAACAATGTTTAAAAATTAGGATTTGAGGGCCTTCATATGGGGCTCGTACTCTCTAGCACCTGCCAATCCCTAGGTTTTATACCAAGCTGAAATCAGGACTTTTCACTATCTGCCTGGGCCCTACAGGAATATAAGTTTGTATCCCTGAGATAAGGCAATAGGGGGAAATAAAAACCTATGGATATTTTGAGATATCAGTTTTTTCTTAAATACGCAAATACCCACACCCACTGGGTAAAAAGCAGTGCATTAGATTTCACTTCTTTTCCTCAGGTAAATCAGGAACCAGTTAGCAGAAAGATATCATACATAGAGACACCAAAGGTTCTGGAGGGAGGGGGCATGTAATTAAAAAATTCTTTAAATGCGGAAATATGTAATCTGTTCTTCCACTGTGAGCAGGTTCTCAGACACAGTAATCTTTAGCATCAAACTACATCAAATGATTTTCTTCCTCTCATTTTTTTTTCTCCTGCTAACTAAAATTCAAGATAATGCTCTATGGCTACTAAATGATGTTCCAGAATTGTAGGTCAGACTTCTTTGACAGAGGAAGTTCCTTTCACCTTATCATCGCTGATGATGAGCTATCAAGGGATAAAGCCCTGACAGCATTAGCAGAGGATTCTGGTACTGAGAATAAAAGCAAATTAATTATTCTTTCCTGTACATATATTTTATAATATTAATGATTCCAGAACCAAGGGAGAAATACATAATTTGAAAAAGAATAAATGGACTACATGTAGTAATCTGCACAAAACTCTATTGCAAATAATATATCCATTTTAGTACTAAAGTGAAGTCTGCCCCAAAAAGACTTGAAATTGATGCACAAAACATTTTCACCTAGAGTTCAAAGCTATCTATAGAAGCAGCAATTACTTTTTAATTTAAAAAATGAGTATAAAACATATCCATAGAAAATAGGTACTCCACTAAAGAGAAATAGCAGATAATCTAACGCTGAATGACTCTGTATAAAGACTTCTTCTTACTTGTAACTAACCTCTTCTGCAAGTAATGTTTTTTCAGTCTGGGCTATTTTCCTCCATAGAGTAATTTTTTTGTGTTTTTGATTCCAAGCAAAAGGAATACATTTTAGGAATATTGATAGTTACAGAACAGTGGGTTATTTAAAAAACATTACATTCCAAAATTGTTCAAAAAGGATAACAATAAGATGTTCATTTCCAGCAACTTAAAATAAAATCTAATGAAATATATCAGAAAACATTAGAAATTAGGAACAGTATCTCAGAAAATAAATTGATTACATTAAAAAGCCATTACAAATTCTGTTTTAAAATATTATCTGTCTTATATGTTTTGACTTATCTTCTCTTGATTTCCCACTAAAAAGAGATTAGAAACTCTCAATAATACTAAAAAAAAACATGACATGCTTTTAGTAGAATTTGGGGATAAGATCCATGAAGCACTGGCATAATGGCCAGCATATACTTGGCCTCTGTGACCCAGCAAAGTCCCCTGTTTGGGGGGGGAAAAAAAGTGGTAGAAATGAGAAAAGGTGTTTTGGTATTTTCTATTCTCTGGCCTAAAGCTTAGGAATTGAGAATTTGAACCATGCACAAAACTGAATAGTGGTCCCTTAGCTCATCTTTAAGTATCTTGAGGGCAGGATATAGACCTGCTTTTGCTGACACTTTGTAATCCAGGACCTACTAGAGTGCCAGGAGGAGATAGCCTAACTATATTTTGAAAGAAATAATGAATAGAAGTAGCTAGTAAGAACTGAAATCCAACAATTAAAGGAACATTAATAAAAATTAACAAGCAAAGACAAGTTCTTGAGCTAAAATAAGATTTATAGATGTGGACAGAATGCTCTCTGCTAGTCTGAGGCAAAATGAAGAGACTCATACCTATAGATATTCTGTGATTTCTTTAAAATTCCAAGAATAAGGAGATATTTACAACACTTTGGAAAAACATCCTTTTCATAACTTTCCAGTACAGGGGGAACATATGCTGCTGAGGAACATCCCAGGACTGGGCCTGCTTTGGAAAAGTAGCTAAACATAACTTGGCCAAGAATAGAAGTGAGACATTTACTCTGAGATCTGTCCTACACTCACATACTAGGAGTTTGGTCACAGAGAGACTCCTGGCCTATGAATCATAGGACCATGCTTTTGGCTCAGCTAATTACTAATTAAGCATGTCATTTCTTGGACCTCGGTGTTTTCAGCCTAAACAATGAAGAGTTGAGACTCCTAAGGGTGTCAATTTGGTGACCTGGGAGCTGAATTCAGCATATACTTTGGAAAGAAAAAAGTATAATGGCCCTTATTTGTAGGAGATATGATTATGTACAGGGAAAATCCAGATGAACCTATAAACAAATGATTAGAACTGGTAAGTGAATGAACCTTTAAACAAGTTATTAGAACTGATAAGTGAGTTTGGTAAGGTTGTATGATACAAGGTTCATTAACAAAAATAAATAGTGCTTTTACATTCTAGCGATGACCAGTTAGAAATTAACAACAACAACAGAAAAACATTAAAAAACTTGTCTTCAAACTCAGGAATAAATTTAATGAAAGGTTTACTAAGACTTGTACACTGAAAACTACTGTTACTTAGGTAAATTAAAGAAGACTTGAATAAATAAATCTATTACATTAATAGATTGAGAAAGCTCAGGATTTCTAGGTTTTAAGAATCTCACATTTATCTATAGATTCAATCAAAATCCCAGCAGACTACTTTATAGAAATAGACAAGCCGATTCTAAAATTCATATGGAGATACAAAAGAAGTAGAATATCCAGGAAAATAATGAAGAAAAACTGTTGGAAGACAACTTGATTTTGAGAAAAAAACATAAATCCACAAATATTAAATTAGTGTACGATTAGCATAAGAAAGAAAAGACAAATCAGCCGACAGAATACAGTTCAGTAACTGATTCACCTGCATATGGTAAATTGCATTTCGATAAAGATACCAAAGAAAGTGAGCAGGAAAATATTTGCAACAAATGTTGTTTTTAAAATTGGATAGTCTATAGAAAAATGAAACAAACAAAACCCTTGACATTCTTCCTAACACCATATATAAAATTTAATTCAAAGTAGCTCACATGTAAAATCTAAGTGTAAAATCCAAAATGATACAGCTCTGGAAGAAAACAGAAGAGAATATTTTTCTAACTGTAGAGTAGGCAAAGATGTCTTAGGGCACAGAAATCATTAATTACAAAAGAATAAATTGTTAAGTAGGAATTTATCAAAATTAAAAACTTCTTGCGGTGCTTGGGTGGTTCAGTCAGCTGAGTGTCCGACTCTTGATTTTCACTCGGGTCATGATCTCAGGGTTTGTGGGATCAGGCCAAGTGGTGGGCTCTGTGCTGTTCATGGAGCCTGCTTGGTATTCTCTTTCTCCCTCTCTCTCTGCCCTTCCCCATTCATGTGCACGCTTTTGCTCTCAAAATAAATAAATAAACTTAAAAAAAACTAAAAACTTCTCATCAAAAAATACTCTTAAGAAAATGAAAAGGCAAGTCACAGATTGGGGAAGATATTCACAACACATGTATCTGACAAATGGCTTTCATCCAAAATATAAAAGATATAATATAAATCTATATAACAAATATATAATAATATAAATATATGATTTAAAATAGATAATTAATTTGCCTTAAAAAACTTCACAAAAAGTATATGAGTGTTTAACAAGCACATAAAAAGGAGCCAAACATCATTAGTAAACAGAATAATGTAAGGAAAACCTCAAGAAGGTACCACCCTACATCCATAGAATGGCTTAAATTAAAAAGATTGATTGTACTAGGTATTGACAACAATTTGGATCAACTGAAAATCTAATATATTGACAGTATAAGATGATACAACCACTTCCAACAAGTAAGAATTTTCATAAAGTTAGAAATACATCTTTACTATGACTCAGAAATTATGCCCCCCAAAATGAAAGCATATGTCCCCAAAGATTTGCACAAGAATGTTCATAATACCTAAAAGCCAAAAATGACTCAGATGTTTGCCAACAGAAAATCACTAACCAAACTGTTGAAGTATCACATAGTAGTTTTTACTTAGAAATTAAAATAGCTATTGATACACACAACAATATGGATATATCTCTAAAACATTATGTTGAGTGAAAGAAACCAGGCAGAGTACACACTTATAATTCCATATATTTCTGTTCAAGAACAGTAACACCACTCTAGAACAGGGGTTAGCAAACTTTTTCTGTAAATATTAAATATTTAGGCTTTGTAGTGATAAAGTTTTTAGTTATCTATATCCATTTGTTCTTGTCCAGAAAGTACACAAGAAGTTTCTGGATCAGAGGCAGACTACTATAGCAGCAATAACTGCCTAATTTCCCCACTTCACATCCTCTTCCTTCTAGGGCAATGTGATGAAAGCCACAAGTTTAGGCCTGTAATACAAAAAGGAGGGTTTTGTATCATAGGAGAAGAATCCTATAATTATGAATCTGAGAATTTATATGGCAACTGCTATGCAGCTCCCCTCCACTCCTGAAGAAGGACATAAATCTCACCTCCCTAATGTACATAAATCTTGACTAGGAAGAAAAGAGGAATGTTCCTAGTTTACAATCCTGTGAAATGAAAACAAATAGCTCTCAATTTCATCTCCTTTAGCAATGTAAATATATACCCTTCAAATTTGAAGAGCAAATGTTTCTAGGTAACAAAATAAGGCATTCTCTATCTTTATAGCATGCCAATTTTCATTGCTCAGGAGGCTAGGTCTCTGCAGGATCACTGAAAAATCCAAAAGAGACTGATACCCAAGTGGTGGCCACAATGTCTGGGTCTCAACTACTTAGCTCTGCACTTGAGTCATGAAAGCAAATAGTATAAAATACCATAAAAAATAGGTATGACTTTATTCCAATTAAACCTATTTACATAAACTAGTGGTAGCCTCCTGGAGGAGTCAACATGGTGGAGAAGTAGGGGGACCCGAAACTCCCTTGCTCCTCAAACACAGCAGTTTTGAGGCCAGAAGCCTTGGAATTTCAGGAATCGAGGCTACACAGTGACAGAAACATCTCTAGGGGTGCATGGGGACAACTTTATGGGCCATTGGGAAAAATAAAACAGGTGGCATAGGCACAGAGGGGAGGGATCCCCTTCCGTAGAGAGACAAAAAGAAGAGAAAGAGAGGCTGTGGAAGTGTAGAGCTCTTGTGTTCAGACAAGAGAAAAACCATGGACCGGGAATGGAAAAAATGGAGAAAGAACAAATTTCTAACTCAATCCAGGGTTGTAGGGCTTTCTCTGGACTGGGGCCTGCGGCTCTGTACATGTGCCTGGGGAAGAGGGGGGCTAGCCCTGGTCTCAGTAGCAAGATCAGAGGCACAGTTGGAGACAGCAGTCCCCTTCCTTGGGTGCTGTGGGAAGAAGGTATGTAGTCATTCCAAGGACAAAAGACCCTGCAGGCGCCCACCAGTCAGAGGCCCTTTGTTGGCTGGCTGGGTGGAGTAGCACTACCCAGGAACCAGGGCATGCGGAGTCGGATCCTTTAAGATATAGAGGTTTGAATCCCAGTCAAGTGCCTGGGAGCGCGGGAAACTGTGGAGTGGAACAAACTGGCCCACTCATGCCCTCGTACAACACACAACACTGTGAGGATGGCCTGAACAGAGTGGTTTAGAACACCCATTCTGGGGAGGAGAGACTGGGGTGTTGCCATTTTTCTCCCCATTACCAACAAGGTGCGGCTTCAGTGAACAGAGAAACGGGCCCACAGTGGAGGTGGGACTGGCCTACACCAAACCACGCCTCTCCACACCCGGTAACACCAGAGCAAGATAGACACTGACTGAACCAGACGGCCCCTCCTCCAGACCAGCACAGCCACCGGTTTTAAGACACCATCAGATATTGGTCCAGTAGTTTTTCATTTTCTGATATACATATATACATATGTATATATTTTTTTTCTTTCTTCCTTTTCTTCCTCTTATTTCTTCTCTTCTCTATTCTGGCTGTTGGTTTGTTCAAGCAGACATTTTTAATCTATTCTTTTTACACCTCTTCTTTTACACCTCTTACAGCCCCCCACCCCCACCGTTTTAAAATTTTTTCCAGGATTACCTCAATGAACAAATCAAAGTACACCTGGTGGAAGGTCCAAACCATCACTATGAGTAGGGAGATAAAGCAACCAGAGTCACAACAACAGCAAGCATGCAACACACACCAAAAACACCCCTGAAGGACCAGGCTCTGGACAGTGTATGGTCCTTTTTCAATATAGTAGTGCTTGCTGATGCAGGACACATAACAGACTATTAAACAAGCTATTAAAACACATAAAGGACAAAAAAACTAGCCAAAATGATGAAACAGAAGCATTCTTCTCAAAAGAAATTCCAGGAAGAAATGACAGCTAGAGAATGGCTCAAAACATATAGAAACAATATATCTAATAAATAATTTAGAATAATAGTCATAAGATTAATAGCTGGGCTTGAAAAAGGCATAGAAGACAGCAGAGAATCTATTGCTATGGAAATCAAGAAATAGTCACGACGAATTAAGAAATGTTGTAAATGAGTTGCAAAATAAACTAGATGCAGTGACAGTAAGGATGGAGGAAACAGAGGGAAGAAAAAGTGAAATAGAAGATAAAATTATGGAAAATGATGAAGCTGAGAGAAGGAAAGAGAGGAAAATACTAGACCACGAAGGGAGAATTAGAGAACTACATGATTCAATGAAATGTAATAATTATCCGTATCACAGGAATTCAAGAAGAAGAAGAAGAGGAAGAAGAAGAAGAAAAAGAAGAAGAAGAAGGAGGGAGAGAGAGAGAAAGGGGCAGAAGGTTTACTTGAACAAATTATAGCTGAGAACTTCCCTAATCTGAGGAAGGAAGCAGACATCCAAATCCAGGAGGCACAGAAAACCCTCTTCAGATTCAACAAGAGTATGTCTTCACCACAGTATATCATAGTGAAATTGGCAAAATACAAAGATAAAGAGAATTCTGAAAGCAGTTAGGGACAAATGGGCCTGTCCACTGAAACTTGGTAGGTTAGAAGGGAGTGGCAGGAAATATTCAATGTGCTGAATAGGAAAAATATGCAACCAAGAATCCTTTATCCAGCAAGGCTGTCACTCAGAATAGAAGGAGAGATAAAAGCTTTCCCAGACAAACAAAAACTGAAGGAGTTCACAACCACTAAACCAGCCCTGCAAGAGATCCTAAGGGAGACTCTGTGAGTGGAGTGCTGCAAAGACTACAAAGGACCAGAGACATCACCACAAGCATGAAACCTACAGATAACACAATGACACTAAATCCATATCTTTCAATAATAACTCTGAATGTAAATGGACTAAATGCCCCAATCAAAAGACATACGGTATCAGAATGGATAAAAACAAAAATAAAAACAAGATCCATCTATATGCTGTCTCCAAGAGACTCATTTTAGACCAGAGGACACCTTCATATTGTAAGTGGGGGGATGGAGAACCATTTATAATGCTACTGGAAGTAAAAGGAAGCTGGGTAGCCATACCTATATCAGACAAATTAGATTTAATTTAATTAATTAATTTATTTATTTCTAAAAATTTTAATGTTTATTCACTTTTGGAAGACAGAGAGAGACAGAGCACAAGTAGGGGTGGGCGGAGAGAGAGGGAGACACAGAATCTAAAGCAAGATCCAGGCTCCGAGCTGTCAGAACAGAGCCTGACACGGGGCTCAAACTCACAAACCGGGAGATCATGACCTGATCCAAAGTCGGATACTCAACCAACTGAGCCACCCAGGTGCCCCAAGACAAATTAGATTTTAAACTAAAGGTTGTAACAAGAGATGAAGAATGGCATACATAATTACAGGGTCTATCCATCAAGAACTAATAATTGTAAATGTTTATGCCCCCAACTTAAAACACCCAAATATATAAATCAATTAATCACAAACATAAGCAATCTTATTGATAAAAATACAGTAATTGCAGGGGATTTTAATATTCCACTTACAGAAATGGACAGATCTTCTAGGCAGAAAATTAATAAAGAAACAATGGCCTTGAATGATACACTGGTCCAGATGGACTTGATATATTCAGAACTTTTCATCCAAAAGCAGCAGAATACACATTCTTCTTGAGTACACATGGAACATTCTCCAAAATAGATCACATACTGGGTCATGAAACAGCCCTCAACAAATATAAAAGAATTGAGAACATACCAAGAATATTTTCAGAAAAAATGCTATGAAAGTTGAATCCACCACAAGAAAAAATTTGGAAAGCCTCCAAATGCATGGATGTTAAAGAACTTCCTACTAAAGAATGAATGGGTCAACCAGGCAATTAAAGAAGCTAAAAAATATATGGAAGCAAACAAAAATGAAAACACGATAGTCCAAAGCCTTTGGGATGCAGCAAAGGCAGTCCTAAGAGTAAAATACATTGCAATCCAGGCCTATATCAAGAAACAAGAAAAATCCCAAATACAAAACCTAACTGCACACCTAAACGAACTAGAAGCAGAACAGCAAAGAAACCCCAAAGCCAGCAGAAGAAGAGAAATAAAGATTAGAGCAGGAATAAACAATATAGAATTGAAAGAAAAAGAAAAATCAGTAGAACAGACTGATGAATGTTAAGAGCTGGTTTTTTGAAAAAATAAACAAAATTGATAAACCCCTAGCCAGACTTCTCAAAAAGAAAAGAGAGAGGGGGGTGCCTGGGTGGTTTAGTTGGTTGAACATCCAACTTCGGCTCAGGTCATGATCTCACAGTCCATGGGTTTTGGCCCCTCATCGGGCTCTGTGCTGTCAGTTCAGAACCTGGAGCCTGCTTTGGATTCTGTGTCTCCCTCTCTGCCCCTCCTCAACTCATGCTCTGTCTCTCAAAAAACAAATAAATGTTAAAAAAAAATTAAAAAAAAGAAAAGAGAGATGCTCCAAATAGATAAAATCATGAATAAAAGAGGAGAGATCACAACCAACACCACAGAAATACAAACAATTATTAGACAACACTATGAAAAAATATATGCCAACAAACTGGACAACCTGGAAGAAATTTACAAATTCCTAGACACCCACACACTACCAAAACTCAAACGGGAAGAAATAGAAAATTTGAAAAGACCCATAATCAGCGAAGAAATTGAATCAGTTATCAAAAATCTCCCAAAATGTAAGAGTTCTGGGCCAGATGGCTTCCCAGGGGAATTCTACAAGACATTTAAAGCAGAGTTAATACCTATCCTTCTCAAGCTGTTCCAAGAAATAGAAATGGAAGGAAAGCTTCTGTACTTATGCTATGAAGCCAAGAATCTCAAACCAGACAGAGACCACTAAAAAAGGAGAGTTACAGGCCAATATCCCTGATGAACACGGATGCAAAAATTTTCAACAAGATACTAGCATCAAATTCAACAGTGCATTGAAAGAATCATTCACCATGATTAAGTGGCATTCTTTCCTGGGCCGTAGGGCTGGTTCAATATTTGCAGATCAATCAATGTGATACATCACATGAATAAAAGAAAGGATAAGAACCATATGATCCTGTCAATAGATGCAGAAAAAGCATTTGACAAAATACAGCATCTTTCTTGATAAAAACTCTCAAGGAAGTAGGGATAGAAAGAACATACCTTAACATCATAACAGCCATATATGAAAAGCCCATAGCTAATATCATCCTCAATGGGGAAAAGCTGAGAGATTTCCCCGAGATCAGGAATACAACAGGATGTCCACTCTCACCACTGTTGTTTAACATAGTGTTGGAAGTCCCAGCCTCAGCAATTGGACAACAAAATGAAATAAAAGGCATCCAAATTGGCAAAGAAGAAGTTAAACTTTCCCTTTTTTTTGCAGATGACATGATACTCTACATGGAAAACCCAAAAGACTCCACCAAAAAGCTGCTAGAACTGATACATGAACTCAGCAAAGTTGCAGGATACAAAATCAATGTACAGAAATTGGTTGCATTTTTATACACCAATAATGAAGCAACAGAAAGAGAAATCGAGAAATCAATCCCATTGACAATATTACCAAGAACCATAAAATACCCAGGAATAAATCTAACCAAAGATGTAAAAGATCTGTATGCTTAAAACTATAGAAAACCTATGAAAGAAAGTGAAGAAGACACAAAGGAATGGAAACACATTCCATGTTCATGGATGGGAATAACAAATATTGTTAAAATGTCACTACTTCCCAAAGCAATCTGCACATGCAATGCAAACCAATCAAAACTGTATGGGCATTCTTCTCAAAGCTAGAACAAACAATCCTAAAATTTGTATGGAACCAGAAAAGTATTTGTATGGAATAGCCAAAGTAATGTTGAAAAAGAAAACCAAAGTGGGAGGCATCACCGGACTTTAGCCTCTACTACAAAGCTGTAATCATCAAGACAGTATGGTTTTGGCACAAAAACAGACACATAGACCAATGGAATAGAGCAGAGAACCCAGAATTGAACCCACAAATGTATGGCCAACCAATCTTTGACAAAGCAGGAAAGAGTACCCAATGGAAAAAGGATAGTCTCTTTAGCAAATGGAGCTGGGAAAACTGGATAGCAACATGCAGAAGAATCAAACTGGACCACTTTCTTACACCATACTCAAAAATAAATTCAAAATGGGTGAAAGAACTAAATGTGAGACATGAAACCATTAAAACCCTAGAGGAGAAAACAGGCAGCAATCTCTTTGGCCTCAGCTGCAGCAACATCTTACTCGACACATCGCCGAGGGCAAGGGAAATAAAAGGAAAAATGAACTATTGGGAACTCATGAAGATAAGAAGCTTCTGCACTGCAAAGGAAACAATCAGCAAAACTAAAATGAAACACAGAATGGGAGAAGATATTTGCAAACGATATATCAGATAAAAAGTTAGTATCCAAAATCTATAAAGAATTTACCAAACTCAACACTCAAAAACAAATAATCCAGTAAAGAAATGGGCAGAAGACATGTAGAGACACTTTTCCAAAGAAGGCATCCAGATGGCCAACAGACACATGAAAAGGTGTTCAATAGCACTAATCATCAGGGAAATACAAATCAAAACCACAATGAGATACCACCTCACACCGGTCAGAGTGGCGAAAATTAACAACTCAGGAAACAATAGATATTGGCAAGGATGTGGAGAAATGGGAACCCTCTTGCACTGTTGGTAGGAATGCAACTGGTGCAGCCGCTCTGGAAAACAGAGTGGAGGTTCCTCAAAAAATTAAAAATGGAATTACCCTAAGACCCAGCAGTCACAGTACTAGGAATTTATCCAAGGGATACAGGAGTGCTGATTCATAGGGGCACATGTAGCCTAATGTTTATAGCAATGCTATCACCAATAGCCTAATTATGGAAAGAGCCCAAATGTCTGATGAATGGATAAAGAAGATGTAGTTTTTATATACAATGGAAAAAAGCCCGGTTGGGAAGATGGAGGCATAGGAGGACGCTGGGCTCACCACGTCCAGCGGATCACTTAGATTCCACCCACACCTGCCTAAATAACCCAGAAAATTGCCAGAAGACTAGCAGAACGGATTCCCGGAAGCCAAGCGTAGACGAGAGGCCCATGGAAGAGGGTAGGAAGGGTGGAGAGGTGGTGCGCGCTCCATGGACTGGCAGGAGGGAGCCGGGGCAGAGGGGCGGCCCGCCGGCCAAGTAGAGACCCCGAGTCTGGCTTGCAAAAGTGGAGGCGCTGGACAGAGTGTATTCTGAAAGCAAGTGGGACTTCACATCTGGAAGGTTATAAGTTAACAGCTCTGCTCCGAGAGCAGGAAGGCTGGAGGACAACAGGAGGGAGAGTTGTTGAGCCCCGGACAACAGAGTTCAGCTTGGCGGGGAAAAAAGGCGCTTGCCAGCGCCATCTCCCTCACCCATCCCCCAGCCAAAATCCCAAAGGGAACCAGTTGCTGTCAGGGAACTTGCTGGCACTGTGCAAACACCCAACGCTGTGCTTCTGCGGATCCATTCCTCCGGCCTCTGGCGGCAGGTCTGACTCCCTCCCGGTGCCACAGGGCCCCTCCCGAAGCAGACCTCTGAAGGAAAAGTGAGCTGAGCCTGCCCCTCCCACCCCTGTGCACCTTGCCGATCCACCCAGCTAATACGCCAGATCCCCAGCACCACAAGCCTGGCAGTGTGCAAGTAGCCCAGATGGGCCATGCCACCCCACAGTGAATCCCGCCCCTAGGAGAGGGGAAGAGAAGGTATACACCAGTCTGACTGTGCCCCCAGCGGTGGGCTGGGGGCAGACATCAGGTCTGACTGAAGCTCTGCCCACCAATGCAAGTTATTCAAGACAGCACAGGGGAAGTGCCCTGCAGTTCCTCACCACTCCAAGGACTATCCAAAATGACGAAACGGAAGAATTCCCCTCAAAAGAATCTCCAAAATATCAACAGCTAATGAACTGATCAACAAGGATTTAAACAGTATAGCAGAAAGTGAATTTAGAATAATAGTCATAAAATTAATTGCTGGGCTTGAAAACAGTATAGAGGACAGCAGAGAATCTCTTGCTACAGAGATCAAGGGACTAAGGAACAGTCAGGAGGAGCTAAAAATGCTATTAATGAGCTGCAAAATAAAATGGAAACGACCACGGCTTGGATTGAAGAGGCAGAGGAGAGAATAGGTGAACTAGAAGATACAATTATGGAAAAAGAGGAAGCTGAGAAAAAGAGAGATAAAAAAATCCAGGAGTATGAGGGGAAAATTAGAGAACTAAGTGATGCACTAAAGAGAAATAATCTACACATAATTGGTATTCCAGAGGAGGAAGAGAGAGGGAAAGGTGCTGAAGGGGTACTTGAAGAAATCATAGCTGAGAACTTCCCTGATCTGGGGAAGGAAAAAAGCATTGAAATCCAAGAGGCACAGAGAACTCCCTTCAGACGTAACTTGAATCGATCTTCTGCACGACATATCATAGTGAAACTGGCAAAATATAAGGATAAAGAGAAAATTCTGAAAGCAGCTAGGGATAAACGTGCTCTAACATATAAAGGGAGACCTATAAGACTCATGACTGATCTCTCTACTGAAACTTGGCAGGCCAGAAAGGAATGGCAGGAAATCTTCCATGTGATGAACAGCAAAAATATGCAGCCGAGAATCCTTTATCCAGCAAGTCTGTCATTTAGAATAGAAGGAGAGATAAAGGTCTTCCCAAACAAACAAAAACTGAAGGAATTCATCACCACTAAACCAGCCCTACAAGAGATGCTAAGGGGGATCCTGTGAGACAAAGCACCAGAGACATCGCTACAAGCATGAAACCTACGGACATCACAATGACTCTAAACCCATATCTTTCTATAATAACACTGAACGTAAATGGACTAAATGCGCCAACCAAAAGACGTAGGGTATCAGAATGGATAAAAAAACAAGACCCATCTATTTGCTGTCTACAAGAGACTCATTTTAGACCTAAGGACACGTTCAGATTGAGAGTGAGGGGATGGAGAACTATTTATCATGCTACTGGAAGCCAAAAGAAAGCTGGAGTAGCCATACTTATATCAGACAAACTAGACTTTAAATTAAAGGCTGTAACAAGAGATTAAGAAGGGCATTATACAATAATTACAGGGTCTATCCATCAGGAAGAGCTAACAATTATAAATGTCTATGCGCTGAATACAGGAGCCCCCAAATATATAAAACAATTACTTACAAACATAAGCAACCTTATTGATAGGAATGTGGTAATTGCAGGGGCGCCTGGGTGGCGCAGTCAGTTAAGCGTCCGACTTCAGCCAGGTCACGATCTCGCGGTCCGTGAGTTCAAGCCCCGCGTCAGGCTCTGGGCTGATGGCTCAGAGCCTGGAGCCTGTTTCCGGTTCTGTGTCTCCCTCTCTCTCTGCCCCTCCCCTGTTCGTGCTCTGTCTCTCTCTGTCCCAAAAATAAATAAACATTGAAAAAAAAAATTTAAGAATGTGGTAATTGCAGAGGACTTTAACACTCCTCTTACAGAAATGGATAGATCATCTAGACACACGGTCAATAAAGAAACCAGGGCCCTGAATGATACATTGGATCAGATGGACTTGACACATATATTTAGAACTCTGCATCCCAAAGCAACAGAATATACTTTCTTCTCAAGTGCACATGGAACATTCTCCAAGATAGATCACATACTGGGTCGCAAAACAGACCTTCATAAGTATACAAGAATTGAGATCATACCATGCATACTTTCAGACCACAATGCTATGAAGCTTGAAATCAACCACAGAAAAAAGTCTGGAAAACCTCCAAAAGCATGGTGGTGAAAGAACACCCTCCTAAAGAATGAGTGGGTCAACCAGGCAATTAGAGAAGAAATTAAAAAATATATGGAAACAAACGAAAATGAAAATACAACAATCCAAATGCTTTCGGATGTAGCGAAGGCAGTCCTGAGAGGAAAATACATTGCAATCCAGGACTATCTCAAGAAACAAGAAAAATCCCGAATACAAAATCTAACAGCACACCTAAAGGAAATAGAAGCAGAACAGCAAAGACAGGCTAAACTCAGCAGAAGAAGAGAAACAATAAAGATCAGAGCAGAAATAAACAATATAGGGGCGCCTGGGTGGCGCAGTCGGTTAAGCGTCCGACTTCAGCCAGGTCACGATCTCGCGGTCCGTGAGTTCGAGCCCCGCGTCGGGCTCTGGGCTGATGGCTCAGAGCCTCGAGCCTGTTTCCGATTCTGTGTCTCCCTCTCTCTCTGCCCCTCCCCCGTTCATGCTCTGTCTCTCTCTGTCCCAAAATTAAATAAACGTTGAAAAAAAAATTAAAAAAACAATATAGAATCTAAAAAAACTGTAGAGCAGATCAACAAAACCAAGAGTTGGTTTTTTGAAAAAATAAACAAAATGGATAAAGCTCTAGCCAGGCTTCTCAAAAAGAAAAGGGAGATGACCCAAATAGATAAAATCATGAATGAAAATGGAATTATTACAACCAATCCCTCAGAGATACAAGCAATTATCACGGAATAGTATGAAAAATTATATGACAACAAACTGGACAACCTGGAAGAAATGGACAAATTCCTAAACACCCACACACATCCAAAACTCAATCAGGAGGAAATAGAAAGCTTGAACAGACCCATAACCAGCGAAGAAACTGAATCAGTTATCAAAAATCTCCCAACAGGGGCGCCTGGGTGGCGCAGTCGGTTAAGCGTCTGACTTCAGCCAGGTCACGATGTCGCGGTCCGCGAGTTCGAGCCCCGCATCAGGCTCTGGGCTGATGGCTCAGAGCCTGGAGCCTGTTTCCGATTCTGTGTCTCCCTCTCTCTCTGCCCCTCCCCCGTTCATGCTCTGTCTCTCTCTGTCCCCAAAATAAATAAACGTTGAAAAAAAAAAAATTAAAAAAAAAAAAATCTCCCAACAAATAAGAGTCCAGGACGAGATGGCTCCCAGGGGAGTTCTACCAGATGTTTAAAGCAGAGATAATACTTGTCCTTCTCAAGCTATTCCAAAAAATATATATAATGGAGTACTACTTGGCAGTGAGAAAGAATGAAATCTTGCCGTTTGCAACAACATGGATGGAACTGGAGGATATTACGCTAAGTGAAATAAGGTAGCCAGGGAAAGACAGATATCATACGTTTTCACTCATATGTAGAATTTGAGAAACAGAAGACCCTGGTGGAAGGGAAGCAGAAAAAATAGTTTCAAAAAGTGAGGGAGGCAAACCATAAGAGACTCTTAAATATAGAGGACAAACTGAGGGTTGATGGGAGGGGAGGGGAGAGGGAAAATGGGTGATGTGTACTGAGAAGGGCACTTGTGGGAGAATTGTGGGAATCTACTCCCGAAGCCAAGAGCACACTGCATACACTGTATGCACTGTATGTTAGCTAACTTGACAATAAATTATAGTTAAAAAATAAATAAAATAAAAGGATTAACTCATTAAATTAAAAAAAATAACAGTGATAGCTCATATTTAACTAGTCTGAGCTGTGTGCCAAACCCTGTTCTAGAATATTCTAGAATGATTGAAGTCACAGCAATGGTTTCCTCAGGAGTGTAGCTTATTGACTAACAAAGAGGTCAAAGGAATTTTCAATGTGGTGAAATTATTCTTCATTTTTTATTTGGGTGACCATTATATGGGTGTATATATTTGCCAAAACTCATCAGACTATGCTGTTCAGATATGTGCATTTTACTTTTGTAAATTTACCTGATTAAAAAAATCACTATAGACTGCTACCACCATTAAAAAGATAATAAGGGAATACCATGAATAATTTTATGCCTATTAATTCAACAACCTAGAAGAAAATAGACCAATTTCCTGAAAACCACAAATTGCCAAAATTCAACAAAGATGAAATGTGAATAGCCATATAACCATTAAAGAAATTTAATTCATAATTTAAAAGCTCCTGAAGAATATATCTCCAGGATAAAATGGTGTCACTGAAAATTGTACTAAACATTTAAAAAATTAACATGAATTCTACACAACCTTTTCCAGAATACAGAAGAGTAGGAAATACTGACCAACTTGTTTTATGAGGCCAGTATTGACCTCATATCAAATCAAAGACAATACAAAAACCACACAAAGCAAAACTATACACCAACATTCCTCATATAGACACAAAAATCTTTAGCAAAATATTAGCAAATGGAATTCAGAAGTATCTAAAAACTATTATACACCATGATCAAGTGGGTTTTTTTCTAAGGATGCAAGGCTGATCTAACATCTGAAAATCTATTTTTGTAATCCACTATCTCAACCAATCCCAAAGCAGTAAAAATCAATTTGCCCTCAGATTTCATTTTCCAACACTAAATGCTAATAAAGTCTCCTATATTTACATGGTAAATAAAATACAGTATGTTCCTAATTTGAATTCTTATAGAAAATAGACACATCTTTACTCACATGTACACACCTGACACACATATATACTCTTACACACAGATATATGAAAAAAAAGACGGATATATTTTTAAAATGGTGATGTTTCTAGATAGCAGAATTATAAATGGTTTGAATGTTCCATTTTTAAAATATACTTTCTACAATGGGCGTGAATATTTACATTCAGGAAAAAAGTAGAAGAAAGTAATATGAAGAGAGATATGCACTGGTATTTCTCCCGAGTAATTTTACTCATTAAAAAAAAATCTTGAGGGGCGCCTGGGTGGCGCAGTCGGTTAAGCGTCCGACTTCAGCCAGGTCACGATCTCGCGGTCCGTGAGTTCGAGCCCCACGTCAGGCTCTGGGCTGATGGCTCAGAGCCTGGAGCCTGTTTCCGATTCTGTGTCTCCCTCTCTCTCTGCCCCTCCCCCGTTCATGCTCTGTTTCTCTCTGTCCCAAAAATAAATAAAAACGTTGAAAAAAAAAAATTAAAAAAAAAAATCTTGAACATTATATCTGATATCAATATGAATAATTCTATAATTTCAAGAAACACTAAGCTATTATCATGGATAATTCCTCTCAAATTTATAACTTTATAGGAATATTCTAAAGGGCAACGTGTGAGACATTTGACTATTACAGCTTTAACAACTGACCACCAAACCAGGCTTAAACAGATTGCAAGACGGATTAACACTGACATATTGAAAAAAATGATACAGTTTTACGACATGAACTATTGCGGTCGAGTCACAAGGAATTACCCTTTTAAAATATACTTTAAAAACACCAACTTTACATTATGACAAATTAGGTGTCTTCCATAGATATATGCTATTATGAAAATACAAATGAAAAGTATATCAGTGGCCTTTATTATACTAATGTCCAGCATTAATATAATGTCGAGGAATCAGATGTAATTACAGTGAAAGCCCCACGGCTTAGATCTGCCACTGGCTTCTTAAATAATCAATCCGAGAAGCTGAAATAGTGAGTCTGGGGCATCTTTACCAAATGGCAAATTACATTTTCATTAACAATAACACATTGATTTCTATTTTAAATGGACATTAATGAATAAAGCATGTATTTAATGTCATAACATAGAATCCCAGATAACTGTCTTTCCTGGTTAATGTGTTTTATATTTTCAAACAATTCCAACTCCCCCAATTTAAAAACTGTAAATGTGACCTTTATTCCTTGAATGAAGGAAGGTGTAGAGATGAATAGAAAAATAACTCTAAGAGTCTTTCTTTGGTGGGTCCTACAGGAAGCATGCACCTGTGCACGCGCGCGCGCACACACACACACACACACACATATTGGGGGTATGAGTACTAGCAGTATATCCATTTATCCATAATACAGGGGGTGCTAGAGAAGGAGAAGAGCAAAGGGAAAAGGGCCACTTGAAAGAAAAATAGTCTGACTTGACACATAACCTTCTCTACCTTCTCTTTCTGCTTTGGAACTCTTATTTATTCTGCCCTAGAAACCTCCCCACAGTCTAATTAATAACAATGAAACTATCATAGGCTCAAGCTCTTCTAGGTTTCCCACATACCACAGAAGTATGAAACCTGCAAACTACACTGTGCACACCCCTCCTGCCAGCAGGATCCTAGGTAGAAATGACCAGTGAGAGATCAATGCATGAGATTTGTAAGGAAGAAAAAAATAAGACCCATTATCCTTTAGCTTTGGATAAACCCTAGGTAGAGAGTAAAGGTAAGGCTTTATTTTCCTTTAGCATTTAGAGATCCTCCCACATGTCAGCCACTTTGATGCTAAAGGTATCTGAGCACTTTTTGGTGGTAGTTTTCCTGTAATTCTTTCATATACAGATTTCCCAAAAGAGGCCTTCCCGGCCTTCACTCCTCCTACCTTTCCACAGTTGTGTGAGCCTTTAATTCCACGTTTGATCCACAAAACAGCAATTTCATTTGCTTCAGCCTAAAAAGAATATAAAATCGAAATATTTTCGGTAAAAATGTAATAACAATACTGTCAATCCCCAAATGGGACACATTTCCATTTTAAACAAACAAACAAAAAATGACCTGGAAAACATGTATTTCTTTCACATGGAAAAGTATGTATATAAGAGATATAATTCTAACATCCCACACATACACTATGTTATGGTAGAAGGATTCTTCCTTATTGGCCTCCACAGTTCTTGATGAGCGTGGATCATTTATCTCCTACTTGCATACTTCAGTCTTGTTCTGGACTCTAGAATAGCCCAGGCTTGATGAAAGATGTTCTAATGTTACTTTAATCACACACCTGCACCCCTCTGTACAGATCCCACTCCTCACTTTACTAGCTGAGCCACTTTCTTCTTAATCGTCTCTCTCCAATAAATCTGAAATTCTGTCATTTATTTTTTTAAATTTATTTTTAGAGAGAGAGAAAGATAGAGTGTAAGCAGGAGAGAGAGAGAGAGAGAGAGAGAGAGAGAGAGAGAGAGAGAGACACACACCCAGGCTCCAGGCTCCAGCTGTCAGCAGAGCCTCATGTAGGTCTTGAACCCACAAACTGTGATATCATGACCTGAGCTTAAGTGGGACACTCAACCAAATGAGCTACCCAGGCACCCTGAAATCTTGTCATTTACTGAGGTCCTGGCTACTGTGGCCAGACCCAGAAACCATGTGTGTGACTGGGCTCCAGGGTACAGATCCTTTGGGTTCCCTGTCATTTTGCTCTGCCTCACTACCAGGTTACCATTTTTTTTTCATTTTGGATCTCACGGTGTTGGTGGACATACTGAATGGTGACCAAACACTGCTATACTATTGTGCACATTGCCTGGCATACTTCATTAATTATTAAATGAAAGGCTAAATGAAAAAAATGAATGCTTGTTCAGAGCAGGCCCACGTTAATGCGAACCCGGTGTAGGAAACCAAAAACATCTAGACAGAGCCTTTTATACAAATTTACCTCAGGGATTCAGTTCATGTGGGCACTTGATTTAGGTTAAGCCCAAGTCTTTGCCTGCTTGGTGAAAATTGACTCCAGAGAGAGGTTGATTTTTTCCATGAAAAAATACAGACTTGGGCGGACAATGTGAAGTAGCGTGTCTAGTCTTCATCCGCATGGCTGAAGCTGGCTGAGCAGCCCCTAACCCCTTTTTGAAGCTTGCGGGAAAAGAGGAAAAAATGGAAGGAAACCTACTTCCTTTTTTAGACAACCTGACCTGGAAGTTTCATATATATCACTTCTGCTCATTTCCCAGTGGCCATTATCATATGACCACACTCATCTTCAAGGAAGTAGTTTCAAGAAGTAATGCCATGTGCCAATCTCAAATTCAGGGGTTTTATTACAAAAGTGAAGAAAGAGCAATGGATCTTGGGGGTCAGTCAGTGGGGTCTGACATACATGGATTTTGAATTTGGCTCTAGGTGAAACCAGTCTCACTTATTTGTTTTACTGTGCTATGCTACTTCTCCACATTATAGGTTAGAATAGGTATAAAAATTTTAAATAGAGATTCAATATAGTCAGATTTGTATTTCTGAATGAGCGCTTTGAAGAAATTAGGCGGTTAAGGCAACAGAGGATGATTTAAAGAGTCAGTTCTTGGGCGCCTGGGTGGCTCAGTCGGTTAAGCGTCCGACTTCAGCCAGGTCACGACCTCGCGGTCTGTGAGTTCGAGCCCCGCGTCAGGCTCTGGGCTGATGGCTAGGAGCCTGGAGCCTGTTTCCGATTCTGTGTCTCCCTCTCTCTCTGACCCTCCCCCGTTCATGCTCTGTCTCTCTCTGTCTCAAAAATAAATAAACGTTGGAAAAAAAAAAAAGAGTCAGTTCTCAATCTTTTTGGTTTTAGGACTGATTTATCCTTTTAAAAATCATTGACAATTTCAAGGAACTTATGGTTATCGGGTTATACCTACTGATCTTTACTATATTAGAAACAAAAAGTGAGGAAATTTTCAAGCACAAGAGCATTACAAACACATATGCTGTTAGTCATCAGACTAATGATGTCGCCACGTGTCATGCCGCTTCTGGAAAATTTTGCTGAACATTTGGGAGACAGTAAGAGTAAAATACGCAAATAATATCTTAATATTATTATGAAATTATTTTGACCTCACAACACCTTGAAAGAGTCTTGGAGTCTCCCAGGGATCCCTGGATACTTTGAGAAACACCGGTTTAAACTAAGGTCATGTCCACAGAGACATCAAGGAGAAATAAGTTTAAAGAACTTATAGGAATAGAAATGACAAGATTTAGTGACCTTCTTCAATAAGATACAATGTACAAACACAACCTCACTCTAGCATTGGTTAAGTTGTTATTGTTTTAAAGTTAACCTTTAAGGAGCACTGTACTAAGTGCTTTAAATATTTAATTTTATTTCATCCTTACCTATGATATGGTGCTATTAAGTTTTTCCACAGTCAGTATGTGTAATGAGTATTGTATAGTTGTATATAGTGAACACTGTATAATTTCCTGGATGACTGGAACCAAAGTTTATTTTATTTTATTTTTGTAAATATTTATTTTTGAGACAGAGGGAGTGCAAGTGGGACAGGGAGAGAGAGAAGTGGACAGAGGATTCAAAGTGGGCTCTGTGCTGACAGCAGCCAGCCCAATGTGGGGCTCAAACTCACACACCATGAGATCATGGCCTGAGCCAAAGTCTGATGCTTAACTGACTGAGCCACCCAGGCGTACCTGGAACAAAAGTTCTTTTAAGGCAAGTAAAGTTTGAATAAAAGCTTTTGGCCAATGCTTTAAAAATTACCTGGTGCCTACAGGGAAGTATTGCGTGTGCGTGCATGTGTGTGTGTGTGTGTATGTGTGTTTATTTGTTTTTCACAGCAAGCCTATAAGATTCTGATCTCTGTTGCTTCTTCAGTGAGTTGACTTCTGTAATTTTGGGGTTCTGGTTCTGACACTGTTCTTGTTCTGGTTATTCAACATTGCTCACTGCTCATCTTTTCTTCCATCTCTTTAACCTAGATTCCATTCTTACTACTCAGCCAAACTTAGTTACTCAGCACCTGTTCCAACTTTCCTCCTACTTGTAGCACCTTGTTCTGGTATATAAATTGTTTCCCATATTCCAATTGGCAATCTGGTCCAACTGTCCTCATCTATTCTGGATTTGTCTTTGGTCATTATTTGCAGGGTGACACCACAACTATCTACTACTCACAGTTCTCCCTGTGTTGTGTTAAGCCTTTGGTTTTTGGCATTAGCCCTTCTGGGTCATTCAGTAGAGATGGGATACCACAGGAGGAGAAAATGGGGCAAGACCAAGAGGTGTAAGCTCCATAGAAGAAAAAATTGCTCTTTTTGACCTATAGGAATTGCCAATAGAGTATCTGAATGTTTTGTTTATTTGTTTGCAAAGTACATTAATCATAGTTATATGTTATAGCTATGAACTATATTATGAAGATCAGATTGTGCTGAATGTTCAAAGTGATAGTGTTACTAAGAGAGTCTTCCAGTAACAATGTCTTTATATAGCAATTTAAGAAAAGGTTATTTAGAATACTTGCATTTATTTTTCTATTTTTTAAATTTTTTTCTTTATTTTTTAAAAAAAGTTTATTTATTTATTTTGAGAGAGTGAGAACGAGCAGGGGAGGGGCCAAGAGAGAGGAAGAGAGAGAAACCCAAGCAGGCTTCATGCTGTCAGTGCTCAGCCTGACTTGGGGCTCATTCCTAAAACCACAAGATCATGACCTGGGCCAAGATCAAGAGACAGACTCTTAACCAAATGAGCCACCAAGGCACCCCACATGTTTTTTTGGCAATAGACAACATGTAGGCTCTTCAAAAAAAGTAGCCAAAATATCATATCATAAACAAACAAACAATTCAATAATTAAATATACAGTTAGTACTCCCATTTCTCTGGTTATCAACTTTTAAGGAATACATTTTCTGTTCTATACATTTTGTTTCTTGGAATCAATATTCAAATAAGTCCACATTTTGCAATTATTTAACATGTCTCTTAATTCTCTTTAAGTTTATAGATTCACCTTTATCTCCCTCTTTTTTTCTTACATTTGTTCATTTAAAAACTAGGTATATGTATTAAATTTTATTTATTCTTTTAAAGTAATCTCTACACCCATCGTGGGGCTCAAACTCATGACCCCAAGATCAAGAGTAGCATGCTCTACTGACTGAGCCAGACAATGCTGCCCCCTCCACCCCCCGCCCAACAGGAAGTTTTCTCATACTATTTCCAACTGTCTGGAGTGTGCTGGTTGCACCCCTATGATGTCTCCTGTTTTTCCTGTGTATTGACTGTTAGATCTAAATTAAATTAAATCTAAATTACCCTTGTGTAATACTTATTTTGTACCAGGTACTGTTCTAAGAGTTTTATGCATAATGTTCCACAATTAAGTAGGAAGTTAGCTTTTGTTTTTTTTATAAATTCCTTTGATTAGATTTAAGGTTTACTATGAGAGAAGAATTTTAACGGTAATGGGTGTCAAATTTTGGTAAATCCTTTGTCCACATCTATTAAGTGGATCACAGATATTTATTTTGTTAATATCATTAATTGCATGGTTTATTATTTTATTTAAATTTATTATTTTTTTCTTTTTACCCTTTTACCTTCTTCACACATTCCTCCCTCCCCTGACCCTCTGCCCATGGCAACCATAAGTCTGTTCTCTCTATCTATGATCTTGTTTGTTTGTTTTTAGAGTCCATGCATTAAAAAGCTCATATGATTTTTGTCTTTCCCTGTCTCATTTATTTCACTTAGCATGATACCTTTGATGTCCATCCATATTGAAATAGCAAGATTTCATTCAATAATGAATATTCCATTGTATATATTCTGTGTATACAATGGAGACTATTATTCCATTGTGAATAATACTCCATTGTACATATATACTATATCTTCTTTATCCATTCATCCATGAATGGACACTTGGGTTGTTTCCATATCTTGGCTACTGTAAATAATGTTAATGAACTTGGTGCATATATTTTTTCAAGTTAGTGGTTTTGTTTTCCTTGGTTAAAGACCCAGAAGTAAAATTGCTGGGTCACATGGTAGTTCTATTTTTAATTTTTTGAGAATCTTTTATGTTGTTTTCCACAGTGGCTGCACCAGTTTATATTCCCACCAGCAGTGTACAAGAGTTTTCTTTTCTCCTCCTTACCAATCCTTGTTATTATTATTATTATTATTATTATTATTATTATTATCATTGGTAATAGCCATTCTGACATGTGTGAGATGATATCTCGTTGTTTTGATTTGCATTTCTTTGATGATTTCTGATGTTGAGAGTCTTTTCATTTATCTTTTGGCCATCTGTATGTCTTCTCTGGAAAAATTTCTATTCAGACCTTATGCCCATTTTTTAACTAGATTGTTTTTTTATTTTTCCTGAGTTATATGAGTTCTTTACATATTTTGGATATTAACCTGTTATCAGATATACAATTTGCAAATATTTTCTCCCATTCTGTAGGTTGCCATTTCATTTTGTTGATCGTTTCTTTTGATGTGCAGAAGTTTTTTACTCTGATGTAGTCCTACTTATTTATTTTTAATTTTGTTGCCTTTGCTTTGTGTCAGATTCAATAGTTCACCAAGACTTATATCAAGGAGCTTACCGCCTATGTTTTCTTACAAGAGTTTTGTTGGTCTCAGACCTTATGTTCTTTAATCCATTCTGAATTAATTTTTGTATATGGTGTAAGATAGTGGTCCAATTTCATTCTTTCGCATGTGATTGTCCAGTTTTTCAACATTATTTATTGAAGACTGTCCTTTGCCCATTGTATATTCTTGGCTCCTTTGCCATAATTTAATTCATCACATATATGTGGGTTTATTTCTGAGCTCTCTATCTGTTTCATTGATCTATGTGTCTGTTTTATGCCAATACCATAGTGTTTTAATTATTATAGCTTTGTATGTAGTTTGAAATAAGGGGGCTGATGCCTCCAGTTTTGTTCTTCTTTTTCAAGATTACTTTGGCTTTTTGGGGTCTTTTGTGGTTCTACACACATTTTAGGGCTGTTTGTTCTATTGCTGTGAAAAATGACATTGGAATTTAATATAGATTGCACTGAATTTATAGATTGTCTTGAATAGTATGGACATTTTAACAATATTAGTTCTTCCAATCCATGAGCATGAAATATCTTTGAATTTATTTGTGTTCTTCAGTTTCTTACATTAACATCTTGGAGTTGTTAGTAAATAGATTTTTTTTTGCCTCAGTTAAATTTATTTGTAGGTATTTTATTCTTTTGATGCAATTGTAAATGGAATTGTTTTCTTAATTTCTCTTTCTGATAGTTTGTTATAACTGTAGGAAACACAACAGATTTTGGTGTATTTATTATGTATTCTGCAACACTGCTGAATTTGTTTATTAATTCTAGGAGCTTTTTGATGGAGTCTTTAGGGTTTTCCATACATAATATCATTTCACCTGCAAAGAGTGACAGTTTTACATCTTTCTTTCCAATGTGGCTGATTTTATTTCTTTTTCTTGTCTAATTGCTATGGGTAGGACTTCCAATAGTATGTTGAATAAAAGTAGTGACATTAGGCATACTTGTCTTGTTCCTGACCTTGGAAGAAAAGCTTTCAGCTTTTCACCATTGCGTATGATGTTAGCTGTGGGCTTGTCATACATGGCTTTTATTACATTGAGGTATTACGTTGAGGATTTGTTGAGAGTTTTATCATAAATGGATGTTGAATTTTTTTAAATGCTTTTTCTGCAACTATTGAGATGATCATGATTTTAATCCTTCATTTTGTTAATGTGGTGTATCGCATTGACTAATTTGTGGTTGTTGAACCATCCTAGCATCCCCGAAATAAATCTCACTTGATTATGATGTATGATCCTTTTAGTGTATTGCTAATTTGAATTAATATTTTGTTGAGGATTTTTGCACCTGTGTTTTTTAGAAATATTGGCCTGAAATTTTCTTTTCTTGTGTTATTCTTGACTGGATTTGGTATGAAGGTAGTGCTGGCCTCATAAAATGAATTTGGACAGAACTCTTCTGTCCTCTTCTATTTTTTGGAAGAGTTTGAGAAGAAGCATTCTTTGAGTGTTTGGTAGAATTCACCAGTGAAGTCTCTGGTCCTGGACTTGTATTTGTTGAGAGGTTTTTGATTACTGATTTGATCTCCTTACTAGTAATCAGCCTGTTTAGATTTTCTATTTCATCATGATTCAGTCTTGGTAGGTTGTCTGTTTCTAGAAATTTATTCATTTCTTCTAAGCTGTAACTTTTTTTAAAAAATGAACTAATATTTTTAGATATATTGAGATCCTTAGATTTGGGTCATTTCATTAATAAGATGCAGAAAATTAGTTACAGGAAAAACATATTTAACATCTGATTTTCAGCTTATAAATACAAAACATACAGTAAAAAACATAATCCCTGAATGGATAAAAAATTATGCTACCTTTAGACAATGGAATATCATTTAGCACTCAAAGAAATCAGCTAACAAGTTATGAAAAGACATGAGGAAATTAAGTGCATATTACTACGTGCAGGAGGCCAATTCAAGAAGACCACATAGTATATAATGCCAACTATTTGATATTCTGGAAATGGCAAAACTATGGAAACAGTAAAAAGATCAGTGGTTGACAGGCATGGGAGTGGGGAGGGATGAATAGACAAGAGAACAGAGGATTTTTAGAGCAGGGAAAATATTCTGTATGATATCATAATGTATAATTACTATATATTGTATATTATATTGTAATAATGGATACATATCATTTTACATTGGTCCAAACACATAGAATGCGTAACCAAGTATGGATTTGGGGTGATTATGATTTGTCAGTGTGGATTTATCAGCTGTAACAAATATAATTGACCCTTGAAAAATACAGGGGTTAGGGGCAGCAACCCTCAATATGGTAAAAAATCGACATATATTTTTTGAACTCCTCCAAAACTTAATTATTAATAGCCTACTGTTGGTTAGAAATCTTACCAATGACATAAACAGTTGATTAACACATATTTTGTATGTTATATGTATTGTATACTTTCTCTTATAATAAACTAAGCTAGAAGAAATATTATTATTATTAAGAAATCAAAGGGAAAAGAAAATACATTTATAGTATTGTACTGTATTCATTGAGAAAAATCTGCATATAAGTGGACCCATGCAGTTCCAAATGGTGTTGTGAGTGATACTGATAATAGTATATGCTATGCATGTGTGGGGGAGGAGAGTATATGGGAAATCTCTGTATTTTCCACTCAATTTTGCTATGAACCTACTCTAAAAAATAGGTTGCTCTAAAAAATAAAATCCTTTAAAAAAAGATATAACATATCCTAGGTTAACACTGATATTTTTAATTGAAATTGAGACCCATTCGATACTTACTGAATCTATTGATCTTACATTTTTACCATCTTTTCTCTCATGCTGAAAATTCTGGTTCTTAATGACACAATACAATTATTCATTTGCTTTATTCTGCACTACACACAAAGCTATCTCAGAATAATACCAACAGTATCGACAATAGTATAATTCATAAAAGACATGTTTGCAGTTCTTTTTTTCCTCCCCCAGTAGGGAACTATTATTGCATTTTCATGCTATTTTACATTGTTTCTGTATAGTTATGCTACCAACTGAATATGCATCTAGGTTTATTTCATTTAACTTTTGATTTAAAATATTTATCTTTTCAAGCTTAAACTGACAAAAAAAATGTTCAAAGATGTCAAACTTCTATCTCTGCCCTTCCCATCCGGTTTTTTCTTTCCCACCTGTCTTTTGCACCTCTTTCTTCCTTCATTCCTCCACATGAAAATAAAATTTTAGGGGCGCCTGGGTGGCTTAGTCGGTTAAGCGGCCGACTTCGGCTCAGGTCACGATCTCGCGGTCCGTGAGTTCCAGCCCTGCGTTGGGCTCTGTGCTGACCGCTCAGAGCCTGGAGCCTGTTTCAGAGTCTGTGTCTCCCTCTCTCTCTGACCCTCCCCCATTCATGCTCTGTCTCTCTCTCTCTCTGTCTCAAAAATAAATAAACGTTAAAAAAATTTTTTGAAAAAAAAAAGAAAATAAAATTTTAGTCTAAACTGGGACACTTTCAAGAGTGAAAAGGGGTTATATTGACAATTACACCTTGGAAACAAGTATAAACCAGGGCCATCTGCGGCAAAACTGGAGTAAGTGTCATTGTATCTTGAAGACACCATTTACATTTGTTATCTTTTCGACTCAAAAAATATAGGCATATACTTTAAGTAGAACTACATCAAACTGCCAATATGTGGCTGCTTTTTAATGTAAAAATGGCAATTGTGTATGCTCTATCTATATGATGTAAATATTCATGTCCCTACTTTCCTAAACAAACAGTGGTGTATTATACTCACTCTTCCTCACTTCACTTTTTCACTTACATATACGCTGGAGTTATTCCAAAGTAGTAAATAAAGAGTGCCCATTCCTTTCACAGGGGCTTTGACTATGTTGTATAAATGGACAATCGTTTAGTCAGCCAGCCCATCTTAGTTGACAGTTATTATTTATATATTTTTTATTTTAAAAATAGTGTTGTAATCAATAGCCTTGTACAGAATGTCTTTTCACATTTTTGCCAGTGTCAATTTTGGGATAGATGTTTAGAAAAGGAATTGCATACAATCAATAATGTGTGCGCAACTTTTCTAGAAGTTGCCAATCATTATTTATAGAGATTGTACTTTTTGTCTTCACATACTAGCAATGTGTGAGAGGTCTTACACACCCACATATCACACAAAGTTTTGGTATCTGTCAATCTGATATACACCGTGTTCTTTTTTTTTTTTGAAAGAAAAAAACAATTTTTATTGGGATATTATATATAACACACAATCCACCATGTTCTTTAATTTCACTGTGACTCTGTACATGTCGGGCTCTCTTTCAGAGCATGTTTAATCTTCTCTATACTTAATGAACTTCCCCTCACTGGGGCTGCCAGTATTTCTTTGTAATGTTCCCCAGCAAGCAAGGCCTGACTAAAGACGTGGGCCTGGGGTTTGTAGGGATATGCAGATATTTAAGTACAACCTCATTTCTGGCATTTGGTCCTGTGATCTGTACTAGATTCTCCATTCCCTACTTGCCACAAATCATTCTTTGAGATTCTAATCAAATGTTGTCGCTTCTATAAAGCCTTTTTTAACTCTTTCCTCTGTTCCTTTAACACCTGCAGACACTTTTATTGCAACTATTATCACATTGCACATAACCATTTACAAGACACCCTTCCCTCATTAAACAGACTTCTTAAAGTCAGAGACCCCATATTTTTGAGATTTCCAATGTTAGTGCTAAGCCAAGTCTTTAGCACAAATAAAGATTTATTTTTGAAAGAGTGAAGCAGACAAGGTATTATTAACTGATAGGAAGATTTAACAGTTACAGTGAAAAATTTTTGATCTAGAGAGCAATGGGGATCTACTGGAATTTTTTCTTGTATATGTCTAAGTATATATAGTTTTATCAGATTAAAAGAACAAATTATACTTGAAATAGTATTTTTTTATGTCTGAATAAAATATTCTTTTCATTTTTCATATTTCAATTTTTCCACCCATGATCACACTATTGCTTTTATATTGATTTACACAGTGTGTTATAAAACATACACTCTTTCAAGGTTTTATTCCATGTGTGTTGTGCACATTAACTGCTAGTGTCTGCAAAAAACATTCCCTCCTAAATTGAATTACATTACAACTAAGTGCCATATATTTGAGCTGAGCAATATATATGTACACACACATACATGCATTCTTATTAAATGACTGAAAAGCAAAAAGTTCTAGACACTTTAAGATGGTTAGTTATACCATTTAGATGGTATAGAAGGAATGGCAGAGAGAAAATGCTCCTTGCATTTTTTACCTAGGGTCCCTCTGCAGTTTGTCAGGGCCATGCCACTAATCCTGGCCAGTGACACGTGAACACAAGTGTGGTGTGCTATTTCTGGATTAGGGAAAAAGCACGTGCAATTTCTTATTTCTCCCTTTCCTTCTTATTTCTCCCTTATTCCCCCACTAAGGAGGCACTATGACATACTATGCAGCTGTGGGGTAGTGAGATCTCTATCTGTCCATTTGCATCCTGAATGATAATACAGAGTGGAGACACTTGCTGATGTGCCTAGGATGTGGGGCAATAGTAGAAATGAACTTTTTTTGTATTAACCACTGTAGTTTTGTGAAGTTTGTGGACCACCAACTTATACTTGGTGTATAAAAAAAATGAGCTAAGTTATAGAAGAAAACACACAAAAGATTAGTAAAATAATAACATCTTTAAGATTATTTTTGAATTATAAGGGACCAGAGATAAGGTAATAGAACTTGAAATAGCTTTGAAATGTTTATTTTGAACAAGGAATTGAATTAAGTGATGGGTATAGAAGTGAGTAAGCAGTGATAGACAAGACTACAGTAAATGATGACCCAGGGGGACATCAGTCTGTCTGTCTATTTATCATTTCTTATGTGACTGACACTGTATTAGGCTCTGGGGCTATAAGGATAAACAAGGTAGACAATATCCTTGACTTAATGGAACTTTTAGCCCAGACAGAAAGACAGGCAGCTAATTAAATAAAGATAGATTTTTGAAAAGTGTTATGAAGAAAATAGGACGGGGCGGGGGGGTGTAAAAGAAAATAATACTGGTGAGGTAGGGCTGGGGATCATACTTAAATAAGGTGGCCAGGAAGAAAATCTTTCTAGGCAGATGATATTTAAACTGAGACCTGAAGGGTGAAAAGGAGCCAAGAATTCAAAGATGAGAAGAGCATTCACAGCAGGGGAATGGCACATTCACATTCCTTGGGCAGGGAGGTAAAGTGTGGCTGGTAACTATCTGGCAGGGGAGACAACAGAAAGTAATGTTCCCAAGGTGGGCAGAGGCTAGACTTTACAAACCAGAGTAAGAAGTTTAGATTTCATTTTAAATATAACATCTGGAGTTCTCCATTTTATTCTAAGTGAAACTGGGATGTGACATGATCTACATGATGTTTTAAGAGACTGCTTTTTTCCTTCATGGGGAATGGCCAAGAGGACACCATAAATGGACACTGAGAGGCCCTAGGTGGTGACTAGGGCAGGGGCAGTGGGAGTGGAGTGGATGGATTTGGAATATGTTTAGGGAATGTAACCACCGGAAGTTGCTGATGGACAGGATATGCGGAAGGAGGAAGATGATCCCTAGCTTTTTGGCAAAAATGGCTGGTTGGAAAGTGATGGCATTTCCTGAGATGAGGAAGAGGAGGAAGCACGTTTAAAGAGAAACCAAAAACGTTCACTTTGGATGTGTGAAGAGTGAAATGCCTTTGGGACCTCTAATGTTAACTGAACAGTTGACCACAGGAGTCTAAACTCAACAAGAGATGTGAAACAGAGATATAAATGGGAAACTATCTTTCGAAATGTGTCTAATGTAACTGGAAAATGTGTCTTTTCAATAGCAATCAGTGATGGGAACATAGAAAGCTCTAAAAAGCTCAAAAGATTTTCTGTTTTGTTTTAATAAGACTAAAACATATTTTGATTTTAAAGAGATTAGTGTGAAGAAGACTGGCATAATTTGTTTTGGGATGTTTAAGTTTGAAATCTTTAATATAGCAGAACCCATTTCATCCCACAAATAAAAATGACTAAGATGGAGGAAAAATCCTGGTGTGTCTAGATACACCTTAAAAACTAAGGTACGCTTAAGACAGTAGCAAGATGATAAAAAATTTATGGTACTAGGGATATACATTCTATTACCATGATAGTTTATGCCTATCTGGATAGTCAGATTAAAGGTAACTTTAGAACAATAGATGGGATTTCCAATTGCAGATCCAAGGTGCAATTTTATAGACATATAGACTCTCAAATCTCTAGAGGGAAATGTAGAAAAATAAAAACTTACTGAAGTAAAGCAATGTGCATCCTACATTATTATGGCAACAAATCGATAATGGTATTACAATAAAATCTGGTGTAATCACATTTTCCTTCTTTGGTATTGCAGCATTAATCTCTGTCTCATGGGGGATGGGATACAGCACAGGATATATAATGGGATGCAGAATATTTTGCCTGTTACAACCAAGGCAATGGGACTGGCAATTACTGAAACTTTTTATTCTCAATTGCTGGTCGCTTTTTCAGCCCCTTTAACAGTTTAAGTGCTCACACCTCAGAGCCTGCAGCTCCACACCAATGCTATTGATACAATGCATTCTAAACATTTTCCTTCATCCTCTCCCTGAACCTTCTAGCTGAAAAGCTTGGAGCATCCAGGCATCTCTTTGACACCGAAAAAACAGAACAAACAAAAACTGGTACTGCCTGAGCATCAGGCTGAGGGGTCAAAAATGGGCTGAGGGCTACTCTCTTGTCACTGCAGTAAAAGTGTGGCAGAAGAGAAACATATACAGCTGGTTTCCCTGGTGCTATTTGTTCTATAATCAAGAAAGTATCCAGTAATTTACAGAGGAATAAAAGACATAAAGCTATTTTAAAAAATCAAATCCAGCTAAGATTTTGTTTCAATACTTTCCAACTGCCTTGGATGAATTCAGTAGCTCTTGTTATGATGATAAATTTATCATTCTGTATACAGTCTATACCATGGATTTCCAATTTTCTGTTAAAAATTGTTGATTGTCTTAAAAGTTCTCAGCACACACAAAATTCTGTAACTATGTATGGTGATGGATATTAACTAGACTATATTAACTAGACTATCATTTTGCAATATATGCAAATATTGAGTCATTATGTTGAATGCCTGAAATTAATATGTTATGTATCAATTAATTATAACTCAATTAAAAAGTGTTAATTGTAATTTGCAGGATTAATGGCTCTAAATATGCAAAGATCTTTCTAAACCAACACTCCACTGGAAACAAGCATCTCTAAAAGATACATTTAATGTACTGTCCACTGCCTACTTATTTGTGTTTATTATAAGCATATTATGGCCCTGTGTTCAAAAACACACATTATTAAAATGAGGTTGCATAACCATAGATGTAAACTCTCACTCTGTAATCAGCACAAACATTCACCAAGGCAAAACATCAAAGGTATTTTTCAAATGAATATTTCTTCTGAGAACTGGAGCTTGAGAACTCGAGATACCCTGCTAAACATTCAGATAGTAGTCAATCTTATCAACTAACTGTTTTACAATTCTAGGTAAGAGTAGGATATCTGGAATATTTGTAATACCTGGAGAGAATCCAAATTGCCAATGAAACCAAATAATCACACGAACAACATCTTATTTCTAGAAACAGTCAAATGAAACCCATGCCAGCAGTTAGTATCACATCCATTTTAAGCCTTCTGTAAACAATTTCCGTAATCTTTCCTGAACCTGCTTCTACGGCATTCATTAGTATTCTTTTTCCATCGGGCATCTGGTGCCTCTGTGATAGATATTAAATATCTTAAGGCAGGCAAATCTCACTAGTTTGCAGAGAACAGATGCAGAGGCTCATGTAAGCCAAAGAAGCCTGTAGGCAAAACCGCAGAGAGTGATAGGTCACAGCTGCTAGTTCAAGGCCAGGCTGTTGGTGGAGCAAGGCCCAATGCCAGAGTGTTATCCCCACTCAGACACAGAAGCCACACGATCCTTAAGATGATAAGGTTGGATTCTCAAAGAGATGCTTAGGCTACACAATATTGAGGTAAGCATGTTGGAGGACTGAAGTTGATGTGTGTATGAAGAAATAGCATTCGTCTACCCACTCAACACATTCATTTGTTATTTAGTTATTGAACATCTATGATGTGCCACTCTGTCTCATTCTGTTTACCATACTTTTTCTCTGAACCTCCTGGTTTCTAAACTTTGGGAAGGGGAACTATAACTTCAATTATGTTCACTTCTTTTCCCTCAGATGTAAAGCTAGAATAAATCATATTTCATAACCCTAGAAAGCTGTGGAATTTTTTAGCATATTACTAAGGAATCTTTGTTTCTGGATTATTGGGAGCAATGTTTAATAGTTTATCTGAAGATGCAAAGGCAAAGTCCAATCACATTTAAAAAAATTTATTTCAGGGGCGCCTGGGTGGCGCAGTCGGTTAAGCGTCCGACTTCAGCCAGGTCACGATCTCGCGGTCCGTGAGTTCGAGCCCCGCGTCGGGCTCTGGGCTGATGGCTCAGAGCCTGGAGCCTGTTTCCGATTCTGTGTCTCCCTCTCTCTGACCCTCCCCCGTTCATGCTCTGTCTCTCTCTGTCCCAAAAAATAAATAAACATTGAAAAAAAAATTTATTTCAGGATGTTCTCAGTAAGATGTACAGTTTTGCGTGTGTGTTTGCTCTCTAGATCACTATTCTGAGCTATTTACATGTAAAAAGTTAATAATCAAGATATTGATAAAGCACCCAAGTGATTGTCCTGCTTGAGATGTAACTTGGTACCCTTAGAACAGTCAACTTTTTAAAGTATATTAGTAAAGAAATATACTTTGTATGTTAGTGAAGCATACATTAAATGCTAATATTTGTATATTATGTTGTACATAATATATTGTATAATATGTTGTACATACGGCAACTGAGAAGTTTTGGCTTATACAGGAGAACGTATCTTCAGTGAATGGATTAGAGTAGCCATTTTTCACCACATATAGTGTCTCAATCAGGTGTAAGGTGTCATAAGTAATTAATTACTGATAGTAGATAGTACCAAAACATGTGAAGGACTTGCCTTAATAATAACTTAGAGGTGGTTCAAGGTAATCTCCCTATCAACATCTCTTGAGTCTGTCTTGGCATGTGCTTTCTGGAGTGTAAGAAAAGGAGTTCAAGGAACTGGACAGAGTGTGACACACATGTGACCCTTCTCATTTATGTCACAAGGTAAACGGTTTGAGAATTGCTGCTTTAAATGAAATGAGAAATAGACTAGTATAATTCGGGTGGCCATGTAATTTATCACACAAACTGAGACACTTCCAAGAATAGAAGGGGGAGCTATTTTTAATTATACGTGGTTGTAAATAGGAACTTGAGCCATGAAGTGAGGAAAAACAAAGTTCAGCTCCCGATCTCCCATTTATTAGCTATGTGACATTGGAACAGTTGTGCTCTCAGTCTATTTTCTAACTGCTACCTTGTGAAAGCCCTGTCAGTTGGGTTACAAGCAGAAGACAGAAAACTCACAGTTACTTGAACAGTGTGAGTTTAACATAAAAAAATTGTTAGCTGCACCAGGGCACTGGAAGTAATGGAGGACTGGCACTCTACAGAGCGCCTGAGGGCCGAGAGAGGGCACCTAGGGAAGAACAGTGGGATTTGCTGGCTGCAAAGGGGAACGAGAAGGTACCGGGAAAAGCCATCCGCAGGGAGGTGCTTCTCCCACGGGGCTTGACTGTGAAGCTGTCTGACTGACTGGGTGTTGGGGAAAGTGTGTGGCCACTGGTCCAGCTAGCTGCAGCACTAGCAGGAGCCAGATGCTAGGGAAGGTGTGCTCTCTGCAAAAGCCTGGCAAGGGGAGCACGCCAGACCCAGGAGGAGACACATTCCTTCCTCCTTCAGTGTTCCCCAGCACTTCCAACAACAAAGTGTAGCTTTGCACTACTTTGCAGAGGAAAAATACTTAAAAGTTCAGCTCTATTTTGTCACAACAGAGAATGAAGGATAGAGTTGGTAGTTGAGAGGCAATGAATTGATAAATAGTACACTCACACTGATGATCATATGAGGTACTGTAGCAAGCATGTTTAATATGTTTACATTAAACATGTTTAGCACAGTGACTAGAATATGGTAAATGATTAATACATATCATATCATTATTATATTTTCTATATACAGTAAAACCTTAGATTGCAAGTAACTTGTTCCGCAAGTATTCTGCAAGATGAGCAAATATTTCTAATGAACTTTTTTTTTTAACTTTTAATGTTTATTTATTTTCGAGACATGTGAGCAGGGGAGGGGCAGAAAGAAAGGGAGATACAGAATCTGAAATAGGCTCCAGGCTCTGAGCTGTCAGCACATAGTCCGACAGAGGCCTCGAACCCACAAGCTGTGAAATCATGACTTGAGCCAAAGTTGGACGCTTAACTAACTGAGCCACTCAGGCGCCCCTGTAATAAATTTTAACTTGATAAGTGATGTCTTGCAATACAAGGTACGTGATGCTGAAAGTCACATGATCACAACTGAACCAATGGTTCTTGAATGTCGCTTTTACATACAAGTGCTTTGGATTACAAGCATGTTTCCAGAATGAATTATGCTCACAAACCAAAGTTTTACTGGATCTCATTCTAATTTTATTACTAAATAAGGCTGGGGTACTAATTAATGACTCTAAGAGTTGTGAGGCAATGGATAATGTTTAGAAGGATGAGATCGCATCATTCTCTATAGGGTCTCCCCCTCCCCACCTCCCCACCCCCGCAAAAAGAAAAAAGACTATTACTTATTTGCCTCTTATAGGTTAGGGAGCATCCTGACCTGTGATCACTTTTTGAAACAGAGGGATAAGACCCTAAAATAGCAGCAAGGCTATTTTCTTACAGTTCTAGAGTGGGAAATTTCAAGCTTAGACTTTTTAACATGCAAACAAAACTTTATTTCTTCATTAATAAAGACACTTTCCCATTGAAGCTTCATCACCTTCCTTTTGTATCAAATGGAATTGTATTGTTGTTGTCTCATTAATCCTCAATGCTCTTGGGAGGCAAGAGTATGGGATTTTCTATCCTATTTCATATTGCCTTTACTTCTCATAATTGGTTTAATATCATGTTATTAAAACCGAGTTCCCTACCTTTTATTTTCTTATTGCTAACAAAAGATTAGCAGTTTTGATCCTGAATCATATTCTGTTAATTTGGCACATAGCTCTTTATGTTTTCCTTTCACTCCTCCCCCCCCACACACCATAGTGTGTTCTAGTGTCCCAGATCACTGATTTAAAGGTTAAACACCAGGGTTTTGTATTTGTTGCATTTGTCACATCTCCTTCTGTATTCCTGACTGTTCTCTAAATCTAGTCTTCATTTACTTAATAGTTGACTCCCACACTATGTTTTATTTAATGTTTCTCCTCAGAATTAGTCTTTTATACAAACTTACATGTCTTGACCTCTCATTAAATTAGATTTACAACCTTCCACAATTTTTCTTCTTAATTATTTATTTTAAATTCTACCTGTTTTTTTAAAACCTTTGAGCATATATGATTACTTTAGATTTTTAAAATTCAACAGCCTATTCTTTTTATTCTCAAAAAATTTATTTTCTTGGATATAATAGTTATATACTACAAAGTTCAAGAGCCTCCTTTTGTTATGTTTTTTGAGCCAGGAAGATGATCTTCAAATCTTTTCTCTATCATTAGCTCAATTCTCTTTTATATAAATAGTTACCTCTTTGTTGATGTTTAAGGTATTTCTGTCAGTGGAGAGATTAAATAATGAAATTAAAGGTATGGAACTAGTAGGAGTTCAGGGCAGATGAGATATCAATCAAGTTTACCTTTTCTTAAAATACATTGTTTCACTGCATTCCTGTCTTGTGTGAAATGTCTGTTAAAAACAGTCTTATTGGGAGCTAGTGCATTTGAGAAAGGATTGGATATTTCATATTTTACTTTGTCATGACCATTTTACTTATGGTTCTAAAAATGTTCTGAGGGTAAAATAATAGTTAATAAATATCAGAACCAATTCTAAGTCTGGACACTGGAATTCTGTAGTATATAATTTAAAACATTTCTTTATAATTTCCTCAGTCATTTCTTAAAAGACACTTGGTCTTAACCAGTCTTCTGGAATCTTAACTACTCTTCAGGGATCTCCTCTCCTTCAGATAGCTTTAGATGCAGCCATATTTCTATAGTTACTGTCCCTTGATCAATTATCGTGTCTCCATTGCTTTTTGCTCTTGGCTCTTCTCTGAAGAAACCTTCCATACTCTTGCCTACTTCCCCAATTCCCAACTATACTTCAAGGTTAGCTCAGATCTTCCCATTTCCTTAAAACCTTCCCTGATCTTCCTAGCTTTCTCTTAAACTCTTGCATAACTTACTGCTCTTACTGGTTTCAGTCATTTTACAGATGACATTCATTGCCTTGTACCCTTGGGTATCACCTAAATTACACATATGCTATGTATTACCTACGTGTTCTAAGTCTCCCCCCCCCCCCCCCCACCAAATAGTAAGTCTGTAACACTTTTTATATAATTCGTGGTAAGTGGTCAATAGCCAGCTATATGTTAATTGATTTAAACAAACGTTTGTTGAATTTGTATGTAGTGCTACTGCTACAGTATACCAGATACTGCGTTGGCTGGGGGGAAAGAAGACACAAAGTTCAAGGAAAGATTCCTCATAGGAAGCTCTGTCTAGTAGTGAGAAATACGCAAGCGAGTATGTGAAAATAGCTGAGCCCAGTCTAGACACAGTGTTCTGGAGAAAAGGGACTCTGCGGTGTGCAAATCACGAAAGGTCTGGCAGAGGTCCTAACACTGGAGTTGAATCTTAACATAGGTGGACAGGAAACAAATTCTAGGCACAGGTAAAAAGGTGGGAAGATATTGCTGACTCTAAAGCAATACTTCAATTGTGACAGAGATGAAATCTTACCTGAAATCCTAAGTTAAAGATTTATCCTTCATGAGACTGAAACCTGGAGACCAGTGCATTTAGCATGTTTTTGTAGAATTGGGAAACCCCATACATTCTCATCTGAAACCAGCTTGGTCTTAAATATGTGTAAATACTGGCAAGATTCTAATAGGTACCTAGTGTCGTTATAGTAGAAATAAGCTAATGCAGACTAAGTTAAAATATCTTCCTTCAGGCAAACACAAGGAATATTTCCTTTCCAAGATTTTGTAAGGCTTAACACTAAATAGTAAATTGTATTTTAATGTCAAAATATTTTCAGAGATATATTAAGGTTAAATTAATTTTCAAAGCTTTTAATCTTGAGTAAAATTGGAGTAAGAAATTATTTCTTCTTAATAAACACTACAGCTCTTGGTAACCCTGTGATATAAGCTCTTAATAAATGCCATGAATGCAAGTAGAAATTTGAGGCATAGTATCCCTAAACAACCTTCCACATAGGCACTCCTGCTGCAGTGTTTGTAAATGCAGCTCTTCATGTAAATGCTAGATTAGACTGAATGATGAATTTAAAACAAGTGGGTGCACTCACTGTGGCCCAAATTAAGTCTGTTCTAAAGTTGCTATAGCAACATTATCTGTACCAAATGTCCTGCTCTAAAAAATAATTGGAAACATTTCCTGTTATTTAGGGGAAAAAATAAAATCACTATTATTTTTTTATATTCTACTACACCAAATGTATTATTCTCACGCAAATATTTCTTTAAAGCAGCAAAATTCATCAGTGGGTATATGTAATTTTTATATAATTATAACTGAAAAATCAAGAAGAATAAAATTAGTTTTCAGGCATAATATGATATACCTAAAAGTAAAATAAAGTATTTGAATAAAGATACTTTTCTTCTTTCTTTCTTGGTTAACACTTAAGATCAGAGAGCCATGAATACCTTCTTTGGGCTTTGTACACACACACACACACACACACACACACACACACACACACACACATCATTTACCTATGGAGAACAGCTGAAGTTTTACTATTGATAGAATAGTAAATACACATATTCAAACAACATAAAAACACATGACATTCAAGAAGCAGAAAGGTCTAAATGTTTTATGAGGGTAACTCAAATAAAGCAAAGGAACCTATGTTCAGAATTTGACCACAATAGCTACCTGATATAATAAAACTCCAGGCCCAGATGCATTTTCTTTCTGAAAATGACTGAAAATCAAATCTATCAATAAAATTGTTCCCATAAGAAATTATTAGAAAATGTCATAACGTTGAGGTAAAGCAAAGATTCACATAAAATAGTGGGTAAATAACTGCCACAAACAACATACTATTTATTGGCTACATATTCAACATTTTAATACTATTTTTTTTCTTGAGTTTTGGAAAGGCACTTTCTTTCAATGTAATTTTAAAGTGCCATTTCATGCTTCATTATCTCTGAGTGGGAGTTGTAGTTTGTAGTGGGACCTCAGCTTCATTTATGAATCATGGGTGGTACATCTGAGTATATTTTTCTAAGCATTTGAGTGAAGTAAATAATACTTTTCCATATTTTTCCATATATATATATATATGTGTGTGTATGTATTTTAGGCTTTCCTATTTAACAACACTAGACTTCAAAATGAAAGTGGCATATTCTTCGAAACTGATGAATGTATGTATATAAACTGCAACATTTTATATAGCCTGCTTAATTTATTTGCAGAGAATGCTTAAATTTATTTGCAAAATAAAAACATTTTATTTGTTCAATCCTTGTCCCCACCCCTGTCACTAATTCCCATTGCTCTTTCTACCAGGTCTCAGTCATGCTGAATATTACAGCACAGCTCAAAGCAAACATGAGTAAAGAAAATTCCAGGTTTGTCGTTTTGGTTTTAACAACTCTTGAGTACTAATGGTGGCAGCCAGCAGGCACTTTCTCACCTCCTGTAATAAATGCGGACCTGATTCTGAAAGCTGTAGCTTTGCCCATTATACACATATAAATGTGTAAGTGCATTCATTAACTCCAAAAGAAACTTAAATTTGGCATGAAACTGGGAGAAACTAGGATTAAGTTAAACTTTTCCACCAGAGGGTTATGTTATGTCTGTTCCATATCAATTCCATTATAATTACAATTAAGCTTATAATTAAGCTTTCCTTGTCACTCATCTCATAAACCCAGTTTATTTTTTCTGTGTGTTCACCTGATCTGAGATGTTCTCCTTTAAGTTTTTGCTAAATCATTCACATAGTCTCCAAGAAATTTTCCTTGATGGATGTCAACCACTGTTACCCTTACTACCATTTACTGTTTATTGTCATTTACTTTCAATGAAGTGTTAGTCAAAGAGAGTATTTAAGAGCTTGAATTCTGGAGTCAAGTTCAACTCAAGTTCAAATCCTAGCACAGGTGCTTAGTAAAACAAATTAATTGTATAAATTAATTATGAGGGCCAGCTGTGGGCCAGACACTGTTATAGGTGCTAATATACAGCACTGAGTAAGGCAGACAGAAAAAATCTATTCTTGAACTCATGTTTTAATGGTGGTAGAAGAGAATGAGACATGGGCAGACAATTAAAAATATTATAGACCCTATAAAGACTTACAAAGGAAATAAGCAAGCAGTCATGTGATATAGAGTAAATGGGGGCTGCCACTCAAGTTGGGGCAAGGGTCCAGAAAAGCCTTGATCAGGGGATAACATTTAAATTGAGACCTGAAGGACTGAGAAGAAGTCATCTGTGCAAGGTCAGGGAAAAAAAATATATGCCACTCGGAGGAAAATCAAGTACCAACATCCTGAGTAGGATATAACATTCAAGAAATAAAAAGAGCAGTGTGGCCAGAATATGGGTTGGGGGAGTAGGGAGCAAGAGCTGTATTTGATAATAATGAAGACTATTAAAAGGGGTTTGAATTTTATTAAAAAAATTTTTTTTAACGTTTATTCATTTTTGAGAGACGGAGAGAGACAGAGCATGAGTGGGGAATGGGCAGAGAGAGGGAGACACAGAATCCGAAGCAGGCTCCAGGCTCTGAGCTGTCAGCACAGAGCCCCATGCAGGGCTCTACTAACTCACGAACTGTGAGATCATGACCTGAGCCCAAGTTGGACGCTTAACCAACTGAGCCACCCAGACGCCCCTGAATTTTATTCTAAGATTGGGATCAAATATGGTGACTTTGCTTGGCTCTTACACAGATTTTTAGAATGCTGAATTGGATCTAAATATTTAAAAATTATGAAATGCTACATAAATTCCCAGTATATTATGCATGTACATATACGTGTGCTGTACACGAAGATTTGCCTAATTATGAAAAAAAATTGTGTTGAGGCACTTTGGGTGGCTCATTTGTTTAAACAACCAACTCTTGATTGTGGCTCAGGTCATGATCTCGAGGTTCTTGAGATTCGACCCTGTGTCTAGTCTGTGTCTGACAGTGCAGAACCTGCTTGGGATTCTCTCTCCCTCTCTGCCCCTCCCCTGCTTGTGCCCTCTCTCTCTCTCAATAAATAAATAAACTTAAAAAAATTGTGTTGACTCAGTTTTCTTACACACTCCAGTTGAACACAATATTCTGGGTGATGGTTAGACCAAGGAAAGAAAATATTCCTTTGTCTACACCAAGTCACAGCACAGGACAGTGAGCCTCTGCCTCTTCCATGTCAATAGACTCTTCTACACAATGGTGTTGACAAAAGGGATAGGTGAGGAAACAGATTTTTGAGCCTGGAATATGGGAGCAAAGTCAAGGCTGGTCTTGTAAATTTGGGCATCATCAGAGTTTAGGTGTTTGCAAATCAAGGGAATGAGATCACCTAAGAAGACAATAAAGATAGAATGGGGAACCAAAAGGAGCCCTGGGTCATGCTAACATTTAAAAATAAGTTTAGGTAAAGGAACAGGTATCATCAGAAGAGACTAATTAGGATCATAAAGTAACAGAAAAATCAGAAGAAAAAAAAAACAATTAAAGGAGGAAGACATGGTAAACTGTGAGATTGCATATTATGAAAACAGTTCAAGAGGCCAGAAATCCAAAGGCAAAGTGTCTGCATGGTCGGTTCCTCATGGAAACTGAGGGAGAATCTATCCCATGTCTCTCTTCTAGCTTCAAGGGATTCTGGCAATTCTTGGCAGTCCTTGACTTGTGGATGCATCACTAATATCTGCCTCCATCATCACATGGCCTCTCTTTGTGTCTGTGGGTCTGTGTCTCTATTTTCTCTTCCTATAAGGACACTAGTCATTGGATTAGAGTCCACTCTAATATGGTAAGACCAAAGACCTCATTTCAACTAATTACATCTTTAAGGACCTTACTGCCAAATAAAGTCTCCTTCTGAAGTTCCAGGGAGGCAGTAATTTGAAGGGCTGGGGTGGGGGAATTACTCAATCCAGTACAGATAGGTTGCGAAAGTGTGGTCCAATGCATACTACAGTTTACAAACACTGTTACAAAAGCATAAACAATGTTTGAAGTCTTTTTAAACATAATTAATTAAACAGGGTGTTTCACACCATTGAAATTGCTTTTTTTCAAATACTAGAATACCTTATTTCACTGACAAATATAATAGCCCTCAAGAATTTATGTGTCAGGGGGATGGAATAAGGGGTAGGGGTATACACTCCTCAAAATCTGAGACTGGTCTGTGACGAAAAGAGCATAACATTCATGTTGTCTATACCAACCTCTAATGTCTTTGCTAAAATTTTAGAGCTATTTTTTTTTGAGAATGTATAACACTGCTAGCTACTCTGCGTTTCATAACAATGGCAATATATTTTAAGTCCATATTTGAAACCCATTACTTGAAAAGGATGTTGGTATTGCTTCCAGGTGCATAGTGAGAGTGGCTTCTATGGGTTGAAAATAAAATTATTGCCATTTCCAAAATATTGATGGTCAATGAAGAGAAGGGATAGACTATTTGAAATCTAGGAAGTTTTAGAAAAACCCAGAGAATACCCTTCCTGAGCCTCAGAAAGAACAATGATAACGGTCTTGGAAAGATAAAATGGAATGCATAAGAAAATATATTCAATTTCTTAATATTATTAGATAATTTATCCAAGTTTTGGAACTGTGGTGATTTTTTTTCCCAATTCAACTGAATGTTTCCAGCATTCTTCTAACAGAATTGAACGCAAAGCAAATGAGAAAGGCATCTTGGCAAAAACCTATCTTCGTCATAAATTTATTATGGTTCTCTAATAAAAACCTGTTTTAAGTCAACTGGGGATTTCAGAAGGTTTTTCTCAGAGAAAAGAAAAAACCTTCTATGTATTCAAAACTATGTGATGTTTTCCTTATAAGGGAACTTATTACATTAGCATTTGATTAGTTTGAATGTCTAATTTCCACTCTAGAGTAAAAAAGGGTCAGCGAGGACTATTTTTAAAAGGAGATGTATTTATTATCATCATAATCAATGTAAATCTCATCATTAAAATTGCCCACAATTCTTCACATTTGACAACTTCTTTCTGTTCTGGTTTTGAGCATTAATATGTCAAGCACACTAAGGTGTTCACTAATAAAATCCTTTCAAGTAGAGTCATTACCAGGTGAACAGTTAACTGTGATGAGGGCTTTACTTTCACAAGGCATAATACATGCAGAAAATCCCACAGGTTGTGAAGTCACTAGGATAAAGTATGGGCTGGATTCTGGGCCCCTACCTGCCTCACAGAGTGACCTGGGACAAATAACTTCTCCAAACTTAGAGTCCTCATCTACATGATGTTGCACTGTTCATAAAGCTTAGCAACATATTTTTGGAAATATGCCTGCCACGCATATTAGTCACTTAATAAATATTTGTTCTTTCTTGTCTTTCTAATCCCTGACCACCTCTTTCAAATGGAAACACCAGCTGCCAAGGGCATCACAAACATTCTGAAGGGTACAAGTTGGTCAGAATTTATTGGAGCCTATGCTGAGGGTGAGAAGAGGCCCCGCAGTGCAACTTCTCAATGGACCAGCAATAGCACCAAAGTGGTAGGAAAATAAATCATTGTGATAATTTATGATTTAACACAGAGATGGAAAAAAAACCAGTATTTACTGAGAGCTGGTATAGTCTTGGCACTTTTACTTATTCATTTAATTCCTATGTCTTCCTTATATAGTGAAATAAATAATTCTTTATAGAAAGGGAAACTGAGGTTCAGAAAGCTGATGTAACTTGCTGAAGGTCACATATAGTATATAGCAGTATAGAAACAAGACACTGATGTTTGATATAACTTTGCCTAATCCAGTGACACATACTGATAAAGATCAGTAAGTTGTCTGTTCTTTACATCAAAGAATAAGAAGATCAAACTCTCTGATTGGTAAATCATCCTTCAATTTAGGGCAAGCACAAAAATATGAAGGGATACAGGTATTATAACAGAGAACTATAATAACAACATTAACTTTAGAGTCTGACAGTGCTGGATTTGAATCCTGGCTCTGCCACTTATTATCTATTATCTATTATCTATGTTTCACTGGGGAAATTATTAAACTTCTTAAGCTACACTTCCTCATTAAAAAATAAGGATAATAATGTTACCTACTTCATAGGTATATATGTATGTATAATAATAAATAATGTAAATAATGGCTCTAAAATACTTAAGACAGTTCCTAGCATATAATAATGAATTTATTTTTAGTTGTAATAAGATACTGCAATCTCAAAGTGTTTCACAAAGTTTGAATTAATAACTTCTTGTACCAGATTCCCTAAGGATCTTATTAAATAAGAAGGTTCCTGGGCCTAGATCCACACCTCATGAATCAGAATATTTGGGCAGTAGGAATTTGCTTTTAACAAGTTGCCCAGATATAGTTGAAATCAGATCCTGGTGCTATCCATCATTCATTCACTCCTTTCCATTTGGGGGACTATACTACACCAACCCCCTCTTTTTTTTTTTTTTTTTTTTTTTTTTTTTTTTTTTAATTCTGGTGGCGAATCTACCTGTCACTGTTGCCTGACTGTTATTCCCTGGCCACAGACACTGGGACTGATCTGTCCCAATTGGTACTGATGTGATGTATATAGGCTTTTGCTGAAATAGGAGGACAATATAAGCACTCTCTCCTGTTGGATACAGAACTGAAAGGCTGTACCTCTGGGAATGTTGGCAGCCATCTTGTGGCCATAAGGCAGGGTGGCTATCTGAGAATGAAGCCAGAGGAAGCAGAGCCAAAAGATAGAGACAAAAGTCTCAAATTGATGGTGACATCTGACACCACACTAACTCCTACACTTTTCAGTTATAGAACCAACAGATTCCCTTTTTTGGTTACACTGCTTTGTATCATGTTTATTTTTGTTATGAAAATACCAAAGGCCATAACAAATCAGATAATATACATGCAATTATTTTGTCAAATGCTTACTAGCTAGGTCTTAATTCCATACCCCTGCATACCTTGATATATTTGGCTGGACCATATATGGGCCCTAAGAATTCTTTTTGCTTAGGCTTGAGGCAAGGTAAGTGGCCTCCTAGATCTCTCTCTTCTAAGCTGATACCTGGATCTTGGCCTTCTAGGGCATGTAAAACATATCCAAGAATACACCAACCCTGATGCTTTGACTGAAACCTGATCCTACTAGCCAGAGGCATAAATTCAAATATGTAAAGGAGCCATGGAGGAAAAATGATTAAGCAAAACAGGCTGGAAGTCCAAGGAAAATACCAAGGCAAATCTGGTATTAAATGTTAATAAGACAATGGGGAATAGGAAGATAAGAGTATTTGGGGGCTCTTGCCTCCTTTAAAAGGAGCAGCTGTTACTCAACTCCAACCAAAAGTTGCAATGGAGGGATGCAGTTCCAGTATTACCATCCCCCCATCCTGACTTTTATATGAAGTCTTCTGAATTTTAAACTTTAACAGCCAGTTGAGATTTTTGACATATACAGTGCAAGCTGACACAGTGAGGGCCAAACTACATGCAGACATGAGGCACCCTATTATCTCCTTGGTAGACCTTTCAAGAGGTGGCAGAGAAGAGAGTTATTGGGGATACTTTCACAAATAGGATTCACCCCAAGTCCATCTACAGATACATGGAAGAAAAGAAAAAGATCTATAACCAAATACAACAAGCAGAAATGTCTTTAATCACAAGTTTGTTTGGTGACTACCATCTGGGCTTCTTAGGAATGCATTATACTCTTAACTCATATAAGGTCTTCTTCCTCTCAGGGGGCAGGTATATTTTTTCCCCAGAAATAAAGTTGTGATGCTAGCAGAGTCTATGCATCTTTTTTCTTATTTTTCCCTTTTTAAAGCTGGTAAGAGGGTCTTCTGGCTTCTTTCTCTCCAGAAGGCATGATTAGCCAGAAGTCTCGCCCCAGGCAAGTACGAATTGACATTACAATTCTAAGAGAAGCAGTAACTTGAATCCATTTGATTAATAAATTGTGTTTACATATGCTTTCAACATAGGCTTATCTAAACTGTGGTAATTTCCTCTTACTCAACACATATTCGTTCTACTTTTAGATTTTCAGATATCTGGGAAAGGCACAGAGAATCAATGATACAAATTAAAAAAAGAACTGTTTCTAATTCAGTCCTTCAAGATTGAGAAGCCCATGAAAATTCATAACACATGGTCTTCTCCGTCTAAACATTTGTAGGTAGGAGCATGCTAAAATGAGCATCTAAGGCAGCCAAGAACGGAGAAGAAAGACTCCAGGAAGGCTAACATAAAACCTTTGGGATATGAAGTGATGATGTGATTGTTCTCATACTAATGAGGAAGTGCGGAGATCTCATGGTTGCTTAGACCCCAAGAGTCCATTTCCACTCTATCTACCATCTCAGTCCTCATCACATATACAAAAGTATTCAGGGTTCTGAGCTATTGCTCTAATTTCTAATTTGTGGTCTATTGTTCTAGTTCCATGTATCCTAAGGAAATCGGGAGAAGTGGAGGACTAATAGAGGACTATTTCTCACATGATCAGGGAAGCTACTGGTTCCAGGAGTAAATATTTGCTATTTTCTTTACTAGCAAATGGGGTGTTTAGAAAAAAATATCAACATAAATTTAAGGTGCAAAGAAGATGGAATTGGAACCCAAACAAGAGTTTACTGGATTGCTGGCCAAACATGTACGAAATCACTAGTCCTTGAGTAGGACACCTCCCAAGCTAAATAAACAGAAGTTCTAATTCTATACTACAACTTGGATAATTTTATCCTACTCAAGATAACTAGTTCATCTGAAAGGTGTGGTGAACATTACTAATGCTTACAAATATCTGCTTCTTTTCTCATCCCTAGGACATACGAGACTAATTCTCAAAGCCTCATAATTAGGTAGGTCATGTGACTAGCTCTGAGCAATAGAATAAAAGCATAGAAGAAGTAGGTGAGGTCTTCATACACTTCCTTCTCTTAAAAAAACAAAAATAGGACCACACATCCCAGATGACACAAGTTTGGTTAGTGGAGCTCCCATCATCCAGGAATCCGGAGTGACCATACAGAGGAGAGCTCCATGTTGACAGAAAAATAAGCAGGTAACATGGGCAAAGAATAAGCTTTAGTTACGTTAAGGCCATGGGATTTCAGAGTGAATTTTTACTGTAGCATAGCATAGTCTATCCTGACCAGTAAAAAGGGATGCCAAGAAAGCAAGGAGATTGCCTTATCTCTGGGGTTAGGGGAAAGAAATTAGAAGCAGAGAAGGCAGCTAGGAGTAAGCTCTCCTATCTTCCTTCTGTCCTCCTGCCTTCCTTTAATCCTTGTTCTCCACAAACACAAAAATGCACGCATTCTGTCAACTTTCAGTTCTATATTCACACATATGCCAACTTTATAAAATGAAAATAACTGGGAAAACACGTAAAGTATACAGCTTAGTCTTGTGCATAATTTAAACATTTAAAAATTTTTATGTATTCAAATGCATTCATGAAAGGAGACATTAGCATGAAAAGCAGATTAGAAGTTGGTTTTTAGTTCTCCTAGTCTTACTGTTCTTTGCCAAACATTTTCTTGGTAGCACATACCTATCTCCTCTTCTCTTCCAAAGATACACAGGGTCCTAGGAACTTTTTCTACCCTATTAAAATCCACACTCAGAAAACTCTATACACTCATTCACTTACTTAGTCTTTGACACAACTTGTGTGTGGCATGTGTTATGTCTCTATCTACCCTCAAGGGACTCCCAGGTAAGTAGGAAAGCTAGTTTGCAAATAAATCCTTTGCAAAGTGAAGTGTGTGGTATAGATGTCTGCACAAGAGCAGGGACTAGGAGAAGCAAACACATATAATGTGATCATCTTAGGACATCGAGAAAAGATTTACTGAGAAGGATGTGATGACTTCTCTTTAAAAGACTTACCAGAGATATTCTAGTCAATTGTTGGAGAAGGGTGAGATTAGAGGCAAGAGGCAATGGATTCATAAACTAGGACAGTTAGCAAGAAAAATGGAGAAAAGAGGACTGTGGCAGAGATATTAGGAAGCAGACACTAATTTGGATTTGAGGAATAAAGAAGAGGGAGGGAGGAGTCCAAGAATATTCTAGACAAAGAGTCAGTGAATTTTTTCTACAATGGCCTAGCTGATAAATATTTTAGACTCTGTGAGCCATATACAGCCTCTGTTATATGGTTTTTATTTTGTATTATATTTAAAAAATATAAATGTCATTCCTTGTTTGAGGCATGGATTTGACCCACAGGCCATAGTTTTTGCCAACCCACCTTCTAGGTTAGGATACCCCAAGGGGAATATATTGACTTAGATTAGAGGAGAGAAGGGTCAGCCTGAAAAGGAAACTGAAAAGTATGAGCTAATACTACTAACTAGTTCACTGTTTTATCACAAATAGAAAAGCTCTTTCAATAAGATTGACATTTCGGCATACTGATTGAATTTCCCTTCATTACAAAATCCATTTTTATAACATGTTCTTAGTTTTGGAAAATAAAACTTTCATTTATTACTCTTATAGTGCTTAAGAAAAAAAAATTTAAAGTTTTAAGTCTTATTTGCCCAGTATAGGCTTTTGTGTCCTACTTGTCAGTTTTTGGTTGTAACATCCTAAATACTTGGAATTAAGGATGTAGGTTTCTTCAACCCTAAAATTTGTGTGGACCCACAAAAGACCCTGAATAGTCAAAGCAATCCTGAGAAAAAAGAACAAAATGGAGGTATCATGCTTCTGGATTTCAAACTACACTTACAAAGCTATAGTAATAAAAACAGTATAGTATGGGCACAAAAATAGATGCATAGACCAATAGAACAGAGTAGAAAGCCCAGAATTAAATCCCAGCATATACAGTCAGTTAATACTGGACAAGAGAGCCAAAAACACCCAGTGAGGAAGGGATAGGCTGTTTAACCAATGGTGCTGGGAAAACTGGAAAAAAACACATGTAAAGCAATAAAATTGAACTCCGATCTCACACCAGTCACAAAAATTAACTTCAAATGGAGCAAGGACTTAAACATGAGACCTAATACCATAAAACCCCTAGAAGACAGTGTAGGGAAGGCATTCACTTATTTGGTCCTGGAAATGATTTTTTTTTTGAATTTAGCAAAAGCACAAACAACATAAGCAAAAAATTAACAAATAGGACTACATCAAACTCAAAAGCTTCTGTATAGCAAAAGAAACAATAAAACTAAAAGACAGCCTATGGAATGGGAGAAAAAAAATTTCCAAACCATATATTGGATAACGTGTTAATATCCAAAATACATAAAGAATTTATATAACTTGGGGAGCCTGGGTGGCGCAGTCGGTTAAGCGTCCGGCTTCAGCCAGGTCACGATCTCGCGGTCCGTGGGTTCGAGCCCCTGTCAGGCTCTGGGCTGATGGCTCGGAGCCTGGAGCCTGTTTCCGATTCTGTGTCTCCCTCTCTCTCTGCCCCTCCCCCGTTCATGCTCTGTCTCTCTCTGTCCCAAAAATAAATAAAAACGTTGAAAAAAAATAAAAAAAAAATTTATATAACTTAATGACAAAAAACAATGATTAGAAAATGGGCAGAAGAACAAAATAGACATTTTCCCCAAGAGGGCATCAAAGTGGTTAATAGGCACATGAAAAGACGCTTAACATCCCTAATCATAAGGGAAATGCAAAACAAAATCATGAGATATCACCTCACACCTGTTAGAATGGCTATCATCAAGAAGAAAATAAGTGCTGACAAAGATGTGGTAAAAAGGTATCCTTATATGTTGTTGGTGGGAATGTAAACTAGTCTAATCACTATGGAAAACAATATGGAGGTTCCTCAAAAACTTCAAAATAGATCTGCCATATGATCCAGCAGTTCCACTCATGGGTATTATGTAGACTATATACACAATGGAATACTATTCAGCAATGAGAAAGGAGGCTATCCTGCCATTTGTGACACACACACAGATGGCCCCTGAGAATTCTACGGTAAGTGAGATAAGTCAAAGACTAGTACTGTATAATATCGTATATATGCAGAATCTAAAAAAGTCAAACCTGTAAACAAAACAGAACAAAACAAAACAGAGTAAAATGGTAGTTTCCAGGGGAATGGGGGTGAGGGAATAAGATTGATGATATTTAAGAGTACAAATTTGGGGGCATCTGAGGGGTTCAGTCCCTTGAGGCTCCAACTTTCTCTCAGGTCATGATCTCATGGTTTGTGAGTTCAAGCCCCTCATTAGGCTCACTGTTGTCAGCACAGAGCCTGCTTCGGATCCTCTGTCCCCCTGTCTCTCTGTCCCTCCCCCATTCACACTTTCTCTCTCAAAAATAAACATTAAAAAAAATTTTTTTAAAAAGATACAAATTTGTAACAAGTACTAAATAGGCCACAGAGATCTAATGTATAGTATATTGAATTTAGACACTCCTAAATATGTAATGTGATAAATACCATTATAACAACAACCATATTACAATGCATCAAAATAATACTCTGTATACCTTAATTTTACACAATATTACATGTCAAACTTATCCAACTTAAACAAAAAAAAGCTCCAGCCCTCCTTTGTCATTATTTGCATTGCTTGCTCTTTTTTTGATACTTGTATTCTAGAGAAATAAACAAATGAAAAAAAATGATAATAATAATAATAACAATACTACTACTACTACTACTAATAATAATAAAGAAGTAAATGCAATGTGAGATCCTGAATAGGATCTTTGAACATACACACAAAATGGATATTAGTTTAAAAACTAGTGGAATTCAAATAAGGTTTACAGTTAATGGGATTGTACCAAAGCTAATTTTCTGGTTTTGGTAATTGTGCTATAGTTATGTAAAATGTTTACATTAGAAAAATCTAATGTTACTTCTACAACTTTTCTGTAAGGAAAAAATGAGTTCTAAATAAAAAGTTTAAAAGTAAGAAAAAAAAGAATACAGGTTTCTTATTACAAAGCCATAACCCATTTTGTTCTTTAATAGTAGATGCTTTTTGGCTTGATGTACAATAGATGCTTAACACATGTTATTTGAGTCAATTAATTAAAATGATAAAATATCCATTGAAAAGTAAATTTCTATTCATATGGGATATAATCACTAGTTTCACAAGGCTTAAAAGTTTTCAACTTTGGGAGTATATAAATCAGTTAGGAGAGATGCCTTTCAATATTATCTATATTTTTACATTTGGATTAAAAGATGACAATGGAGGGGCGCCTGGGTGGCTCAGTCAGTCGAATGGCAGACTTCAGCTCAGGTCATGATCTCTCGGCCTATGAGTTTGAGCCCTGCGTCGGGCTCTGTGCTGACAGCTCAGAGCCTGGAGCCTGTTTCGGATTCTGTGTCTCCCTCTCTCTGACCCTCCCCCATTCATGCTCTGTCTCTCTCTGTCTCAAAAATAAATAAATGTTAAAAAAAATAAAATAAAAAATAAATAAAAAAATTAAAAAAAATAAAAGATGAGAATGGAGAAATGTCTTTTATTATATCCTAAATAGAATTTCTAGGCTTTCACTTATAGAAAACTGCCCCTTTTCTTTCTAATTATCATTACAGTATGTGCACAGACAAGCACATACCATTAATTCCTGTTTATCTGAGGGTGGATTAAGTGGTTTCTGGAATAACAGGTTTGTGGATTAGCCAGTTTTCAGATGGAGGTGGTTAAGGTACAGCAGAGATTTGGGATTAGGTCACTTCCCCTACAGAGGCATATAATCAAGCCCTGGGGCATTAGTACTAATTATCAGTTCCCCAGTGGTTGGATGACAGGATTCCAGGTCATGCAATCTGGCACACTTGATCTACTCTACTAAAAGCCCTACCCAAGGTTTGGCTTCCCAGCTCCTCACCTTGGAGAGCTGTCCTTCAATTCCAGTTTCATACATTACCTAATTGTTTAGCCTCACTGGAGAATGAGATCTTTCCAGATGGCAGCTGTGGTTTATCCAATGTTTGACTGATCTGCAAACTGGCCTCACTACTTTGAGGTAGTGAAGAGTTGACTGTCTTTAAACTTGTATGGTTTGGGCTTATCTGTAACCTATTTTATTTCCACGTACCCTAAGATTATCTCTGATAGCCAAGTATTGAATGTAATCATATGTCATCCCTTAAATTTCTCTAAAAATATAAATTTTACAGCATTCTGACTAGTTCTGTTTTATCTTACAAAATATTTCATTTCAGGGATCCTATAACATAGTCCTATTTATTTTCAATATGATGCTTCTGTGACAATGTAAAATTCTCCAATTCATAAGCCTGTGTTTTTAATATTCAACTGAAAAAAAAAAAAACTAGGCTGAAATTTATATTTTTACTTAGGGACAGGTTTCCAAATGCTCAGAGTGACCTGAATAATAGTATCAACTCTTTACCCCCAAATGTATTCACTTTATAAACATCATCCATATCTTGTAACTTTATACTGCATTCTTTAATTCTAAAATACAAAGCAATACATACAAAAGAGCTTAAGAAAAGTTAAGAAAAATACCAAATAAAGAGATCCATTCCTAGACACTTAAACCCGGAGAGGGTTTATCCTTTCAATACCAGGGGAAAAAAATGACCAGAATGGGTCAGTGAGAAGGAGGTATTGGAAGGACATAAGAAGAAGAAGCAATTAATGAATCCAAGTGTGAAAGAAAGCAAATGAGAGAAGAAAGAAAGAAAGAAAGAAAGAAAGAAAGAAAGAAAGAAAGCGAAAGAAAACTTAGAGCTCTTGCTGGCCTCATTTCAAGCTGTATGCCTCTCTTTTCAGTAGTTTGTATAATGTAAGTAGAAAAAATACTGACATTTGTAGCAAGGCTGAAGGCAAGGCACACAGAGACACGCAAAGTACACGTATGCTTCTGAATTAAAGCTGTTGGGTGGGAAAACAGAGTAACCTTTGTTCCTCTAGGTATTTCCAAAATGAGTTACATTTTTATAGTTTCTCCTTCAATCTTGGGTAGATCCAATTAGGTAAACCTTGGAGGACGTATTAATCGTCACAGCTGTCGGTTTGCATGTACCATGTTGTATCTGGTACCATGTTGTTAAATCAGATGGCTCAGGGAGCTAAGTTTACTTTTGGAATACTTCTAGTTCCTTGATCATGGCTAAACATTTTGTTTTCCTCCTCAATCCATTAAACTGAAATGTTTAAACAATATATTGAATCAATTAATGAGTATAAAAATCAATAAATAGAATTCCTTCTTTTTCTGCTTTTTTTATTCCCTTTTCCAGTTCCTTGCACATTCAGGCTTCGTCTGGGATACCCAGAGCTCCAAGGATGTTGTTCTGCAGGACTTAGGAAGCTAGAGACATTGAAAGCCTCTACCTGTTTCCTCCTCAACTTCAGAACTTGCATGTCTCTGGAAGTGACATGCTTTAGTGAAAGCTTTTCAGATACTCCAGTTCTCTGCCTCCCAGGCATTATCTGTTTCCTTGCAGTTGAGTAAGTTCACATCACTAGTTCTGGTTACTAGGTTGAGGGTAGAAGCAAGAAGTATCTCTTCCAGGCCAAGGCATTGATTTACTAATGCAAGACCCTCTAGAGTGCTTTTTGCCCAGACTCTAGTGACCAGTAATATTTGAGATAGTGATTACTCTGTTAACCTGAACCTCAGAGGAAAGAGATGTGGAGCAGAGCCCCAGCTCAGCTGCAAAAGGCATGAAGTGAAAATGAGAGATAAACCATTGTTTTCAGACACCAGTGACTTTGGAGAATATATTTTTCTGTAGCATAACCTAGCTTGTACTCTGACTGATACATCATCCAGTACTTCTCCCCTCCCATTTGGATACATGAAAATATTGACTCATCGAGGGCAGAGACCATCCATGTTGTGATATTCTCTTGGGTTTTGTCAGTGCCTTCTCAGTGCCAAGAGTATGGGCAAAAATCTATAAATATTTGTTTATTCTAAGAATAAATGAAAGAATCTACTTCTGGTTATGGTGACAATAGGTTATATGGGGTAAACAAAGGTAGTTACTCATGCAAATGAATCATGGCTCTATTAGCTAAGTCATAGTTTTTTGTTCCCAGTACTACTTAAGTGGTTGCAGATGCACTGGAAGGCTGGCATACAAGATGATATTAGTTAGATCTGGGCTCTTTAAGAAAATGTCACTTGAGCAGCCACCTGACCATCCTCATGAAAAGAAAGGCTCCAGACTGGGGTGCCTGGATGGCTCAGTCAGTTAAGCGTTCGGCTTAAGGTCATGATCTCACGGTTCATGGGTTCGAGCCCCATGTTGGGCTCTGTGCTGACAGCTCAGAGCCTGGAGCCTGATTGGGATTCTATGTCTCCCTCTCTGTCTCCCCCTCCTCTGCTCATGCTCTGTCTCTCTCTATCTCTCAAGAATAAATTAACTTAAAACAAAATTTAAAAAAAAAAAAAAAAAGAAAGGCTCCAGATCAGTTTACAACTAGATATGAGTTAATGAGGGAGCGATTTGGCACAACTGAGAGGAAGACAGAAAGAGCCAGATTGAGCCTTGATAGTTGTGTTAAATAAGGCTTAGCTGATTAAATGGATCACTCCTCTTGTAGTTATTAGTCTTGTAACTTAATTGTAACTTAGTTAGTTGAATTTTAGGAGAGATTCTAGCTGTGAATTATTCAGGTCAGTTCACTTTTTTTTAACCAAAAATTTTTTTAATTTAATTTTTTTTTTTTTTACTTTATGACTTTTGAGCAAATAGAAAAGCTTCAGTTATTTTGTCATCTGGAATTTACCTCTTCAAAAAATACTTTTTGAAATGCCTACAAGAAGGAAGATTTTATATAACAGACACACCGCTGTGATTATAGTCCCTAAAAACCAAAATCAGTTACAATAAAACTATAATCATCTTTTACCAACAGCCATATTGAGAATTCCATGGCAGGCTAGTGCTAAGACTAGAAATATTTAAGAACACTTCTTAGAAGCTAATCAGGCCTAACTGGACCTTGAGCATCATTTAATTATAACATCCAAAGGTCATGTCAAATGGGTTCTAGCCAGACGATCTAAAATGGGGGAGGGTGGTATTAGTGTAAGGGGGTGATAATCAATGATCCAGAAGGTGTGTGACAGTGCTGAGGTCCTAAAGCGTGTCTCACTTATTATCCAGATAGCAACCATATAACAGTAGCTAAATAGACTCCTAGTACAGAAAATAGAAATGGAGGCTGAGAAGGAAGAGTGGAGACCTTGAGCTCTGTAAAAGCTTGGGTTTCAGAACCCAGTATCAAGTGAGACGCCAAGAAAAAGCTGACATTGACAATCAGAACATGAAAATAAATATACATAGATAATCATCCCATGGGATAATTACATTAAATTAATTTTTTATAATAATTTATTTTCATACCACTGAAAAGAGTAGATATGAGTTAAAAGATAAGAGTGGTGGGAGGTGGGTGGGGGGACTGGTGGCAGGTAGTGGATGGAAGATGTTTGTTTACTGACTGTGACAGTCTTCTGTGACCACTAAACATTATGGAAGTTATCAAGTCTTAAATTGTCTTGTTTTACTTTTTTAGTTGAGTATTATTAGTTTCCTTTGTTCTTAAAACTTAGCTTCTTCATAAATTCGCAAAACAAAAAGATTGTAGATATTGTAAATATTCAGCCATAGAACCATTTGTAACAAAAAGGATATAAGATATCCTTTAAACTAAACAGTACATTTGTAAGCAAACACTTTATTTATCATATATTTAAATATTTGTGAAAGGTGAGGTACTGTTAGATTTATGATGAGTGATAAAATGTTTAGTCCTTGACCCACTGATCTCTTTTCATCTTCATCTTGGGTGATATCATTTTCACTCATGAATTTTACTCTATGATATTATACCTAGATGACACAGGATAAAATTCAGAGTGCAATTTGAGGCTATAAGCTCAGACAACCTGGAGGTTCAATCCTGGCTCCTAATTATAACACTTACATTTGATCTTCTGCATCTGTAAAATTTATCATAATAATTTATGTCTCTTAAATTCATTCTGGCCATTACTAAAGTTGCAAATGTAAAGTCCTTGATCTGATTAAATGATCTGTAAATAGCAGGTGTTATTTACTACCTACAAATGTGAGCATCAGACCTGTGTAAGTAACTAACTGTCTGTTGGCAAAGTCCTTGGGATGTTGCAGAGGCACAACACATGTTCAGTCTCTTCAAAAACAGAACTCACCATCTTGACCTCTAAATTGACTTTTTGTCTGTAATCTCTGCCTAATTGCTTTCAATCTTATCTCCTGGATCTAACTAATCACCCAGACCTACTGATTTTACCTCATGTATGTCTATCATTGCCTTAGATTACCCTCTCCCCCTTGGTCAGTTCCTTCGTCAATGCCCTGCTCTCTCATATCAGCCTCATACTTTGTCTCCTTTCCTCTATTCCAGTGTTCCACCTCTTAGACCCCCTCTTCTACCCCTTCAATTCATCCTCCATAGGCAATCAGAGTCATCCATCTAATCTAACTAAAACCTAATTTTCCTTTAGAAACTCCCAGTGGCTTCCCATCACTTACAGAAAAAGTGTGAGTTCATAACATCATTTATAAGCTGTAGGTCTCAGGTGGTGTTCTGGTTACCTCTTATTCTCATTTGGGGGATCCAAGTTTTACTCCTTTTCCCCGAGGAAGAGGTCTTTGTATTCAAAGTTAGGTAAAAACACTACACAATTTGCTCAAATAGAGTCTGTTCTTACCTCTCATTGATCACTTCTCTATATCATATCAAATCACCCTTAGGATGGTCTTTGCTAAATTACAAGCTTTTCAATTACTATGATTATGGCCTGCTCATCTTTGTGCTATAAGAGCCTGGCTTATAGTTGACTCCTAATGTTTTACGGAACTGTTGGCCTTCATTTTAGTTAATTTACTCCAGTATTTCCCACCTCCCTTCTACCTCCAGGAAAAACAACAAACAACAACGATGAAGATGATGACAGCAACAACAAAAACAACAACAGATTCTCTGCCTCTTATAGCTTCCATATTTCTGAAAAGGCTATATAGCTCTATTCACATCATTTTCCAGTTTTTTACTTCAGGAGTTGAGATTCTGGGGTATAAAAAGCATACAAAGTTCCCATAACGCAAATGATTATTTAAAAAAAAAGGTCAAGTCTGTAGAACACTTTGGAGATGTTGGATCAAACTTACAAAGAATTGAACAAGCTCAGGGGATTTGAGTTTGCCTGGCATCAAAACAAAACAAAACAAAACAAAACAAAACAAAACAAAACAAACAGGTGGGAGAAAAAGAATATGTGACCCCCCCTTTAAGGCTATACCAACTCAGATAACTTTAAGAGCTTGGCTGTCCAGTATAGCAGTCACTAGCCACATGTGGTTACTGGCCACCTGAAATGTGGCTAGTACCAAAATGAGATGTGCTTTAACTGTAAAATACACACCATGTTTCAAAGACTTCATACAAACATAAAGAATGTAAAGTATCTCAATAATATTTTAATATTAACTTCATGTTGAAATGACAATATTTGGGATATGTTGGGTTAAATAAAATATGAGATTAAAATTAATTTTACTTAGTTTTACTTTTCTTAATATGGATTCCAGAAAATATAAAATTATATATGTGGTTCATATTATATTTCTATTGAACAGTCCTAGTAGATGGAATAACATCTTATAATTTATTATTTTTTCCTTCAGTTGGGACCCCTGAAATGCTCCTTTGGGGAATATGATATCTTGTCTGGGAAGGGCTGCTGCAGAACCAACTTGTATATTCAGGAGTTCCTAGGACCATCTGTGAACAAAAATAGATTACTCCCCTAGGACTCAAGTGTTAGTCTAAATAGGTGTTCTTAGGCAGAACTACTTCTAACTTCTACTCCTAGGGAGACTTGGGATTCAGTTGAACAAGTCATGTGTTCCCCATGGTTAAGTCATTTCCAATGGTGCATAAACAATGGTTGGGCGCCTACCTACTGAATGTCTACTGAGCCAGCATGTGGCTAATTGGCCATATGCCCAGATTGTTAAGGCCCACTTTGGGTCAGTAACAGTCCTGGTCCTTGGGTGAATAACTGCTCACCTTTCTGAGGTGAATTAACTCTTTCAGGGCACTAGGGCATCATTTAGCACACTGAAAAAAGTAATTTACATAATGGCTCCCTAAGGACACCCTGAATGCAGAGAGAAAGTGCTGCAATTCAAAGCTCACACAGCAATCCTGCAAAGCCAATTAGGGGAGCAAGATAAATTAGATGGAAGTGTGCTCTGTCCAATTGAGATATAAAAACAGTTTATATGAACAGGATGTAATTGCCTAAGTGGGAATCTGGCTAGGAACATGAGGCTTTTCTGAGAAGGATTTTGGAAAGAATAAAGCATGGCTAAGACCTCAGTTCTATACAAAAGCAGATCGTATGCCTGTGTACTTTAAACATTGTATTTCCAGATGTGAGGAGTTTTTTGTATTTTGTCCATATTATAACGATTATACCTAATTTTTGAGTAATAAGCTGGGAATCAAGAAACTTAACTCCATGCCACAGTGCTACCACTAAATACCGTGTGATCTTGGGCAGGTTACTTTTTCTTCATGGGCCTCAGTTTCCCCATTAGATGATGTCAGAGATTGTGTTGGGATTGGGATGTTTTTAGATGGAATTCAGGGAAAGGACCCAGGAATGTCTGAAACCTACCCAGACAACAGCTAACTGGGACAGAGAGATACAGGCAAGGAATGCTAGCCCAAGGAAGCAGATTATTAGCCACTAGCAGGGCTCCTGTCCCAAAGTCCAAGCAATGCTCCAGTAAGCTGAGCTGGTGCACACAGCTCAAGGGAGTTTTTTTCTCCTTACACCTGAAACCCTAAAGCAGACTTACCACACTCTGGTTGGCTGCAGGAAGAACTGAAGGAAAGAGTGTAAGTGCGGGTTTTACTTTAAGAAAATAGGCTCCAGGTCAGGCACTTCCTGTGCTTTGAGAGGAACCCAGTACAGTGGCCCCATTTCTCTTTCCCCCGTGAAGACTGCCTGCCTCATGAGATTCCTCAGCTCTAACTCCTTAGCTCCCCTTCAAGAAGAAGAGTGAGGAAGGGGTGGAGGCCTTCCTCAGGGAAAAGATGAATGAAGTTTTCCTTCTTTAGCAGCCTCCCTGCTTCTACCCTTTCTAATGTTTCATCCTACCATCTGCTTGGAAGTCTGAGGCCTTAAATGCTGACATGACAAGTGATTCCCAGGCTCCTACTTTGCATCTCCAAGAGATAGAAAAATGTCCTGTTGGTTGCTTGCTTTGCCTACCTAAAGGGTTGTTTGAGATCTTTTGAGAAAGCTTATTAAGACCCCTATCTTGATAATTTGGAATAATAGCTCCTCTGACAATCAAGCAATAATAATGATATTAATCACTCTCACTCATGCAGTGCTAATTATGTGTCAGGTGTCATTCTAAATGCCATGATCTACCAATGCATTTAATCTTTACAACGAGTCTAGGAAGTGTTTTAGTTATAATTGGCATTTCTATTTTACTGATATGAAAACCGAGGTACAGAGTTGCAGGTGTCATGGCTCAGAGGCGGCAGAGCTAGGATTTGAACCCAGGGTCAGGGTGTTTACAGCCACTAGGTTCAGGGCTGTTCAATGTCAGTCCTACCTCTTTGGCTATACATTTCAATCATAAAATCATTTCCATTTATAGAAAAATCAGATTTAAAAGTTTGAAATTCCACTTTTACATTAATTTAAGTGCTTCTAATCATATGTAAACTACTTATACACAAGTGAACGGTGATTATTAAAGTGCTGTAATTAAGAACACATGAACATATTTATATTTGTTGTAGCTAATGTTTTAATTGCATAATAAAATTTTGCTAATACACTGCAGTAATTATAAAACATCAGAAAGTTTCATTTTACGCAAAAATGTAATATAATCACGGAGGGCTAATGATGTTTGGTGACTTTATGCTCATCACCTGTTTACTCAGGCAGAGATGTAATATGCAAATCACTTAATGAAAATTAAGCATAATACGTATTACTGACCTATGCCATCATCTTGTTACTCATTAGTTTGCAAAATTTAGCAACTTACAATGAGTGCTACTGTTATTGTGCTAGAGAGTCCACATGATTTGTGAAAACTTGCCCCTTAGATGTCTAGCAGGGACTAGTGTTGGTAAAGGACTTTCACTGATTATACCTCCTAAGGGAGAAATTCTGAGGCCCTTACATCAGTCAGTGGCTGCTTGGCACACAAAAGGGCAGCGGTTTGAGTCCCAAGTGTTCTAAATAATGCAGCAGGTAACTACCTCATCAGGGGTTTAAAATCCCCTAATGCTTATTTAAATTTTTCTTTACAAACACCTACCTAATGAAAACCTTTCACATTCGCCACAATTAAATGCAAAGCGCTTGTGATTTGGGCCCTGAAATCAGAACCTAACTGTCTTCACCCACATAAGTTTTAGAAATATTAAACATTGTTTCCACCTTCTCTGACTCAAAAGATTACCAGGAACAGGAGTCGAAATATAAGGCCTCTGCTGGTCACATTTTCTGTAATGGCTTTGGAACAATTTCTGCAAGTTCCTTTCCCCCACGTGACTAGATTACATGCTATTTCATCATTGAGGTCGAGTATGCATTTTAGGTGTAGAAAGAAGTATGCTGACAAGCAAAAGGCTCATTTTCAAACACCATCTTTTTCTTATTTTTGATGTAACTTTTGTTGATCCCTTTTTCCCTTCTTGTCTCACTTTTTTTTCTCTATGAAACCTTATTTCAGCCTTTCTCCTCCTATCTCCCCCTATTTCTACAATTTGTCACCTCAGAGGAATATAACATGTAGAAGGGGTGGCATAGGAGATTGTCACAGCTGGACAGAGGGAGGTAGCAATATCCTTGAATTGTCACTGCCTTAACAAAGCCGTGGGGATTCACCTTTTCTTCCCTCTGTGTTTCCTACCTGAACACATTTCATAAATGTAACAATATAAATAAAGCTCCTAGCATACAGTAGGTGCAAAATAAATGCTTGCCCAAGCATCATTTTACAGCAGCAAGTGGGACTTATTTCATCAGCCTAGATTTATATTCTAATGGTGGGGACTAAATTCTCCCCTGCACCTCTGTTTCTGTGTTCAAATTTCTCTAGTGGCGTGTTTTTTGTTTGTTTGTTTGTTTGTTTTAGCGTTTATTTATTTTTGAGACAGAGAGAGACAGAGCATGAACGGGGGAGGGGCAGAGAGAGAGGCAGACACAGAATCGGAAACAGGCTCCAGGCTCTGAGCCATCAGCCCAGAGCCCGACGCCGGGCTCGAGCTCACGGACCGCGAGATCGTGACCTGAGCTGAAGTCGGACGCTTAATCGACTGCGCCACCCAGGCGCCCCACTAGTGGCGTTTTTAAGGAATCATAGCACATAACTTATTTTGAAGAGTAGGGACTCTGTCCATATTTACTTATAATTATAGGCTATTTACTCTCAAGGCATACACTGTCACATAAGCCTGGTATGATTATTATGCACAATAGGACCAAAAGGAGACACAGGTTAATGAACATGCTGTGTTTCTCTTCCCTTATGTTATCACCATTTGTCCTGGTTTAACCTACAGACACCCATCTTCCTGCAGACATATTGCTATGTCTGACCTTACGGGCTCTGCTAGTGGATTCCAGCTCCTCGGTCAACCACCAGCTCCGTGAGGCTTGCCATCTCAGCCTGGGACACACTGAAGCAACTTTATGTGGCACCATGGGGTCAGATCATCCTGCTCTGCCTCAACTCTTCATTATCCTTGGCCACCCATCCAAACTGCAAACCTCTGGTCATTTCGCTGGATCTTCCCCTGCTCACATGCACATTCTCTGTGCTCATCCCACTGGCCTCCTAAACTTGCCATGGCACCCCAAGGAAGCTTTGCTTCCTGTGCCACCACCCTTCATTCCTCAAACCACTCAAAGAATGCTGCCTCCAGCTCTCTGTCTGGCTCTTCCTGGAGGCCCCTGCTTCTCTTCACTCATCCAGAGTAGAAGCAGTTCGTTCTTCCTTTCCTTTTTTAAAAAAAATTTTATTTTAGAGAGGGCAAGAAAGAGAGCACAAGTGGGGGAGAGGGGCAGAAGGAGAGACAGAAAGAATCTTAAGCGGGATCCACACTCAGTGCAGAGCCTGACACAGGGCTCAATTCCATGACCCTGGGATCATGACCTGGGCTGATATCAAGAGTTGGGCGCTCAACCAACTGAGCCACCCAGGCGCCCCTAGAAGTAGTTCATTCTAAACCCTATGTGGCATGATTCCTGGAAACTAAATGGCCTTTACCAGCTCTGAACACTGATATGGCTATTTATAGAGCAGATTCTATGTGCCAGGCACTAAACTAAGCACATTATGTAGATAATATTTATTCATCTTATCGTCCCCGATTTATATATCAAAAAGCATCATTGAGTGATTCTTATATGGCAGGCATTATTTTAAGCACTTTATTTGTTCTACTTTGAGTTTTCTCAGAAGCCAATCCTGAAAAAAGGATTTAAATAAAAATTGTTATTTTGGGAATAGATTCTACGGGGAGTGGGCAAGTGATACAGGAAAGGGAAAATACCCAATAAAGTGTACATTATCAAACAAGTTACCATGTTTGGTAAAATCTGGGAACAATGGGGAAAATCTAAGAGCCAGTGTAGAATGCCATCCTTAGAGTTATCCTATTCAGGGAAGGATAACTTAGCTAGAGACACTTAAATGGGTTTTTAGACAGTGCTGAGATCTGGCTGGAGTTGGAGACCATGCACTTGTAATAACCCTAGTCTTTTCATTTCTGTGTGACTGCCCCATCGGCCCTCCACCCAAAGCCTTGATACTCTTAATCTTCAAACTTGTCTGCGCCAAGTCTCTTCTTCTTCCTTTGTTTCTCGCAGTGGCTGCTGCCCCTCTTCCTTCCCTGGGCAGCATCATCACCCGCCTGCTCAGAGACTGAGCCATCACCATCTTCTAGTTTGGTTCTATCTTCAACCTCTTTGTCATGTTTTCATTTTATTTCATTATCACCCCCAACTGTGAACTTGGCCAAACCTCTCTTTTCTTAAAAGTAGAAAACATTCTTGATCCTACCTCCCTCTTAAACTGTTACACTCCCCACCACCCCACCACCCTCTTGCTTGCTTATACATACAGTCTCACTTTCTCCTCTCCTTTTCCTCCTCCAGCCCACAGCCTCTAGGTCTCCCTGACCCATCCTCCATTGAAACTCTTTCGTTGTTCCAATGGGCTTTCTTCAATCTTTATGTTAATTTACTTCTCCATAGACTTTAAATATCTTATTTTTTTTCAATATATGAAGTTTATTGTCAAATTAGTTTCCATACAACACCCAGTGCTCATCCCAAAAGGTGCCCTCCTCAATACCCATCACCCACCCTCCATCAACCCTCAGTTTTAGACTTTAAATATCTTAAATGACTTTGACTTCCTTGAAATTCTTTCTTCTTGTCTTCTTTATTTTCTTTTTCCTGGGCTTTCCTGGATGTCTTTTTAAAGTTGACTCTATAGATCTACACTCTTTTAATAGTACTTAAGTATGTATTTTCTCCAAATATTCTCGCCTTCAGCTGTTTCTCTTCTTTACATATTTTCCCTAAAAATCTTCTACATCTGTAAATTCAATGCTCTTTATTCCAGTAACTTCAAATTCTATAGCCCATCTCAAATCTCTCCAATAAGCTCCAGATCTGTATTAAACACAAGGCAATTACCATCTTCTCCCAAATCTCCTCTTCCTTCTCTTTTTTTGGTTAGGGTCAGTGTTATCTCTTTGGTCATCTTGAAAAACGAATAAACTCCAAACCAGATTTTGTACTTTTGTCCTCTCATTCATCTCTCACATAGAATTTGTCTTGAGTTGAATCTGAGTCCACCACTTTGGTATCTGTCAAATCTCTGTCCTCCTGTGAATGACTTACCTCAGGTCTTCACCTTCACTTCAACAGCATTGTAAGTGTACCTCCCTGTCTCCATTTGTTTTTACTCATCTCAAGTCTTCCTCACTCCTTTTCCTAAAATGACCATGACACTGCCTGGCTTAAAAACCTCCCATAGCTCTTCAGGACCTTCAGAATTAGTCTTAGGTTCTTTGGCAAAGCCTGTGAGTCCTTTATTGCGGGACATCTTCGTACCTGCTCACAGATGCATGGTTCTGTGCAATTCACATATCTGCCTGGGACACCCTCGGGCTTATTGCCCCTTGCTCCCAAACAGAGACATACCACTACTTGCTTAAAAAATGACTAGCTATTCTTCTAGCTCGGCTCAGCTCAAGCTCTGAGAGATCTCTTTAGCCTGCAAGATCTGGTCTCCATCATACCAAGTTATCTCCAATAATAAACCTGAGTTTGTTACTTAAAAGGACCACAATATATACAATTTTGTAGTTTAAGCACCTAACATGGTGCCTGGCATAAAGCAGGTGCTCAGTACCTAGTGTGGAATCCAAACCTTACAGAATTCCTGCCCTCACACAAACACTCAATCCATCTCTTAAGAAAAACATTTAATGGCAACATTTCTTACATAATATTTTCTCTCCTTTTAGAACTCCTATTTGGCTGGAGTTTCTCATTCCACCTTCCACATCCCTTACATATTTTAAAAACATTTTTGATATAAAATTAAATGAAATTAGAAGGACGAACTTTTGATTTCTTAAAACATACTTACAAGATGGATGATTGCAAAGATGTATCCTTAGAGACAACTAAACTTCATCAATTTAATGTAAGTGTGAAACGTCCACTAGCTTCCATCATGATGACTAAACACTTTGAATAGCTATTTTCTTAAGTAATTTTTTAAAATGTGTACTTCATTTATGTGTCAGGAAAATGCACCATTTCATTTGATTAGTGTAAATCAAATTGCTACAAACTGCTCTCTGAACCAACACCATGCTGTTTCAGATGTGCATTAAGTAGTAAATCAACTTTATTGGAAATGCTGGGTCTCATCTTTTCAGAGCGAATGCTATGTCCTTTTTTCAGAGATGCAGTAATTCTTTTACATTTCTGGATTCTCTATTAAATTGCTCCTATTTAGTAAATTATTACTGTACTAATAAGTAGCCCCAAGTAATGAAAGTATTAAAAAGTGTCTAAAAGTTACCTCCCTGTTGTATTCCTGAATGCATTTAGCCTTCTCTCCTTACCCTTTCAGGGTTTTCTCAATATCTTTGGCAAATTTTGACAAAGATTTGCCAGCATTTATTGACTGGGCATTATATTTTATTATGACCTGCTTCTAGGGAGCTTTTGGACTAAAAGACATTCAGTAATTAGAGCACAGTGAGGTGCTTAGCGAAAGAAGGCAAAGCCACCGACAGGCAGTGAAAGCTATTGTGTGTGGCCAACATCACACTTATGGGCATCTGTTAAATTAATTCATCTTCTATGGCTTTTCTCATTTTGATAGAAAATTTATCAGCAGCCTAAAAGAGAAAGACTGGTTCAGTTTCACATTTCAGTGTGTTGCATTCAGGAGCTGTGAAGTGTGATTTTAAGTACTGCTCAGAAAACAATATCTGTAATGTTAAAAAAGCTTTGTCAGGTAAAAAAAAAAAAAAAGGTGCATTTTGGTTATGGAAAGGTTCCTTGCTGGGCAGCCTGAACTATGTGATAGTGAAGCCTTCCTCTTAAATTAAAGCAATTTAGCCTGGCCTTTTCAACATAAGATGATTACTTACTTCTATTTTACTGAAAATGCACGTGCATTGAATCTGCTCAAATATGACAGCTAGAGAATGTTTTCTAATCTCTGGTCATACACATATTAAGTTAACACATTTTAACTGCCTTGTAGGATGACATTTTAGCCCACATGGTTTTAGAAACAGTCCCTGCTATATGCTTCATCAGTCGCAACTGTGGATTGAATGGTCCTTTGAAAGCACAACCATAAATATTTCCACAAATGAGTGATCTGTTCCCATTACATCTGCTAATGCTATCTTATGGCAGAGCAAAACAAATAGTTCAGACATCACATCACTGCACACAGGAACGGTAAGAGGCACTCTGGCGGGGTGTAGCACATCACTGAGTATTGCATCACTGATTGTCTCTGAGGAGCTAACCTGCCTTTTCAGAGACATGTTTCTTGACAGCCTGTCACAAGTAGAGCCGTGGATGTTCAATGAACAAAAAATAACGCCAACATTGTGTATGTTAAAAAGTCATGAACTTTAATCCCTACAGTGAAGGAGGACAGAGTTGGCAACTCCCAAATATGCCTCCTTGGTATATTGGTTATTTTAACTTAGCTATTTTTTTCAAAGAAATGGCAGACATAAAAAAAAAAAAGAAAGAAAAGAAAAGAAAAAGCTCTGAAAACTGGGTCAAAGTTACCCTTTTGTAACATTTATATTTATAAGGAAAATCTCCATTTGTAAGGATGTCTCCCTCCCTGTATCAGGTAAAGGGGGAAAACTCAATCTCTAGAAATTCTTCTCAATGGAGAAGGCAATGACTTAAATTTGTGTGACAACCTTACCCTTGTTTGCTGTGCTTTTCCTGGTAACCTTCCATAACTGACTCCCAATCCCCAACACCTTTTGTCTTTAGCTGAAGGTGGCATTTTAGGTGATGGCTTCAGCCATTTCTGAGACTTAGGCAGTTTTTCTGGGTCTCTTCTATGTATATATGGCATAGGAGGTATATGTGTTATTAAATTTCTGTTTGCTTTCTCCTGTTGATTTTACATCAATTTAACTATGAGACCAGCCAAAGAACCTAAGAGAATACAAGAGGAAACTTTTCTGCCCTTATTTTGGAAACCCAGATGGGACCTTCACATACTGGTGACTGCTCATTCCAGAGCCACTGCAGCTGAGAGATCTTGGGATCTCTGACAAAAGCCAGCAGAAGGTAAGAATTCTCACCATATCAGTCTCCTGGATCTCTGCCTTCAGGGTCTAATGGAAGCAAGAGTGATCCAGTCCTTTTCTTTGTCTAAATTTAGGTGAGCAGGAGAAAATATTTGCGTGAACTAGTTCATTGGGTACAGTGGCTTTTGTAAAAAATTTGCTATCAGTACTTTTGTTTTCTATTGATCCCTTTTCTCTCAGAGACAGTCATTGTTTCTTTTTGTCTCTTCCGTCTTGTTCTAAGCTTGAGAACCTGGTTTTATGACCAGTGATAATACTCTTCTTAGTCTGTCAGCTGGAGGGTACATGTATAGACATGCATCTGATGAACAGCTAACTAGGCTGTGGATCCAATAAACAGTGTTCTCTTTGTCCAGCGGTGCCAGCTTTCAGGGGAATTTGTCATAAGTGGTCCTGGTCCATAAGGGGCCTTTGTCATCTCAACCTTCATTCCCTTGTTAGTGCTGGAAAAGTCCCAGTCCAGTAGAACCTACCCAATGTCACAGATTAACAGGTCTGCAACTGGAGGTATCTCATGTTCTCATGGGAAACCAGAGATACCATTTATACTGTGCTATTCTTACTGCCTATGAAAGGAAGGCTTCTGCTATCCTAGGCTAACTCTGAAAGTGAAAGTTCTGGATCTTGTGAGGCCTGCAGCTTTTGCATTCTCCTTTGGAGATGGTCTTGTATCCTTGGTTAAGCCATAAAAAGGCTTATTGGTTTGAGTGGGTATCGAGATTAAAATAAGATCCTATTTGTCAATGGCCAGATGATGGATCCTTTGAATTGGGCAAACTTTGATATTTGAAAATTTTCCTTCCTTCCTCCCTTCCTCCCTTCCTCCCTTCCCTTCTTTTCCTTTCCTTCCCTTTCCTTTCCTTCCCTTCCCTTCCCTTCCCTTCCCTTCTTTTCCTTTCCTTTCCTTTCCTTTCCTTTCCTTTCCTTTCCTTTCCTTTCCTTTCCTTTCCTTTCCTTTCCTT